>NC_041735.1:28036238-28339269 GCF_004115215.2 Ornithorhynchus anatinus
GAGGAATCAGTCATTTTTTTCCCACCCACTTCAGGGTGGCCAAATGAATGAAGGTGGGACAAACGTGTGCCAAACGTGGTCCCTGGAGGGTGCGTGGCCCTGAGGTGGAAGCAAATCCCTCTGACTTAAACTGTGAACCCTACATGGGACAGGGACCCTGTATAACCTGATTAACTTGTATCTACCTCAGCGTTTAGAACAGTTCTTGACACTAAGTAAGCACTTCAATACCACTGAAAGAAAACCAGGTTCCCAGGGATTAATGCACAGGCTTGAGGGTGCAATAGCTCTTGCTAGATGCTAACTTCCTCCTCTACCTAAGGAGGTCCAAAATAGGGAGTTAGGGAAGTTGGAGTGGACAACTTAAATTTCTCTTTCTTTGTTTCTTGTACCATTTTTATCTTTTTGTCACATTCAGTTTTCCCTCCTGTCTGCATAAAAGTCAGCCAGAGAGCAAGGACAGGTACCTCAGGAATCTTTTCAGATTTCTCCACAAGAGAATCAATACCCACGGAATGATTTCAGCAATTCCTCTAAATCACGTCAGCTAAACTGGCGTGTTACAGTAGTTGATGTTAGAGCCGCGTTAGGTTTTTAGGGTTTTTGTATCGACCGGTTTGTGGAGAAGGTAAGGAGTGACCCATTTGAAAATAGTGTTAGTTGTAAATGAAAACAGAATGAATGAATGATGTGTTTATTAAACTCGTTCAGTCGATAAGACTGACTGTATTTATAAAACCGGGCATATGGGGGTGAGATGATAGTGTTTTGCATACATTCATAAAGAAGAGTTTTGGTTTTTTATTAAGCACTGAAGTTGTTTTGTTTCTTATACCCTTTTCCTCCCTTGTTCTTAATTTCATCTGTTTACATCAGCTGTTTTGCTTAGGGTCATGAAACAATCAACCCCACTTCTCCATGTTTTTACCTCCCCTTTCCTTTACCTCTTAAGAGGCTTTTTAAAAAAATAATCGTAAAACATAAAATATACTTCTTGTGTATGCTTAATTTCCTCTGTTTGAAAACGTTTCGGAAATATCGAAGTGGAGTCTCTTGTGTTCCATAGCTTTTCCTGTTGTAACAATTGGGACCCCAAAATGTCCCTCGCGTCTGCAGTTTTCTTCCGTGAGCCTCACCTGTGCCAGCCCCATCCCCCTTATTATTTATTATTATTCATATTAATCTTATTTATTGACCTCTTACTGTGTGCAAAGCACTGTACTAAGCTCTTGGAAGAGTACAGAATGACGTCAAACGCATTCCCTGCCCGCAACAAGCTCACAGTCTAAAGGGAGAGACACCTCCTGTTGCTTCCTCCCGTTCATTCCTTCCCACCAGTTTCTTCTTACTGCTCAACTCGACCTGCTCTTTAGCTCTTTATAACTTCTCTTGAGAACCTCCTCGCCTCTTTTCGAGATGGCCGTTGTTCATTGTTCGTCTCAATAGCCTTGGAGGTTTTACAAAGGCATCACAAGGTCTCATCCGAGCTTGGTCCATCCCCACTCTCAAGAACCTCATGATTGAAAGAGGTGTCCTCAGCTGACAGAGGACTGGCTATTTTTAGTACAGAGGGCCTGGCAGTTGGCAAGATCCACGTCGAGTGGTAATAAAATGGCAATGGCAGGGATTGGGCACAGGAAACAGAGAAGTGAAACTCAATGCCATTAGGAGGCAATTTGCAGAGAATAGTTTTATATTTCTCAGTATGACTGTCTCTTATATCTAATCAATGATTGTTCCCACATTTTTATGGTGCTTTCCTGGTGAGGAAGGAATAGCTGACCTTTGATTTATACCGGGGATGAGGAGGACAGTGTTTGCAGACACTGAGTATATCAATTAATCACTAGTATTTATCGAATGCTGGGCTTAAGCGCTTCGGAGAGTACAATGTAACAACAAACAGACATATTCCTGCCCTCAACGAGCTCACAGTCCAGAGGGGGAAGACAGACATTAAAATAAATAAATATAAATAAATTACAGATTTATACAGGTATATACATATGTGCTGGGGAGATGGGAGGGAGGATGAATGAAGGAGCAAGTAAGAGCGGCGCAGAGGGGAGCGAGAGGGGAGGAGAGGAGGGCTTAGTCAGGGAAGGTTTCTTGGAGGAGATGTGCCTTCAATAAGGCTTTGAAATCGGGGAGAGCAATTATCTGTCTGGGGAAGCAGCGTGGCTCAGTGGAAAGAGCACGGGCTTGGGAGTCAGAGGTCATGAGTTCGAATCCCGGCTCTGCCTCTTGTCAGCTGTGTGACTGTGAGCAAGTCACTTAGCTTCTCTGTGCCTCAGTTACCTCCTCTGTAAAATGGGGATTAACTGTGAGCCTCACGTGGGACAACCTGATTACCCTGTATCTACCCCAGCACTTAGAACAGTGCTCGGCACATAGTAAGCGCTTAACAAATACCAACATTATTATTATATGAGGAGAGAGGGCATTCCAGGTCAGAGGGAGGATGTGGGCGAGAGGTCGGCGGCCAGACAGATGAGATAGAGGTACAGTGAGAAGGCATACACTTGCTGTCTCGTCTTCCTAACCTTGATCCCCTCCAATCTGATTTCTGCCTGCTAAATCTTAACAAAACTACCCTCTCAGAGTTCTTCATGCAAATCCAATGGCCTCTGCTTCATCCTAATCCTCTAGACCGCTCAGCTGTCTTCAACACTGTGGATCACTCCTTTATCCTGGAAGCGTTATCCAAACTTGGCTTCACAGACTCCCACTCCCTAAATGTGGGATGCCATCAAGGCTCACTTCTAGATCCCCTTCTATTTTCCATCTACACCCACTCCCTTAGAGAACTCACTCGCTCCCTTGGTTTCAACTACCATCTTTATGTGGATGGTTTCCAAATCTACATCTCCAGCCCTGATCTTTCTCCTCTGCAGTCTCACGTTCCCTCCTGCCTTCAAGACATCTCTACTCGGATGTCCCACTGACATCTCGAACTTAACATGAACAAAACAGAACTTCTCTTCCCACCCAAACCACATCTTCCCCCTGACTGTGCCATCACCGTAGACAACACCACCATCCTCCCTGTCTCACAAACCCATAACTTGGTCGTTATCCTTGACACCTGTCTCTCATTCAACTCCCATGTTCCATGTCACCAGATCCTGTTGATTGTACCTTCACAGTATCGCTAAAATCCACCCTTTCCTCTCCTTCCAAACTGTTACCATGTTCCTCTGGACTGTAAACTCATTGTGGGCAAGGAATGTCTTTTATATTGTACTCTCCCAAGTGTTTACTACAGTGCTAGATATACGGTGGGTACTCAATAAATATGATTGACTGACTTGATCCAAGCAATTATCCTATCCCGCCTTGACTTCTGCATCAGCCTCCTTGCTGACCTCCCTGCCTCCTGTCTCTCCCCACTCCTGTCCATACTTCACTCTGCTGCCCAGATCAGTTTTCTAAATAACCTTTCGAACCACATTTCTCCGCTTCTCAAGAACCTACAGAAGTTGCCCATTCACTTCCATACCTAACACAAACTCCATACCGTTGAGGGGTTTTAAAGCACTCAATCACCTTGACTCCTATCTTATCTCGCTGATTTCCTACTTCAACCCAGCCCACTCACTTTGGTTCTCAAATGCCCACCTAGTGGCTGTACTTCGATCTCTTCTATCTCACCCTTTTGCCCAGGGCCTGCCTCTGGCCTGAAACTCCCTCCCCCTTCGAATCTCCCCACCTTCAAAGTCTCATTAAAATCTTATCTCCTCCAAGAGGTCTTCCCTGAGTAGCTGGGTAGGGTGCCTCTAATCCCTACCCCTATCCACTTACTTTTCTTGGCCTATGGCTTTGGTCTCCTTTATGCCTCCTTTTGTTGTTGACTCCTTATTGAGCACCTATTGTATGTTAAGCACCCTGTCAATCACCAAGACCCAAACTCACATGAATTTCTTCAAGAAAATGTTTTCAATCATTCATTCACTGTCATATTTATTCAGTGCTCTCTGTGTGCAGAGTACTGTACTAAGCACTTGGGAGAGTAGCTTTGAAGTAAACCTTCAATTTTGAAAAAGCACAGTAATAATTTCACACTATAAGAATGCCTCTTCAGCCTCTTAAGAATGTGTGTGCAATATTAATAACTCTTTGAATTGTCATCGGAAGAGAGAATGGGGTCTCTTGTTTCTGGAGTAGATGTGGGTGTCAATCTGTGGGTTTTACACATGCATGTGTGCACATTTGTGTAAAATAGGGAAGGAAAATGAACTTCTTTAAAATGCTTGTTTCACATTCTGTTCTGACAGAGAAGTTGAAAGGAATTCATTCTTTATCCTTCTTTTCCTAAAAGACAGGGCCTTTCATAAATTCAGAAAAGTGTTCAGGCAATACCGTTTCTGTTTTAGTTCTCCCTAAGCCTGGGTATCATTAATGGTTTTCTTTTAACGTTACGTTAAGCCATTTTAATAAAAGTACTCTCTCAAAATTCTAGGAATATTTTGATTCAGTCAATTCAGAGCTTCATGGAAATAAGGTGCAAAACGCTCCACAATCGTGACTGTGGGACAGCCGCATAAAACAAGGGAATTTGTTAGACTGTGCATCTGCTGGAATCAAGTTATCTCATTGTGATTTGTGAAAAGCAGTGCCAGCTGTTGCTTTATATATTACACAGGGTGTTGTGGAATTCAAATTCTTTGTACAGTATGAGGCCAGAGCGAACCTTGAACAGTAACCGGGATTATTCTTTGTTTTGCATGAATTCTTTGCTTGATATTGTGAGAACTGTTCCATTTTCCAATTTAAAACTAAACCCAGTGATTATAAAGACAATTTACAGTGAAGTTCAATTAGATAATATGGTTGTATTTCTTTTCTTTAAATGTAAAGCTTTAATCTTTTTCATTCGGCACTGACAGGCTGTAATCTAGGCCAGTAACAACCAGGTAGTGAACTTTTATATTAATGTCTGTCTCCCCTTCTAGACCGTTAGCTTGCTGTAGACAGGGAGTGTGTCTACCAATTCTGCAGTATTATACTCTGCCTTTTGCCTCAGTTCCATCATCTGTAAAATGGGGATGAAGACTGTGAGCCTCACATGGGACAGCCTCATTCCCTGTATCTACCCCAGCGCTTAGAACAGTGCTCTGCATGTAGTAAGTGCGTAACAAATACCAACATTATTATTATTATTGTTACAGTGCTCTGCACACAATAAATGCTCAATAAATACCATTGATGGTGGTGATGATGATGATGATGATGATATTGATGAAGGGAATTATGTCCTGGATTTAGGCCAGGACGTCAAGGCACCCTCCACACTACTGAGATCAAATGTTCCATCTTGCTACCCAGAATCCCTTTCCTGGACCTCAGTAGGGCGCTAGCTTTCAGCCAGGGTGGTGGCTAGGGCCTGCTAACCACAGGGGAAACACAGCAGCAACAGCCAAGGATCCTGCTTTTATGATCAGTTTTTAGTCTTTGTAATACTCAGATGCCGTAGGTGAATGGCAGCTCTTACCTCCGTTTTATATAAGGCAAATAGACACAGAGAAATGAAAAGATATGCCCAAGAGCATTAGGTCATTAAAAGGATTGTCCCCCGGAGCGAATGTTGGTGTCCGTTCATTTCGGCAACTTAGAACTCATCAGAAGTGATTCAATTGTATTGTGCTTGGTAATTTTAAAGTATTGTGTCAGACCGGTTCAGTTCCTTCCTTCCTCTAAAAATGACGAATCGAGCCCTGTTGAGTGAACCGGGGTGGAGGCAGTGAATTTTAAGGTTGTAATTTATAGTTCCCATTCCCATTGAGGGTGAAAAGTGCATTCGGAAAGGCTGGCCCTTGTTGTGGTGGTGTGCTTAGTGATCATACCACCTGGCATTAGTTTCTCTTTTTTCTCCTTGCCTTTCGTTCTTGACAAAGCCTATGTTCAAAAACAAGCACTCTGAACCCCATGTGGGCCAAGGGACCGTGTCTGACCTAATTTTCCTATATATATCTATCTCAGTGCTTAGTACAGTCCTTTGCTCATCGTTGCAATTAACGATGGAATTAATACCAGAAGTATTATTGAGAGCAGTACACCATGCTTGGCTCACCTCAGGAAATGACTCCAGATTTTCAGCTGAGGTGCAGCATTTTCTGAGGCTTTGCTTTACCGCGACCTTAAAATGTTTCCTGTGCTCTGCGTGCTTTCAGTGTTCCAATTTCAGCAATCCATATGTTTGGGTATTTTCCTCTGAAGTCCTACCCAGTCTAGCTGTCCCAAGGTGCAAGAGCTTCAGTGCTTGGAGACGAGATTGGGTTCCAGATCTTCATTGTTTATGATCTTGTCTTAATATTTGCTACTGAGTATGATGCTAATAGAGTTGCTCAAGAAACCGAGTGTGGGGTCAAGGTCTCACAGCCCTAGAGAAGGTTGGAGAACACTACAGCTCTGTAGACTTTTAGTTTGGTTTTGAGCCTGTTCCCCTGTTTGCCAGCCTCTCAAAAAACATGCTCATCTTCTTGATTTGGTTTTCTATTTCCTTGTCCAGCACTGTACTGTGGGTCAGTATGCTGCCTAGGTAACAGAATTTAGCTCTGTGTCACCAGATTTGGGCTGTCGTATGGCTTCCTTGGTACAAACTGATACAACACTTCGGTTTACCTTAGATTTATCATCAAGTGGAGGCGCCTGGCTGATTTGGAGAAATGGTTTTCAGTCATTCGCATGTCTTCTTGGGTGTGGGAGGTGGTCTGGGGCACAGTTATCAACATCAGGTCTGATGAGTTGGAAAAGTTTCCCAGAGGTGAGAAGCAGATTCTAACCTCCCACACCCAGGTCTCTGTGACATCTTCCAGCAGGACTGCATAATCAACAGAACTGGATCCATTTTGCACAGCTGCTTTTTCTTATTTCTGTGGTATTTGTTAAATGCCTTACTCTGTCAAGCATTGTTTTAAACGCTGGAGTACATACAAGTTGGATACAATCCCTGTCTCACAAGGGGCTCAATCTGAGTACCAGAGAAGTTAAATGATTTGCCCAAGGCCACACAACAGGCAAGAGGCAGAACTGGGTTTAGTACCCAGGTCCTCTAACTCCCAGGCCGATGTTCTTTCCTCCAACCTTCACTGATCCTCCGTTTATTCTCTGGGCAAAGGGGAAATGGATTAGCCAAGGTGCCCTCAGCCCCGATCCAGCCAGCTGTGCCACTGAGGAGTAGTCTGAGAATGAAATTTTGAGGGCAGCCAAATTTGCTTAATAATTTCCGGAGCTGAGATCTACTGATGGCATCAGAAACTTCGTTAAGCTCTGTGAAACTGGGTAGAGATCTTGGTACAGTTCTCTGTACTTTTTCTGTACCACATGTGCAGTAAAGACCACATCCACTGCGCCATAGCTGTTGTCTTGAACCTTGTGATTCTAGGAACATTTGCTCCTCACCTACTAGAGAAACTTGGATCGGTCGCTAATAATAATAATAATAATAATGATGTTGGTATTTGTTAAGCGCTTACTATGTGCCAAGCACTGTTCTAAGCGCTGGGGTAGACACAGGGGAATCAGGTTGTCCCACGTGGGGCTCACAGTCTTAATCCCCATTTTACAGATGAGGGAACTGAGGCCCAGAGAAGTTAAGTGACTTGCCCACAGTCACACAGCCAAGTGGCAGAGCTGGGATTCGAACTCAGGAGCCCTGACTCCAAAGCCCATGCTCTTTCCACTGAGCCACGCTGCTTCTCACTCCCACAGCCACGCTGCTGCTGGTCGCTAGGCGTTCCAGATCGGCCGCTGCAGCTCTGGACTTCCTTTCTTTCTTTTTTTTTTTTAAGAGGTATTCGCTAAGCACTTACTACATGCCAGGCACTGTACTAAGCACTAGGGTAGTTACAAGCTAATCGGACTGGACACAGTCCATGTCTTACATGGGGCTCACAGTCTTAATCCCCATTTTACAGATGAGGGAACTGAGGCAGAGGGAAGTGAAGTGAAGGTCACACACAGAAGGTAGGGGGTAGACCTGGGATCACAACACAGTGACCTCATTTGGGGCAGGAATGTGTCCGTTGGTTGTTATTTTGTACTCTCCCAAGCTTTGCACACAGTAAGAGCTCAGTAATTACTATTGAATGAGTGAACTTGGCCACACCACTTCCTGGTACTGCTGTGGTGACTTCCCTAGTAGTTGGCTAACAGTAGTCACATTTTGGGAGATTTGGGATGTTTTCCAGAGCCTCGTTTTCAGTAGGGTTTGCAGAGTCTCCTCTTCAACAGGGAGGCTCAGACGTCTAGCGTGCTGGCAAACCAGACTGCTGCAGTTGCTGCCGTCCTAGTCACCGACCTTGCCCGGGGCCTTATTTTAGGGAGGTGTGGACGGGGTGGGTTGTGGGAGGGATCCCCCCACAGCGGGGACATGGGACAGTTTTGCCTTTTCATTAGGAGTGACGGTTTCAGAGAGCTGTCTGATTGACTTGTGACCAACAGCGCACATTACAAGATGGTTGTTGGGATAAGGATGCCATCTGCCTGAGAAGCAGAACGTCTCCGTGTGGTTTCTTCATCCTGGTGTTACACCCTTTTTATGGTATTTAAGCACTTACTACGGGTCAGGCTCTCTTCCGGTCACTGGGGATCGCAGGTGGGACACAATCCACATCCACGTGGGGCTCACAGACCGAATCCCCATTTCATAGACGAGGTAACCGAGGCCCAGAGAAGTGAAGTGGCCTGCTCAAAGTGTCACAGCCGGCAAGTGGCAGGGCCGGGATTAGAACCCAGGTCCTCGTTGAGTGAGACCTTGGCATCCCTTGTACAAATCGGCTGGTGTCCATGCCTTGCGGCTGTGAGACGCGGCCGGAGCTTCCAACCTTCCCCGGGCACACCTGCTGAGCTCTCCAGGCGTGCGAGGGACGGGCTGATGAAACTGAAGGCAGTCCTTATCTCCACTAAAGCCGGAGAACCAGGTCAGCAGCTCTCCTCTCCCTGGAACGTAGCAACCAGCGTGTGAGCCAGATGGCGGTCGTGACGGCAACAGTAGCCGTGATAGTCAGATTACTCTCATTTAAAAAGAAAATGTTCCAGAGTCATCCATTTTGCATGATCTGGCGCAGACCCAGTCCCGAAGAAGACCTTCGCCGATCTACATTAAAGGAGTTTCTTTGGAATGAAAAGAATGGACTGCAGGCTAAAGGAGGGAATTAGTAGACGGCCAGTGGTGACAACTCATCGCCGAAGCTTAGAGGTGGAGGGAAGGAGAGAGTCTACGTGAGAAGGTGGATGGAGATCAAGTGGTCGGTTATTAATTATAAATCAAGGTATCATGGTGGGGCGGAGGGGGGCACAAGAGGAGGTGGGCTGGAGCCCGATGGGGAAGGAATCAGAGAAGCGCGAAAGGTGATAATCGGTAACAGGGAGGAGGTCATTCGGGGACACGTATTGAACTGCAGAGAGCAATCTGTGTGGTAAGATGTAGGTTTCAATACCCTTATAGCAATTTTTTTATATTTAGGAACTCGTACGTATTTTAAATGCAAGTCCCTTCTGTGGGATTGCAGCGTGATTTAGCTTACCATCTCAAAGCAATCTAAAAATAGCACCTTTCATTGTACTACAGCTAAATTTTGTTCAGATTGCTACTTTGCGTTGACATAATTTGGGGGTTGAGCTGAAATGATGTCTTATTTTTGGCAGCTCCTGTATAGGAAATAATTTAGAAGGGATTTCTTTGGTGGCCACATCTCACCTCTTGAAGAACAGATTTGTCCCAACTAAAAATACGCAGAGTAAGAAATTGATTTTCCGGTTTGCTGGGTGGGGTGCGGCTTATCCACAGCCCATCTTTAACTCCAGGACCATTTACGGTCACTCGGACCAATAGGCGTACATAGCTGGAGCCGGGGGGGCTCTGGTGCCTATCACTGAACAACCCGTGGCTTAGTGGAAAGAGCCCGGGCTTGGGAGTTGGTGGTCGTGGGTTCTAATCCCGGCTCCGCCACATAGCTGTGTGACCTTGGGCAAGTCGCCTGACTTCTCTGTACCTCAGTGACCTCATCTGTAAAATGGAGATTAAGAATGTGAGCCCCACGAGGGACTACCTGATTACTTTGTATCTACCCTAGCGTTTAGAACAGCGCTTGGCACATAGTAAGCGCTTCACAAACATCATCATCAACCCCTCCCACTCTCCCCCCACCTTGCTCTTACTTTCCTACAGTATTGCTTCAGCAGCACTCGTAGCCTGTAAGTTCCCTGTGGGCAGGGAACGTGTCTACCGACCCTGTTGTATTGTACTCTCCCAAAAACTTAGTTCAGTGCTCTGCATACACGGTAAACACTCAATAAGTACCGTTGATTGACTGACTAATTGGGTTGGGAGGGCAGGTTCGGATGTACACGGCTGCATGGAGATGGGGAGAAAGGCAGGATGGAGGCCGGCTGGATTCTACTGCCCAGGAACTCCCTAGAACTTTAAATTGTCCCTGCGTATTGTCGTTCTTTGGTTCTTTTAAGGTGTAGCTCCCTATTTCAACCTCCTCTGCTCAATATCATTTTACAGTTGCTCCCTTTCATCCATGTTGTTAAACCAACGGGATCCGCATCAGCGTCCTTCTTCTTGTCGTATAGTAGGTGCTCTCTGAAAGACACTCATCCCCTAATGACACCATTCTCTGAGTACAGCCCAGCCAATATTATTGCTATTATTAATAGTATCCTCATCATCAGTAATAGTAGTAATAGTATTTTTTAAGCGCTTAAGGTACTAAACATTAAGGCAGATAGAAGAGAGTCAGATTAATAATATTTCTTATGCACTTACTAGGTACTAAACACTAAGGCAGAGAGAAGAGAATCAGATTAGACACAGTCTCTATCCCATATGGGGCTTAAGGTCTAAGCAGGAGAACAGGAATTGAATCCCCATTTTACAGATATGGAAGCCGAAGCATAGAGAAGTTGTGACTTGGCCAAGGTCACACAGCGGGCAAGTAGCAGAGCTGGGATTAGAATCCAGGTCCTCTGGCTCCCAGCCCCCTGCTCCTTCCATTATGCAGCTTAACTAATAGACCTCTTCTCCAAATATTTCACAGGTAATCACTGTGAGGAAGATTTAGACTGTGAGCCCTTGTGGACAGAGAATGTGCCTATTGTTTCATCGTACTCTCCCAAGCGCTTAGTACAGTGCTTCGCACACAGTAAGCACTCAATAAATTTGATTGAATCTATGCAGCTGATTGATACTTGGACTTAATCACTGTAACACCTACCGATCTTATTAACAATCACAGCGATCCTTGAGTTCTCCTTGCAGCCCGGCAGATGTCAATCGAAAGTGTTTATTGAGCACCTACTCTGTGCAGAGCACTGTGCTAAATGCTTAAGAGAGTTCAGTAGTTAGTATATACAATCTCTGCCCTAGAGGAGTAAACGCAATCTGGTGGAGATTTGTTTGGAGTATGATCTGTAGTGCTTGGGGCAAATGATTTCAACCTAGGAACGTGATACCCAAATCCTCATCTACCTCTCCGGCCCTGATCTGCCTCCCTCTCTGCATTCTCACATTTCCTTTTGCCTTCAAGACGTCTCTACATAGATGGCCTCCCATCACCTCCAGCTTAATATGTCCTAAACAGAACCTCTTATCATCCCACCCAACCCCTGTCCTCCCCATGACTGTAGACGGCACCGCCATCCTTCCTGTCTCACAAGCCCGTAACCTTGGCATCATCCTTGACTCCTCTCTCTCATTCAACTCACATATTTAATCCATCCCTAAATCCTGTCGGTCCCACCTTCACAACATCGCTAATATCCACCCTTTCCTCTCCATCCAAACTGCTTCCAGGTTAATCCAATCCCTCATCCTATCCCGCCTGGGTTACTGCATCAACCTCCTTGCTGACCTCCCAGCCTCCTGCCTTTCCCCACGCCAGTCTGTACTTCTCTTTGCTGCCCGGATCATTATTCTACAAAAACGTTGGCGATATGTCACCCCACTCCCCCGAAAACTCCACTGGTTGCCCATCTATCTCCACATCAAACAAATACTCCTCACCATTGGCTTTAAAGCAGTCCTTCACCTAGCCCCCTTCTACCTCACCTCACTTCTCTCCTTCTACAACCTAACCTGCACACTTCACTCCTCTAATGTTCACCTTTTCACTGTGCCTCCATCTCACCTATTCTCCGCCGACCCCTTGCCCACATCCTGCCTCTGGTCTGGAACGCCCTCCCTCTTCAAATCTGACAAACAATTAGTCTTCCCCCTTTCAAAGCCTTATTGAAGGCACATCTCCTCCAGACCCCCGCCCTTTTCCTCTTCTCCCACTCCCTTCTGCTTCACCCTGACTCGCTCCCTTTGTTCTTCTCCCCTTCTAATCCCACAGCACTTAAATCCATATCTGTAATTTATCTATATTAATGTCTGTCTCCCCCGCCTCTAGACTGTATGCTTGTTGTAGGCCGGGAATATGTTTATTTTGAATTGTCCTCTCCCAAACACTCAGTACAGTGCTCTGCACATGGTAAGCGCTCAATAAATCCGATTGAATGAATGAATGTTCTTCCTTCCCTGTATTGTCACCAGTCTGGTGCCATCCTTGTGTTAGGACTGACTGAACCACTCCCCAGGGACTTGGGGGAGAACTCTGCAGCCTGTGTTTGCCCACTAGCACTTTTGTGAAAAACCTCAGAATCTTTAGGGGGAGAGTTGGCCCAGAGAAGCACTGTGGCCCAGTGGAAAGAGCACGGGCCTGGGAGTCAGAGGATCTGGGTTCTAATCCCAGCTCCACCATGTACCTGCTTTGGGACCTTGGGCAAACCACTTAACTTCTCTGTGCCTCGGTTACCTCATCTGTAAAATGGGGATTACCTCCTCCACCCTTCTACTTAGCCTGGGAGCCCCACGTGGAACAGGGGCTGTGTTTAACCTGATTTATATTGTATCTACCCCAGCGTTTAGAAGAGTGCTTGACATATAGTAAGCACTTAATATGATTAAAAAAAAACACACAAAAAAACCAGTGACTGGAATGTCTATGAGCAGGAGTGACTGGGGCCAGGAACCAGAAAGGAAGCAGCCCCTGCTCTTCAAACAACCCAGTCTTTACCCTGCCAGAAGCAACGTGGCTCAGTGGAAAGAGCCCGGGCTTGGGAGTCCGAGGTCATGGGTTCGAATCCCGCTCTGCCAGTCGTCAGCTGTGTGACTGTGGGCAAGTCACTTAACTTCTCTGTGTCTCAGTTACCTCATCTGTAAAATGGGGATTAAGATTGTGAGCCTCACGTGGGACAACCTGATTACCCTGTATCTACCCCAGCGCTTAGAACAGTGCTCTGCACATAGTAAGCGCTTAACAAATACCAACATTATTATTATTATATGGAGGACTTTCTGGGTTCCATGTCACTCAACAACGAGAGAAGTGTCTGAGCATCTATGCTCTGATGCCTCTTCTGATATCAGTTAAGCTCTTAACAAACCTGAATTTGGGTGTCATCTGGGAGGACTTACCTGTTCTTCCAGGCTTTTACCGGGAAGATTAGATTATAATTATGATACTTTGTTCATTTTGGGTATTCAGGTGCATGATTTTCCCAGTTTCCCAAGGGCTAGCATGTTGGCTAATTATTTAAAAATAGAAAAGTAACCATTCTTTGTAGTGTTACCAGAGGACTTCAGAGACCACTGAAATATTAATAGTGCATAACCACAGTCCAGTATTTGGATCAATCTTTCATCCTTATTTTGCAGGTGCATTCACTACCTGAGAGGCATAGAGAAAGTTAACTGATTTTTTTTGTTTTAGATTGTTCAGTATGGCCTAGTGGAAGCATTGTAGTCTTGTGGAAAGAGCATGGGCTTGGGACTCAGAAGACCATGGCCCTAATCCATGACTTCTGTGTGACCGTGGCCAAGTCACTCAGCTTCTCTGGGCTTGTTTTCTCATCTGTAAAATGAGGATTCATACCTGTTCTCCCTCCTGCTTAGCTCGTGAGCCCTATGTGGGACAGGGACTATGTCCAACGTGACTATCTGGGTAGTAAGCCTGGTCTGGGCAGCGATTGTTTCTGTTGCTGAATTGAACTTTCCAAACGCTTAGTACAGATCTCTGCACACAGTAAGCGTTCAATAAATACGATTGAATGAATGAATGAATGTTTGGCACATAATAAGTGCTTAATAAATTCCATTTTTATTGTTATCTAGCAAATCGGTGGAAGAACCAGATCTTTGATGTTAAAGTTGTTTTAACTAATGTCTGGGCTGCTTTTCAGTGAAGGCAATACCTGAAAATAGAAGGTAGCCTCTAGAATTATAACTGTTAGCCCAAATAAGTTTATCTTTTAGAAAATAAGAATATTCTTTGTTAAAGTACCTGTAATCTCTTTTCTTTTCATTTCAGATACCCTAGACGAATATTTTGAATATGATGCAGAGGAGTTCTTGGTCTCCCTGGCCTTACTGATTACAGAAGGGCGAACACCAGAATATTCTGTAAAAGGTCGGACCGAAGGCTATCATTGTCCTCCATCTCAGTCCAGTCAACCACTAACGGCAAAGCATGAATGCAGCGATAAACTTGCCCAGGTATGAGACTGAAATGATGGTAATGCCTCTCCGTTTTATTGGACACCCTCCGTCTACATCGTCAAAAACGTAAAAGGGAACCAAAGTAGCAAGCTTCAGCTTTGCGCCGTTCCGTAGTAAACTAGCCCTTTACACCGAGGCAACCAAATGACTTGTGGTACGTCGCGCAGTTATCCTAACAGCCATTCTTTTGCGTCTGATTTTTTCAAGTGTCGTCAAGCCAGGCGAACCAGATCTGAGGTTATGTTGCTGTGGAAGAACAATCTTCCTATCATGGTTGAGGTGATCCTGCTGCCTGACTGTTGCTATAGCGATGATGGGCCCACCACAGAAGGGAATGATTTAAACGACCCCGCCATCAAACAAGACGCATTGTTATTAGAAAGATGGATCTTGGAGCCAATTCCTCGACAGTAAGCTCTTAGGCTTTGTTCTGAATTGTTTTACCACTTACTTGTTTTGATTTGGAGACTGATAGGTTTTTTTTTTATAAAGGCAACCTTTTCGCTCTCTATCACTGCCATTGCTATCATTTTTGTGGTATTTGTTAAACACTTAATGTGTATCAAACACTGTACTAAGCGCCGGCATAGATAGGGGAAATAGCCTGGAGTAATGTTGGTATTTGTTAAGCGCTTACTATGTGCCGAGCACTGTTCTAAGCGCTGGGGTAGACACAGGGGAATCAGGTTGTCCCACGTGGGGCTCACAGTCTTAATCCCCATTTTACAGATGAGGGAACTGAGGCCCAGAGAAGTTAAGTGACTTGCCCACAGTCACATAGCCGACAAGTGGCAGAGCTGGGATTCGAACTCATGAGCCCTGACTCCAAAGCCCATGATCTTTCCACTGAGCCACGCTGCTTCTCCATGGGATGGAGCACGGGGCTGAGAGTCAGAAGGTCATGGGTTCTAATCCCAGATCCACCACTTGTCTGCTGGGTGGTTTTAGGCAAGTCACTTCACTTCTCTGTGCCTCGGTTACCTCATCTGTAAAATGGGGATTAAGATTGTGAGCCCCATGTGGGACAGGGACCGTGTCTTACACCAGGGCTTAGAACAATTACTGGCACATAGTGAGCACTTAATACGACAATTATTATTATTACAATTATTTTTATACAAGATAATCAGGTCCCACGTGGGACACATAGTGAAGTAGGAGGGGGAAGGGGTATTAACTTCTCTGTGCCTCAGTTACCTCATCTCTAAAATGGGGATTGAGACTGTGAGCCCCACATGGGACATGGGCTGGGTCCAACCTTATTAGCTTGTATCTACCCCAACGTTTAGTTCAGTTCCTGTAAGCGCTTAACAAAGATCATTTAAAAAAAAGTACTGAATCCCTATTTTGCAGATGAGGGAACTGAGGCACAGAGAAATGAAGTGAATTGCCCAGGGTCAGACAGCAAACAAGTGGCGGAACCGGAATTAGAACCCAGTCCTCTGACTCCCAGGCTTGTCCTTTCCCCA
Source organism: Ornithorhynchus anatinus (assembly GCF_004115215.2). Taxonomy (NCBI): domain Eukaryota; kingdom Metazoa; phylum Chordata; class Mammalia; order Monotremata; family Ornithorhynchidae; genus Ornithorhynchus; species Ornithorhynchus anatinus. The sequence goes on from NC_041735.1 coordinate 28,052,253, forward strand.
CTAGGCCACAATGCTTCCCTGTAGTGTTTCGATTTAGATTCTTTTTCAGCAAGAGTCTTGCTCTTAACAGTTGACCCAGAAAGGTATTTGTAATGGCAAAATGTTTGAGGTATTTTTTTCCTTTTTGAATTTTATGCCATCTAGCAAAAAAATTATTTTTCTCCTCAAATATGGGGGATTGCAGCTAGCAAACTAGTTCTGCAGTCATATCAAAATATTTTTTTCACCTATTGTAGGCTGTATATGTAGCACATAGCCAATAGAAAACAATGCCAGTATAGGATTTTGTTTCATTAGCTCAATTGTCTTAATAATGTATTGTCTCTGTGTCTGTAATTAGGTGATGACTCATACTTTCCTTCAGAATGTTTAGGAAATGTAACTTTAATTGTTACAGGGGTTGGATTCAGCTTTGGCATCGATATCCTTTTCAGCTGAAAAAAATCAGTTTTAATGGAGTTGGGTTTTTCAGAAGATACAACGAGCTAGATTCCCTCCTGTTTTGAAAGGCAAAGAAGTTCAGCAATTTAGGATTGCATGAGACAAAGGAGTTTAAAACGCTGGCTTTACAATTCTAGTTTACCCACACAGCCTCATGTTCTGGAACTTAGTGCTTTTCGAAATAGAGCTTAAATATTGCCAAAATTCGCCATTTGCTCCTTTGTACGTCTTCCTGTCGACAGCTGACTGAGTTTTTTGTATTCACCTTTCAGAAGTGGCGATCGATTTATTGAAGAGAAGACTCTGCTATTGGCGGTTCGCTCATTCGTGTTTTTTTCCCAGTTAAGTGCTTGGCTGAGTGTCTCCCATGGTGCTATTCCGCGCAATATTCTGTATAGGTAAGTTCAGAGACTGAAAAGGACAGTATTTACTCCAAGTCCAAACCGACTGCTTCTGGAGTCCATCCTAGTTTGCAGTAACTCATGTGTCAGCGTCTGTGCTATTTAATAATAGTAATAATAATAATAATGATGATGGCATTTGTTAAGCGCTTACTATGTGCAAAGCACTGTTCTAAGCCCCTTAGTAAGTGTTTACTGTGTATATAGCTAAGGAAATTAAAAATATTATCTCTGTCCTCAGAGAACCTACAGTCAAGTGGGGTAGACAATAACTTGAATCGACAAATGTGTCATGAAAGCACAATCAATCAGTTGTATTTCTTGAGCGCTTAGTGTGTGGAGAGCACAGTACTAAGCGCTTAGTACAAGTGGGTAGAAGTAGGTAAGCGCTTAGTCAAGGGCTAAGTATAAGCCAATTAATAACGTGCCTATGTGACTACTGGGATGGCCTGACTGGGCTTAGCACAGTCTCTATACGCTAAGTGGTCAATAAAAACCATTTGTTTGGATTTGGAGATTGATACTTTTTTTTAAAAAAGGCAATTTATAAAAGGCAACCTTTTCACTCTCTATCACTACCATTGTTTTCATTTTTGTGGTATTTTTTAAGCGCTTATTGTATACCAAGCGCTGTACTAAGCACCGGTGTAGATGGGGAAGCAGCCTGGCATAGCGGATAGAGCAAGGGGCTGGGAGTCAGAAGGTCATGGGTTCTAATCCCAACTCGGCCACTTGTCTGCTGCCTTGGGCTTTGGTCTTGGGCAAGTCAGTGCTCGGCTTATAGTAAGCGCTTAACAAATGCCATCATTATTACTATTATTATTATTATTCTCTGTGCCTCAGTTAGCTCATCTGTAAAATGGAGATTAAGACTGTGAGTCACAAGCAGGACAGGGACCGTGTCCAGCCCAATATACTTGTATCTACATCAGTGCTTAGAACAATGCCTGGCACATAGTGAGCACTTAACAAATACCACAAATATTATTATTACAGTTATTATTATACAAGATAATCAGATATCACATGGGACTCAAATCTAAGTAGGAAGGGCGTAGTAGATAAAGCACGGGCCTGGGAGTCAGAAGGACCTGGGTCCTAATCCTGGCTCCGGCACTTGTCTACTCTGTGAGATCTTGGATAAGTCACTTCACTTCTCTGTGCCTCAGTTCCTTCATCTGTAAAATGGGGATTAAGACTGTGAGCCCCATGTGGGACAGGGACTGTGTCCAACCTGATTAACTTGTATCTACCCCAGAGCTTAGAAAAGGGTGTGGCACATAGTAAGCGCTTAACAAGTACCATAATTATTATTATTATTATTTTTATTATTGATTGGGAGGTAGGATAAAATTATTTGCTCAAGCAGTGTGGGTGCCCTCAAACCAAGAAGTGGAACAGAGTATTGGACTTTCTCAAATGCTTAGTTCAGTGCTCTGCACACAATAAGCACTTAGCAATTGCCATAGATTGATGAATTGTAGGTTTCACTGGAGTTGGAGTAGGTCTAAGAGAATTTCCAGGTAAACTTAACCATATCTGAAAAGGGAGTGTTTTGCAGTTGGTAGTCCTGGGCTATGGAATCCAGGGGATGGCTTGGACAATTTCGCTCCTGAGCTTTAGCTCCACCTGGGCGACACCTCTGCTTCCCTCGCTCCAGGATTTAATGTCAACCCCACTGTCCGGTTGGGTTAAATGTCAACCCCACTGTCCAGTTGGGTTAGTGCCATAGTTAGAGGTTCAGAACAAGGAGTATATTCTTTCCCATTCATGGCGCTACTGGCCCGATACTTTCCTTCATCTTGTTTTGCCGGATTTCAGTCCCAAACCTCTGCCTAAGCAAAACGGTGCCTACCTGATTTTCCTTCTGTCTTTCCCTCGACTCCCGTGCCCTGCTTTAATTTCCTGCTCTGTTGGTGTCTGTGGTAGTAGATATGGGGAAGCAGTGGGAGAGGGTCCACTCGAATAGCATCCTCGTATTATCTGAGTCGAGAGTATTTACTGGCGTCTGCTGGGCAGATTACAGTCCTGAGCCCTTAGTGAGCATACGACAGTAGAAGCTACGATCCTTTCCCTGGCGGAGCTTATATCTCATGAGGGAATGTCTTCTGCAAGGGCAGAATCACCAACGGGGCCAGCCAAGTCGGGTGCACGCGGGGGCCCGATCCCAGCCATAAAGAAGCAGGCCAGAGTGGGTCCCAAGAAGCCTGGACCTCTGGGTTCAAGGGCACGGAGTAGGTGCCCTAAACGGTGGAGAGTTTAGATCGTTCCGGGGACCGTGAATCCCAGCGATGATGGTGAAATACAAGTGCTGGGGGAAATACAAGCTAATCAGTTGGACACAGTCTGTGTCCCACATGGGTCGCACGGCATTAATTTCCATTTTACAGATGAGGTAACTGAGGCACAGAGAAGTGAAGCGATTCACCCGAGGTCACACAGCTGATAAGTGGAGGGGCCGGGATTAGAATTTAGTGTTCTATCCACTAAGCCATGCTGCAGGGCCAGTGCCCTGAAGTACTTCTTTCTCCTCACTCCCTCTCCCCACGTTCACTAACGTTAGGAAAGGGGAAAAGGGAGCTCAATGTGAAATTCTACTTTGGAGTCTGCCTGGCATTTGCACCCTCCCTTCCCGTGCATGCCCCCTTATTAACCGGATTTATTGAGTGCTTACTGTGTGCAAAGTACTGTACTAAGAGGTTGGGGGGGGCACACTAAAATATCAAACACATTCCCTGCCCACAACGAGCTTATGGCTCATTTGACCAGATAGCCCCCGTTAGGAGGGACGGTACACATTTTGCCCCTCCTCTGCTGACTCCTTCCCATCCCGGCCATCCAACAGCCTTTTGGCCGGACTTGCAAAAGTTGGGATTTCAGCAGAAGCAGGGAACAGCAACAGCTAGAGCAGATGAGGAAAGAGGCAGCGGTCGATAAAACCCTCCCACTGCCACTCGTTCCAGAAATTTCTACTCTCCACTGGCCCTTCAAGGGTCCAGGGGGAACTTGGGGAATCCAGCCTGCCGTGGATGTCCGTGTTGGTGAGGGTTTGTTTGTGGGTCTATATGTTGTCCCCATGTGTATGTGTGTGTATGTGCGTGCCTCTGACTCCCCCCTTTTCTCTCTGTCTCCTCCTTCATTCCCTCCACCCTTGACCCGTTGTCCCCAGTCTGGCCTGCTTGACTCCCTTTTAGCCCCAGAAAATGCGGTTGCTTTATTTTTGCCAGTCAGTCATATTCAATGGGTGCTTACTATGTGCTGAGCATTGTACTAAGAGCTCGGGAGAGTACACTATAACAATACGACAGGCTGAAGCAGAAGGCAGCCGCTTTTGCGGTTCATCCCAATCCCTTCCTCACATATAAACTCCCTTTATTCATTCGGCCAAATTTATTGAGCGCTTACTGTATGCAAAGCACTGTACTGAGTGCTAAAGGTGGGAGAGACTTGTCTGAGAGTAGCAGATGTGACCACTCCCTTCCTTGAAATGCCCCTCACTGCCCTGTGCTTAGTCTGGGTACTGTGAGTCACTGTTTCATAAACTCACAGAAGGTAGAGGAATTCATTCATTCACTCAGTCGTATTTATTGAGCGCTTACTGTGTGCGGAGCACTGTACTAATAATAATGGCATTATTTGTTGAGCGTTTACTGTGTGAAAAGTACAGTTCGGCAATAGAGAGAGACAATCCCTGCCCACACCGGGCTTACGGTCTAGAAGCAGGGAGGCAGTCATCTAAACAAGTAAATGGAAATTCACGGGCAGGGGTCTTGTCTTCCCGCTCTGTCGTATTATAGTCCCAAACGGTCAGCGCAGTGCTCTACCTACAGAAAGTGCTCGATAAATACCATCGATCGATCGATTCGATTGTCCAACTGGTCCAAAATAACATGAACCTCTAATTCCACTCCCCAAAGGCTGAATATACCTGGTCTTTCTTGTTGCAGGGTCAGCGCTGCTGATGTGGACCTGCAATGGAATTTTTCCCAGACTCCAACTGAGCATGTATTTCCCGTTCCCAACGTCTCTCACAATGTGGCCTTGAAAGTCAGTGTCCAGTCCTTGCCTAGACAATCTAACTACCCAGTTTTGAACTGTAGTATTCACACAAACTTGGGCTTTTATGAAAAGAGGATTCAAGAACGTGACTATCAGACTCTTCAGCACTGTGATTCCAATGAAGTAGAGCAATGCAGTGTCCCCAGCCCCCAGCGTCTGTGGAGCAAGCAAACTTGGACCATAGTCCCCGAAGGCTTGTTACACGCCCGAAAACCCCTAACCCCAGAATTCACCACAACTATCAAGAATTTCAAACTTTATCCAGCTTCTGGCCACGGATCTGACTCGGGATCCTCACCGCCCAGGCTTCACTGTTTTAGCGCCAGCGGAGACGCGAAACCACCGGACTCGTCCGTGAGAACGTTAAAATCATTTTCGCTGGTGGATCCCCATGGTTCTAGTAACCACGCTTCCCGACAGTCCCGAGGAGAGGCTAACCCCTTAATAGGCTCTCTCCTTCAGGAACGCCAGGACGTGATTGCTAGGATTGCACAGCACCTGATTCATTGTGACCCAACTCATGTTCCGGGCCGTTCGTTCGGGGGGCAGGACTCCAGCACGGTCCACGCGAAAATCTTCCGGACTTCATATGAAAACGAAAACTTACTGAAGAGAAGCAAGGAGAACCCTCCGATTCCTTTGGTCGGTTCAGAGTTCACTTCCTCAGAAGACTCCAGTGCGGGCAAGGCCAGGACACGACCCGACGGGCCACTGATCGACGCCTTCATTTCCAGCAGCCGTCCTCCTCATCAGTCAGCTGCTGAGACTAACCCTCTGATCGGCTCTTTACTTCAGGAACGACAAGAAGTTATTGCCAGGATCGCGCAGCACCTGATTCATTGCGACCCATCCGCATCACACATCACCGGGCGGCCCTTCAATGGGCACGACCCGAAGGTTTTTCGGAGTCCATACGAAGGCGAAAACCTGGGGAAGAAAAGCCAGGATGCCAACTCGGAGTTCACCTCTTCAGAAAACAACAGCGAAACGAAAAACAAGACGGCTGCCGAGGACCCTCTCGGTTCTTTAAAATGTAACGGTGGATTGAAGTCCTCCCCAAAACCCCAAGCGAGAAGAAATCTTCATTCAGCAAGAGCCAGTGAAGTTGTCCAAAGCACATTTCAGCAGACTCCGAGTAAAGCTTCCCCGTTACCGACTTGCTCGAATACATCTCGTAGCAGAGAAAACAAATCGGAGTCGCCGGACAGATTGGAAGCAACTCTTCCTGGCTGTACGTTTATAGGCCAGGACATCAGTAATGGACTCGCCAAGCAGCATTCGATTTGCAACAGCTTTGATGAGCAGATTTGCACACGTAAACTTAGGGAGAGAACAGTCGAAACTGAGAAGAGGAATCTGGAGCCTTCGACTAATCTCCATCTAGAGAGCTCCAATAAACTTGAAGGTTCAAAGAGAGCTACTGGGATGCAGATATCCGACCCTTTGCAGAAACGGGAGCTTAAGTGCTTAAATAAAGACTCCAAGAAACCAAAACCATTGGAGCAAAATGGCCAACTTGTTAGTATAGAAAATTATGCAAATAAAGACAATGACGGCTTGAAATGCAAAAATAAGCCAGACAAATTACAGACCGAGCATGATGAGAACAAAGCCCCAGCCGATCAAGAATGTCAAAACTGTAGTCAGAGAAAGCCTTTAGAAGATCGTTTGGCCAAGTGCGAGCGACTAAAAAACACAGACATCCTGGTAAGTAGCAACTGGATTTCAGATTTGCCTGTTTCCTTGGAAGCAGCTGCCCATCCTTCCATTCGCGTGTTACGGTCCTTTCTGAGCCTTCTCTCCTGGTTTCTGTCACTCTGTCATTTTGGCTGTGACCCCGATTTTTAGGCCATATGTGCTTTGGTATCATCATCACCACCAGTGGTATTTATTGAGTGCTTACTATGTGCAGACCTCTGTACTGAGCACTCGGGAGAATGCTATGCAAGGAGCTCCCTGCCCACAACGAACATTCATTCTAGATGGCAATGTTTCTCCCTTGTTTCTGCAACCTAGGCGAGCCTAGTTGTAGTGGGAAAGAACTTGATACTCCTTTCTACGCCAGACGTGAATCCCAAGGGAATGTCTGTTTTCTGATGTGTGTATTCAAGACATTTGAAGGATTACCTGCATTTTTAAGTGCGGTGCTCAGGGACCTTCATTCTGCGTAAAGTTACGGTGCTCACCTGTAAGTCCAACTACTTCTCCACTATTTCACAAGTCAGACGGTGAGCCTCGTGTGGGACAGGGACTGTGTCCAACCTGATTAACTGGTATGTCCCCTCAGTGCTTTGAACAGTGCTTCACACATAGCAAGTGCTTAGCAAGGCACCATAATCATAGTAACTTTCCATTTTATGGATTATCCAAGCCCTCTACTTGTTCTCTCCCGCCTGCCTTTAGACTTCTCACTGTTCATTAGTACCTCCGCCAGAGGCCGGGAGAAGAAGTGACCCGCAAATTACTCCATTTTGTTACTTATTAGCAGCTCCACTAAGAGATTTTTAACGGAAAGGATGTTGACGCTTTGGGTTAAAACTAATCCTCTTCATTATCTGGGCTTTTGGTATCCATGCTATTCCTGTCATCTAAAACGGTGGCTTTTTGAGAATTGATTGCATCCTGTTAGATTAAGCCCAGATTTCCTTCTCAATGGAGGTATCAGAAAGCACTGCTTTTTTATTGCTTTCATCCTAAATTGGATGATCCCTGAGTGGGGAAAAAAAAGCGCAGTGGAGCTCTCTGATCAGTTTTGAAAAAGTGACTTCTAATAACTGGGTTTTTTTAAACCTTTCTATGGGATAATCCCATATTGGTTTCTGGGGCCTGGTCTGGGTTTTGGGGATTCCAGCACCTGCAAAAGGACCAGTGCTTCCGTGTGCATTTTTGGAATGTTCCCACCATTAGCCTGTGTCAGTTCTCACTTTCATCTGTGGGAGTGAACTGTCCCCCTTGAAGGAACATTTAACTTTTTTTTCCACTCAGTGTCGTCCATCCTCAGGGCTGCGGGCCACACACAGCTTCCCGACTGTTGCACCCCTAATTTGGATATCCCCTTTCTTTCCCTCGGCCATTCCCAGCTTTCCACCAGGAAAGGAAAAGGGAGAGGAGCAACTTTGTCAGATTCCCTCCATCACTCACGGCCCATCTGGTACTGTTTTTAAGGAGGTGCTTGGGCCATCTAAATTCGGTTCCAGAAGCCTCAAGGAGGGTGAGCGTGAACATGGGGAGGGATTTGGGAACTGGAATAGCTGCTCCCAAAGTACCACTGCTTCCTTTGTTGGAGAATTTCCAGGCTGGGAGTGAACATTCTTCCCCACTACATTCTTCCTCTGCCCTCGTTCCCTGATTCAGGACTGACAGCTGGCAAGAAGCAAGGGGTAGGAGAGGAGAGTGTCTCGTCCTCTTTCGCTCCCCATCACGGTATGGCCCATCAGTCTGCAGAAATGTCATCACCCAGCTCTGGTTGATGTCTTTTTCTCCTACGAACACCTCAAAAGCGAGCCCTGACTGTTTAAGGATGCTTTATGTTTTAGGGCATGGAAATTTCTGATTTCCTCCAAATGATATGCTCTAGTAACAACTTTCTAAAACCTATGCTCAGGATGTAACATGTCAAAGAAGAGGCAGTGGTGCCGCATTAGGTTGTATCTGATTATATCCGTCAAACCTTGTATTTTCATAAATCAGTCAACTAAGTACATAGTGGAAAATAAGACGTTAGTCATTTGAGGTGTCCATAATGTAATTTTTCATTGGCAATGCATCAGGAGATTTAGGACTATATTTAGTACGTCTCTTAAAAAATCACGGTTTCTGAATGGATTGGTTTTATGTTTGGATAGTAAAAAATAGGAAAATATTTTTCAGCTCTGATAAGGAATGAATGTAGAAGCTAAGGTATTTGAGCACTCAGGATTTGAAAGCACTGCTTTCAAACATGCTCATGTCTCCACTGTCCTAAAAAAACACTCCCTTGATCCCATGACTCCTTGCAAGGATCACCCCATCTCCCTCCTATCATTCCTTTCCAAACTCCCTGAGTGAGTTGTCTACTGCTGCTGTCTCCACTCCCTCTCTTCCAATTCTCTCCTTGACCCCTTCCCATCTGACTTCCGCCCCTATAGCTCCACAGAAACCCCCCTCTCAGAAGTCGCCAATGCTCTCCTTCTTGCCAAATCCAACAGCCTCTACTCCATCTTAATCCTCCTTAACCTCTCAGCTGCCTTCAGCACTGTCTAGCACCCCTTTTTCCTGATCACACTATCCAACCTTGGCTTCAATGACACTGTCCTCTCCTGGTTCTCCTCCTATCTCTCTGGCCTCTTGTTCTCAGTCTCTTTTATGGGTTCTTTCTCTGTCTTTCACTCCCTAACTGTGAGAATCCCTCAAGACTCATATCTGGATCCTCTTCTATTCTCCAACTTCACCCATTCCCTTGGAGAATGAATTTGCTCTCACAGCTTCAACTACCATCTCTAGGCGAGTGATTCCCAAATCTGTATGTCCAGCCTCATCTTTCTCCTTCTCTGTTGTCTCACATTCCCTCCTGCCTTCAGGACATCTCTACTTGGATGTCCTGCTCAAACTTCACATGTCCAAAACAGAACTCCTCATCTTCTCACCCAAACCCTGTCCGTCCCCTGACTACCCCATCACTGTAGACAGCACCACCATCTACTGTCTCAAAAGCCTGCGTAACCTTGGCATTATCTTTGACTAATCTCTCGTATTCAAACCACACATTCAATCTCCAAATCCTATCTGTTAACCCTTCACGACATTGCTAAAATCCACCCTTTTCTCTCCATCCAAACTGCTGGCATGTTAATCCAAGCACTTCTCCTATCCCTCCTTGATTACCGTATCAGCCTCCTTGCTGACCTCCCTGCCTCCTGTCTCTCCCCACTCCAGTTCCTACTTTATTCTGCTGCCTGGATCATTATGGGAAGCAACGTGGCTTAGTGGAAAAATCCCGGGCTTGGGAGTCAGAGGACGTGGGTTCTAATCCCGGCTCTGCCACCTGTCTGTTGTGTGACCTTGGGCAAGCCACTTAATTTGTCTGTGCCTCAGTTACCTCGCCTGCAAAACGGGGATGAAGACTGCGAGCCTCACGTGGGCCAACCCAATTACCTTGTATCTACCCCAGCCCTTTGAACAGTGCTTGGCCCATAATAAGTGCTTAACAAATGTCATCATTATTATTATTGTTATTTTCTACAAAACCATTCAGTCCATGTTTCCCACTCCTCAAGTAACCTCTAGTATGTAGTGTATCACACATACACTCCTTACCATTAGTTTGGAGGAACTCCATCCCCTTGCCCCCTCCTACCTCACCTCGCTACTCTCCTACTACAACCCAGCCCACACATTTCACTCCTCTAATGCCAACCTACTCACTGTACCTCGATCTCGTCTATCTTGCCGCCACCCTCTTGCCCACATCCTGCCTCTGACGTAGTATGTCCTCCCTCTTCGTATCCAACAGACCGCCACTCTCCTTACCTTCAAAACCTTATTAAAATCACATCTCCTCCAAGAGATCTTCCCCAACTGAGCCTTCATTTCCTCATCTCCCACTCTCTTCTGTGTCACCTTTTCCCTTGAATCTGCATGCTTTATTTACCCCTCCCTCAACCTCAGGGCATCTTTATTCATGTCCCTAATTTATATTAATGTCTGTCTCCCCCTCTAGACCGTAAGATCGTTGTGGGCAGGGAACACGTCCACCGACTCTGTTGTATTTTACTCTCCCAAGCACGTGGTACAGTGCTCTGCACTCAGTTAACGTTCAATAACTATGGTCGATTGATTTGATTGAAGGATCATGTGAAGTATTTCTATTTAAAAGTAGAATTTTTTTCTGGCAGAGAACAATACCACTGAAACATTCAAGCGTGTGGCGGAAACACAATTTTCGTTCCTTGGATGGGACCTCAACCAAGGCCTTCCATCCTCGGACTGGATTGCCTCTACTTTCAAGTCCTGTAAGTTCTGTTGACTTTTAACCTGTTATCTGGAGATGGGTCAAATAGCTCCAAGTATTTTTAAATAATTTGTTCAAAGTAAAAATAAAAAGTCAAAGTAACAAAGTAAATACCAGCAGTAGCTGAATGTGGAGAATTTGTACCTATTAGCAAAGATTCCTGTAGTCTGTTTTTACAGTCTTATATAGTCAATTGAGGTTGAATGTTTCCAATGTTAAGGATTATTCCATTCTGGAAAGTAGGTAATTTTGCCATTTTTATAATTAGCTCAAGCTTATTTAGAATAAGAGGCAAAAGGCCTCATTATATATTATCCAAAAGTGCAGATGACTGATAGAAATCACAAATTAGACATCAGATCATAGCCCTGAGTAAAATTCCACCTCAATTGTTAGTTAAATTATATGCATTTGCAAATGTAGAAATTAACACACTGGAATTATTTCAACGTCTGAACATAGAAAACCTTTCAGTTACCGTAGAGTAAAAGATCAAATAGACAAATAGGCAAGAAGAGTCTTGTACTACTGTAGATGGTTGGAAAATTTCCCACCACTTTAGTGTGTTGAGATGATTGATCCATGGTTCAGCATCAGCACTTATATATGCGTATTCTTGTACACCACAATTAAAATTATTTTATCCCACAGTTACAGTTCCTGGCAACATTGTAAGCTCATTATAGTCAAGGAATATGTTTGCTAATTCTGTTGTATTGCCCTCTCCTAAGCACTAAGTACAATGTTCTGCACATAGTAAGCGCTCAGTACATACTGTTGATTGATTGTGCGGTCATATAATGTTTTCACAGTCAGTTAGACCAGTCAAGTTTTCCCCATCGTGGTTACTTCTGGAGGAACGTGGTTCTGAGTTCTTAATTCAAGGTTTTTTGTTTTGGTATTTAAGTGCTTACTATATGGTAGGCACTGTACTAAGCACTGGGGTAGATACAAACTAATCAAGTTTGACACAGTCCACGTCCCTCATGCGGTTCACAGTATTAATCCCCATTTTACAGATGAGGCAACAGAGACCCAGAAGAGGTAAGTGACTTGCCCAAGGTCACACCGCAGACAAGTGGCAGAGCCAGGATTAGAACCCAGGTCCTTCTGACTCCCAGGCCTGTGCTCGTTCCACTAGGCCAGGCTGCTTCCCAGAACTGAGTTCTGCCTTTCTCCTCTCTACTTCCCTTTCATAGTGGAAAGCCTCAAAAAGATGGAGACCTTTTTAAAACCTGTTCCTTCTCTTCATTTGAAATGGGAGCATGTCATTTGATTGGTTTTGCCAGGGAAAGCTGGGATTTGACATTACTGGCCTCGGTCCATCAGTAGTATTTATTGAGTCCCTTTGGGCAGAGCACTGAACTAAACTTTTGAGAAAGTACAATAGAGTTAAAAGTCCTGATCCCCACCTTGAGGGAGTTTACAATCTAAAGAGGAAGATAGAAGATAAAATACAAATAGGAGGAATTGCTCAAATTATAGAGTGTATAATTATATATTTATCTATATGAATATATAATAATAATAATGTTGGTATTTGTTAAGCGCTTACTATGTGCCGAGCACTGTTCTAAGCGCTGGGGTAGACATAGGGGAATCAGGTTGTCCCACGTGGGGCTCACAGTCTTAATCCCCATTTTACAGATGAGGGAACTGAGGCACAGAGAAGTTAAGTGACTTGCCCACAGTCACACAGCCGACAAGTGGCAGAGCTGGGATTCGAACTCATGAGCCCTGACTCCAAAGCCCGTGCTCTTTCCACTGAGCCACGCTGCTTCTCTAATATATGTGTGTGTCTATAAACATAAAATGTGACTAGAAGTTGTGAGTGTAAAGTTGCTGAGATAATAGTAAGGAGGGTGTGAAGTGGGAGAAAAATTTTCTTTCCATGTTCATTGTTTGTCAGGGTTTTTCCAGGACCTTAAAATGTCTTCTCATCATCAGTTATCGAACATTTACTGTGTGCAGAGCACCATACTAAGTGCTTGGGAGAGTACAGTACAATTCTGAGTATTATCCTTGTGTTTGGTATTGAAACGTCTTAATGTTCATAAAATATTGAGAGGGAAAACATATTGAAGATATGTGAAGCCCTTTTAATTTAGAACTTCAGATGAAAGTCATATATACACACATATATATCTAAAAAGTTTTAGCTTTTATTGATTTTTGCTATTTTTTAATATCATAAATGACTTTTTGTTCCAAGGTTCCTCAGAGAAAAATGCAGTCAGGTTGCTTTGATCTGGATTCATCTTTACTACAGTTAAAAAACTTATCTTCCAGAAGGTAAGCATTTTTGGTATTTACCAGAACATTTGTTGATGTATGCAACTGGAAACACTTCTTGCCCACTGACAGATTCCAACCTTGCTCCCTACACCCACGAAGCTCTTCTGTGTATGGAACTGTTCTGTGAAGGGCAGGGGGGAGGGAGAATCTGATTGATTATATTCTTTCATAAGATATTATTCAATCAGTAATTCTACTGGTCAGGGAGGACTTTTGTTTTAATTTGCTAATTCTGTGGTGCTTCTTATATGTTTCAACAGTGGCTTTCAAACATTATCAGAATATGCCAGGGTACTTAAATTGCACTCCTTAAATGTGCTGCCTGTTTGAGAGTGTTGATGTTGTCATTCCTTGAACATTTTTTTTAGTAGTCTTTCATAGGCTCAGTCTTTCAAATGTATTCTGTAATACCTTGTCAACCTATTTTGTCATCTGGGCTTGTAATCAAGACGAGAATTTTAGCTTTTTCATATTTAAGATTAGCGATTTGGGGTTCATGTAACATCTAGAACCAAGCTCAAACCGATTTTCAGAGTCTCTGGAGAGGTTCATAAAGGGTTTTTTTTTCAGAATTACAGAGACTATTGCTGCTGAAATCTGAGTTCCTGTTTGATGGAGGTGAACTAGAAACTTTTGACAGTGTGGTATTTCTGTCCAGAAACCTCCATTTGTTTTAAAAAGAAAAAACAACAAAAAACCCCTGCTTCAAACATTTGATACCATAAATTTTAAGTTTAAGTGATTGTAATGGATCCAATGTTTATATGATCCCTTTATTATTCAAAAGACCTTTTTTCATAACCCATGAACCCATAGCCATTGTGGTGTATAGCTTAAATAATAATAACAATAATGATGGTATTTGTTAAGCGCTTACTATGTGCCAAGCATTGTTCTAAGCTCTTGGGTAGATACAATCAGGTTGTCCCACATGGGGCTCACAGTCTTAATCCCCATTTTACAAGTGAGGTAACTGAGGCACAGAGAAGTGAAGTGACTTGCCCAAAGTCACACAGCTGACAAGTGGTGGAGCCGGGATTAGAACCCATGACCTCCGACTCCCAAGCCTGTGCTCTTTCCACTAAGCCATGCTGCTTTACAAAAGCTTACAGCGCCCGGTATTCCAAGGCGGTGTCCCATCCAAGTATGACCCCCTGGGCGTCCGAGATCAGATGGGATTGAGCGCGTTGACGGTGGCATGGCCGTTGAATAGTCTCTGTAAGTGTAGGTTTTATTTTTGACCGTGAACTAAAGCCATATGGACTTAAGAAAGAGTAAAAGATGGTCTTTCCCAGAATATCTAAACTCCTTGAGCAGCATTCGAGACCAAAATGGCCAGTTCTTGCCTCCTCTCTCAGAAGATGTGGGTCCGTGATATTGTCACTGTATAATAATAATAATAATTTGTTATGTGCAGAGCACTGTTCTAAGCGCTGGGGTAGACACAGGGGAATCAGGTTGTCCCACGTGGGGCTCACAGTCTTAATCCCCATTTTACAGATGAGGTAACTGAGGCACTGAGAAGTTAAGTGACTTGCCCACAGTCACACAGCTGACAAGTGGCAGAGCTGGGATTTGAACTCATGACCTCTGAGTCCAAAGCCCGTGCTCTTTCCCCTGAGCCACGCAGGAAGCTTTGCTATAGTAGAGTTGATACTTGGGAGAGCCCAGCATGTCCTTGCTTGTTGCTAAAGACACACAGAACTAATTGGACCTTGTACATTTGTGTGACAAATAATGAATTGTGTTAAGTTTTCCGACACTGTTTAAAAGTCATTGAATGTACTTGAAATCTTGTGGTACAAGTTCTTAAAAATTCTGCTGCAATGATAACACTGAAATTATTTTAAAATTTGGATAATGATATTTCGTTCAACGACTAAAGAGAAATAATGAATAGCTATTTAGAATGATTTGCCACTTGGATTAACTTTTTAATTAACTTTGGATTAACTTTTTTATTTTACTAGTCCACAACCGTGTGCGAAGATAGAAGATGACTCAGACATCCATGGAAAACCATGTCTGAGCTCTAGTGCTCCACCTGTAACAAGTCTTAGTCTTCTAGGAAATTTTGAGGTACGGTGCACATTTCCAGAGTTGTAGCTTTTTTTTTCTGATTTGTATATTATTTTGAGATTTCTGTATCGTTGGTTTGTGGGACTAGTTCACCATTCACACTGGATTTTCGACGCTGTGCCGGGTACGAGATTAAATTGGGCAAAAAATGAGATTTGCTCTGACTTCCATTTCAGAACCTGCAGTTTCTCTTAGGATCCTAGTATTAGCATTACGAAAAGTACATTCCCTCATGAGTCTATTGATGTCATACTGTTTGTACTGCACGATAGGACAAAAAAAGAATTCTGGTAAAGTTCTGGCCTCATAATTAATTAGTCTCCTTGCTCTCCACTTGCCCTGGGTCTACTGGCCCAGGCTAAACCAATCCAGGGGACACAAAAATCACTAAATTTTTATCTCCTTCTTTACTGCATTTTCCAACTTCCCATGGCCCAGGTAATATGAAGTTTAGGATTAGAATTAGAATGTTTTTAAGTGCTTGGGTCATGGTGGATTGTTATTCCTTCATGTTTTTAGGAAACCAAACTGGGCACAGTGCGCTGCTTATAGTAAGCACTCAATAAAAATCATTGGTTGATTGAATATTTTCAAAGGTAAAAGGAGTGAGCTCCTAAGAGTTCCAGGAGTTTGTAGCGGGCTTTTCATTCTACAGGATCTCAGAGCACTTCAGAGAGAAACTGAAATGTTAAACAGATTGTACCCAGAGATAATTTCATTCTCCAGCAAAAATACAGCCATAATACTAATAATAATTATGGTATTTGTTAAACATTTACTGTGTGCCAAACAGTTTTAAGCGCTGGGATAGATAGAAGGTAATCAGGTTGTCCCACGTGGGGCTCACAGTCTTAATACCCATTTTACAGATAAGGTAACTGAGGCACAGAGCAGTTAAGTGGCTTGCCCAAGGTCACAAAGCAGACAAGCGGTTATTGCTATTGTTCTTGTCTGTCCATCTCCTCCGATTAGACTGTAAGCCCGTCAAAGGGCAGGGACTGTATCTGTTACCGATTTGTACATTCCAAGCGCTTAGTACAGTGCTCTGCACATAGTAAGCGCTCAATAAATACTATTGAATGAGAGCTGGGATTCGAACCCTCGTGCTCTTTCCACGAAGCCATGCTGCTTCATAAATGAGCCGTATTTATTATACACGGTAATTGTTGAACAGCAGGCAGGCACTCTTCCCAGGACTTTGGGACAGGAATTAGAGAATGTTTTACCCCAGGATATCCCTCCAAAGTAGCTTGGAGGTTGGAGTTGGTCGAAGTTAATTAGTTCTCAAGAATATAGCATCCCAATTTAAAAATCAGATCATCGGTCCATTGATCGTACTTATTGAACACCGTGTACAGAGTGCTGTACTAAGCACTTGAGAGAGTATAAGACACACTATCTGCTCTCAAGGAGCTTCCCGGTGGCCACAAAATTAATAACAGAGAGGAAGAAAGAGATAATGGAGAGCTAGGTGTGTGTTTGAGTAGAAGAGTACATACATCTCCAAGTTCAAAAGGGCAGAAGTGATTTGTAATGAGTTGGGAATTCATAAGTGCTGAAATGCTAGATGGGAGAGAATGATTTGGGAAGCAGAAAACAGCCCAAGCAGGGTTGGGAAGGCTTTGAGAGAAAGGAGGCCTCTGGCTAGTAGCACCCTTCCCTCCTCCAGGGGATGCTCCTTGGAATTTGTTCTCTTTTTGGTAGAAGAGATGCGGGAATTTTGGCCATTCTTTTGTCCAGGCTCTTCTTTCCCCATTCCAACTCTGATCTAAGAGATCACCCCTAAAACCTCCTTGTCACTGGATTTTATCCCATCTACTAGAGCATCCGTTTCCAGGAGCACCTTGTAGGTGGAAGCAGATCCGCCCAGCAATGATTTGTTGGATGACCCGTGAGCTTTTGTCACTCTTTCCAGATATAATATGTTGCATTCTCCTGAAAAAGGCATCCCATGTAACTAATTTGCCATCTGCCAATGTCTAGAGAAGCAGCGTGGCTCAGTGGAAAGAGCCCAGGCTTGGGAATCAGAGGTCATGGGTTCGAATCCCGGCTCTTCATTCATTCATTCAATAGTATTTATTGAGCGCTTACTATGTGCAGAGCACTGTACTAAGCGCTTGGAATGAACAAGTCGGCAACAGATAGAGACAGTCCCTGCCGTTTGACGGGCTTACGGTCTAATCGGGGGAGACGGGCAGACGAGAACGATGGTGATAAATAGAGTCAAGGGGAAGAACATCTCGTAAAAACAATGGCAACTAAGTAGAATCAAGGCGATGTACATCTCATTAACAAAATAAATAGGGTAATGAAAATCTATACAGTTGAGCGGACGAGTACAGTGCTGAGGGGATGAGAAGGGAGAGGGGGAGGAACAGAGGGAAATGGGGGTAAAAGAGGGTTAAGCTGCGGAGAGGTGAAGGGGGGGTAGTAGAGGGAGAAGAGGAGCTCAGTCTGGGAAGGCCTCTTGGAGGAGGTGAGTTTTAAGTAGGGTTTTGAAGAGGGGAAGAGAATCAGTTTGGCGGAGGTGAGGAGGGAGGGCGTTCCGGGTCCGCGGGAGGACGTGGCCCGGGGGTCGACGGCCGGACGGGCGAGACCGAGGGACGGTGAGGAGGTGGGCAGCGGAGGAGCGGAGCGTGCGGGGTGGGCGGTAGAAAGAGAGAAGGGAGGAGAGGTAGGAAGGGGCGAGGTGATGTAGAGCCTTGAAGCCTAGAGTGAGGAGTTTTTGTTTGGAGCGGAGGTTGATAGGCAACCACCGGAGGTGTTTAAGAAGGGGAGTGACATGCCCAGATCATTTCTGCAGGAAGATGAGCCTGCCACTTGTCATCTGGGTGACCGTGGGCAAGTCACTTCACTTCTCTGTGCCTCAGTTACCTCACCTGTAAAATGGGGATGAAGACTGTGAGCCTAACGTGGGACAACCTGATGACCCTGTAAATCTCCCCCAGCGCTTAGAACAGTGTTCTGCACATAGTAAGCGCTTAACAAATACCAACATGATTATTATTATTATTATTTCTCATGTTTCTCCGAAGTTATTTCTCAGACACTGCGCTTCTGAAACAGATAGCGCAAGGTAATAGCGGCAATGGGTCGAGAATAATGGGTCTGGTGAGGCTTGAGAAGGGACAGATGTGGTCGAGGGTGGGAGAAATGAGCATAGAAAATCATGACTGAGTCATGGGGAGAAATCAGGAAGCCCTAGGGGAGGTTGACCTCTAGACCATGAGCTCGTTGTGGGCAGGGAATGTGTCTGTAATATTGTACTTTACCAAGCGCTCAGTACAATGCTCTGCACACTAAGTGCTCAATAAATCCGATTGAATACTACAGCATCATAGTAACGTTGACCTGAACCTGGGCGTGGAAATGATTTTCGGTCATAAGTTTTCTGCAAGCAACAGGAGTGAGATCTCTTATACTACATTTGTATAACTCTCTTCTTAAAATATAATCAGGGTTTATATCACTGTGGATCACAGCATAAGTGACAAGTATACTCTGTTATATTTGGGATTGTACCCTTGAGAACTTGAATTCAGATTCCTAATTAGGTCAATAGGAAAGTCGAGATCAGTGGTCTTAGCCATAGTCATTGGTTTGTGCAATTCATAAGTCAACTTTACAAATGGTAAAATGAGGCACAGATCGATAGAGTAGTTTGTCTTCCCAACAGACATGACATCTGTGTGTATGTCAATGTTTCAAGAACAGTATACTTGTTAGAACTTGGGAATTTATAATAAAGCTACCCACATGATGGCTGACTCAAATTATAAATTCACTACAGATGCACAAGAAAGGAGATAGCATAACTATTCAGTTATGGCAGATATATGTTAAAAAAAGTTCAGAGAGTAATGAGAATAGAAATTCATAGAATTAATAAAAAAATTCAAAGAAATAGAAATTCTCATTGTATATTTTAAAAATACAATAACCTGTTTTTTTTAATTATTACCTTTGGCCAAGTAGCTGTAAAAATTAGCATTTCACTACACTGTACAAAGTTGTATTATATCATGTACTCCACCTATTTTTTGTAGATAAATAAGAAACGGGTGTCATCATTGTAAGGGGATAAAGTAATCTTGACTTGCTGCCCTTTTTTTTTTAATCTTGCAGGAGTCTGTCTTGAACTATCGTTTAGATCCTTTAGGTATTGTCGATGGCTTTACGGCTGAGGTGGGGGCAAGTGGAGTTTTCTGCCCCACTCATATGACACTTCCCGTTGAAGTGTCCTTCTACAGCGTTTCCGATGATAATGCCCCATCTCCCTACATGGCAAGTACATTTTTACTCCTTTTTTGGTTGCTTTTTCCTCCAAAATCAAATGTATTTGAAATTTTGAGGAAGCCAATGGTTTCTATCCCTGGGGGCACCACGTGATAATGGAATATGATTTTCCCTAAGAGCAAAAAGAAAGCAGAGTATAGCCTGTACTACCCTATCTTGGAATATTATCCGCAGTCGGCCTTTGAACTAAGTCCACTAGTGTATATTTTCTACATAATTGAAAACCGATCCTGTTGACATGGTTTGTATTTAGGACTTCGTGCAGCTATACGGCACAAAACAGCTATTTTTCCCAGCCAGAAGAGAGCCTGAATGTTTTTATTTGGCCTGTGCATTCAAATGCCAAAGCGAAGCAGCATGGCCTGGTGGACAGAGTGCGGGCCTGGGAGTCTGAGGACCTGGGATCTAATCCCAGCTTTGCCACTTGCCTGCTGGGTGACCTTGGGCAAATCACTTAACTTCTCTGTGCCTCGTTTCCCTCATCTGCAAAATGGGGATTGGATAGCTGCTCTCCTTCCTGTTTAGACTGTGAATCCCACGTGGGAGCTCATTATCTTATATCTGCCCCAGCACCTAATACAGTGCTTGGCATATAGTAAGCACTTAGATGCCACAGTTATTTTACTTGCTGGGTACAGATTCAGAACGCTCCTCTGGGCAAATCAGCGAAGCCCTTGATGTCATGTAATCTAGAATGATGTCGCGTCATTTAGGAACCGCTGCTGCGGCAGAATACTGTCAAAACCAATGCATTTGAAATTGTATCTTTTGCCTCTGTTTTCATTTACTCCTCAACCCTCCTGCTTTTTTCGTTTATGGCTTAAATTTGAAGAGTTGTCTTTTCAGAAACTCATGAGCTATGGATAGAGTGGCTGGCCCTAAGTTTGCTGCTCCGGAATCGGCCTAATTACTTTCTTCCGGTTTGACCTCTGGTACAGGGTATTTTCAGGGCAGTCTGAGCTCTCGATAAGTTCACCGAGAGGGCCGAGTGTTTCGAAGGGGTATCTTCAAGGACCGAGTCGTAGCTCTCATAGCAGTAAAACTTTCAAAACCGAGTTATCTGCGATGAGATCGTAGTTCAACCAGTATGTGGATGCATTTTCAAGACGAAGGTTGAGAAAATAGAATACGGTATTTAAAGCAATGAGATGAAGTATGGAACCACCTGCCATTTTCACTTATTGGGAATAGAGGCCAGGAGAGGACAGGGTAGGTGGGAGCACCTTTCTCCATTTTTAAAGAAATATATCTAAATCTTATTTGTGTCCAATGAAAAGAAGCGATCTTCATGCATGCCTCGAACTTCTTTAGTTCGTATTACTAAAAGTGGATGGCATGGGTAATTGAAACAAGCTGTTATTGTTTTTTGTCATGAGCTTTTAAATGGTCACATGATACTACAGGCACGAGTCCTCTTCCATCTGTATTTTCTTGATTTATCCCCTAGATGCCAACTCCTCGGGGGCGATGGAGAACAAGGGTCCTTGCGGCTTTTTGAGCTGGACACCCAGCCTCCCTCCCCCCGGGGCTCTCCAGCCAGGGCAGAAAAGGGCCAAACTGGTGGCTTTCTGGCCTGTCAGCTCTTCGAAGCAGGCCCCATCCCAGTCTCTTCTCCAATTCTGCCCCTGCCCACCCACCCCCTCAACCCCATTTCAACCTCAAATTCACAGTTAGAATTGGCCTGCCTGTGTACATACCATTTTATGGCAGGTGATGCCCCTATTCAGCAAAGAAACCCTTTGACAGCCCTGATGGAGATTTGCCATGAGCTGGCAAAGTCTTTTCAGTCAGGCCGCACTTATACTCATACAAAGGACAGCTGGAGTCTCCCTAATCTGACTTGCACCTGGATGACCACTCTTATCCTACTGGTGACATTTTGAAAGCATTCTTTGGGCCTTAGAACTATAGTTATCCTAAGCGTCCCCAGGTTCTGCAGATCCATACCTCTCAGAACAGACACCCAGCTTCTGTCTGTCTGAGCCAGAAACCTGGCTGAGGGGAAGCAGCGTGGCCTAATGGAAAGAGCACGGGCCTGGGAGTCAGAGGACCTGGGTTCTAATCCGGGCTCCACCACTTGTCTACTGTGTGACCTCGGGCAAGTCCCGTCACGTCTCTGGGCCTCAGTTGCTTCATCTATAAAATGGGGATTACGACTGTGAGCCACTGTGGGACATGGACTGTGTCCAGCCCGATTAGCTTGTATCTACCCCAGCGCCTGGCACAAAGTAAGCGCTTGACAAATATCATTTAAAAAAGCAAAAACCTTTCAGGAGCCAACCCTGACAGCTGGGCAAAATCAACTTCATCCTTAATCAGTGGTAGCTGTTGAGGGCTTACTATGTGCAGAGCACTGTTCTAAGCGATTGGGAGAGTCCAATACGACAGAATTAACAGACATGTTCCCTGCCCTTAATGAGCCTAATATGTCCATTCTAACGAATGCGCTATAAACAGAATGAGAGCAGAGCTGTTTGCTGGACCTCCCACTTCCTTGCCTTTCCCGACCGGTTTAGTTTTGGGACCCCGGTAGGTCTCTTTGACCTTCCCCTGTATCTGGCTGGAGGCCCCCAGAGCCGTCACATCTCGTATCCTTTGAATCAAAGAACGAAACGATTTCTATTCTGAGCATAGGAGCCTTTGAAGTTCAATGTACGTACAGCACATAATCATAATGTTCATCTGGACAGGCACAACTTGAAACTCGAGTAGTTACGGGTCTGAAATGTTCTGGTATTGGTCATATACAACGCTCTTTACTAAATCTGTCTTTCTCATTTCAAGGGTGTGATCACTTTAGAGTCCCTTGGTAAAAGGGGTTATCGAGTACCTCCTTCAGGAACGATACAAGTGGTATGTGTTTTATAGCCTACAATTGCAATAATAATTCTCTCACATACATGTAGAACTTAGCACTTGCTCCCGCTTCTCCTGCTGCGGCAACCACTTTGGTAAGTAACAGAGGGACTGCAGCTCTGTTGGGAGCTTTCCTGCTTTGCCACACAAATGGCCAGTTTTGGACCTCAGTGAAAGGAAAGCATGAATAAAATAAGCACGGTGAATCATTAAGGTAGACGATTACGTGGAGAACGTTGTTTCGACTGAGCGGTCCTGCCTTTCAGAATAAGAAAAGTTCACCGGATCTAATTTAGGGACTAATTGGCAAGAGGGCCCCAAATCATCTTTTCTGGGAAGGCAGAAAAGATTTCCTTAAAAAGAACTCAATTGACGTGATCCCCACTGATCTCTACCCCGATCCTAGCAGACCAAGGAATGGCATTCCGCTTGGCGTGTTCACTCGCTCTTCTTACCCTCCAAAGACAAACAGACCGATATACAGATATACCAAGGCGATTGCCTGGGCTAAGGAGGGCTTTTTCATCCCTGCCCCGCCTTGTTGCTTGCTTATTCGGTTCTGCCCTGGTCCTGGGAGTGAGGGCCTGGGGCCAACCAGGCAGTGCCCCCGCCCAGCCCACCTCATCCGAAGCCCAGCCACTCCTCGAGGATGCCGTCCCAGGGCCAAACAAAAAAACAAAAGAACCAGGTCTGCGTCAGGTTGGGCTCAGAGCAGCTGCCGGCTCTCACACCGCCAGTCTGGCCGCCGATTGGACCCGCTTCCCAGATGGGCCCCGGAATCGACCTAGCGTCTCCAGCCCAGAGACAGCTTGGTTCCGGGCCTGGATTCCCAAGTCTCAGGTACAACCCTGGATCCCTGGAGCTGGGACAAAAAGGAGCAGCCTCCGGGGAGGAGGGCTGGGGGCATGAGGTGCTACTGGGTCCTGAATGTTGGATGCTTCATCAGGCCAGACTTATTCCCTGCTCCTCCTGTTCTAACACTGTGACAAGGTCCTGACGGGGATGGTCTCTGGGGTGATTTTTTTTTAATCACACCCCAGGTGGCCCAGTGGTAAGGACCATTCTTACCTTGAGGAGGGCTGCTAGTTTTCAACTCAATTTTCAAGACCAAAGTGCTCATCCTCCCTTTAGAACAGAATTGATTTCCCCCCCACCAGGAAAGAGATTGGGGTTGAGGGCTGGGGGAGACAGTGGGAAACTGGGTATCAATAGCCATTAGCATTGAAAGAGGCCCGATTCCTTTCTTGGAAAAAGCTACTAACTTCCAGGCCCAATTTTTCAAACCGGGGTGTGGGTATAGCCTTCATTACCTTTTCAGTACAGTCCCTTGACTTATCACGATTGCGTTTTGAATGTCTGTGTTAGGATTCTTCTTCTCCTCTTGGGCTTCATTAGGCTGTGGAAGAAAGATCCGAATATTGGTTTTTTGAAAATATTTTCATTTTGAGTCCGATTTCCTGGAGTGAAGTCCATTTCCCCACCACTAGGTACCCTAAAAGACTTGGTCCAAAGGAGTTTTCTGTTGACATGTTGGTGATTTGACTAAAGTACAGATCAGAAGATTAGGGCTCGTACAGAAAACTAGCTGCTGTGTGGGTAGTGAGAAAGGGAACCAGATATCTGTCTACAGATGCACCCGCACAGCTACTTGTTGAAATGAGTTCCTCTGAGATTGGGCATTGGTCCAGTGTGATTTTGTTACTGGTTTGAAGCTAACCTGGTATTGCCATTACACATTTTTAAATTGATCACACTTCAGAGGAGATTGAAAGGAGACATTTTTGTCCAGGAAAAAATGTGTACTTGCATTCAGATTTCACATGAGCGGGCAAGAAATGTTTTAAAATGGAAAAAAGACCAACTTCTATTTTTAAACGATAATCCTAAAATATCTCAATTTTTATGTATTTGTACCCAAATTAAATGTCCCTTTGGATCATCTATTACAGTTCTTTGTTGAAGCGAAAGAAAGAAATGAAAATGTTTTAGTGCTAGTTTGAGCCCTATCTGTTATTAGAAAAATTGATTCAATAGAAAATTTGTAGTTACAAGATTGCTGTTGGTTGAAATTGATTGCAACCATGCTAAAAAAGAAAACTTGTAGCTTTATGTGTGCAATATGAGTGCGGTAATTTCTGTACGTGGAGACATGTTATTACTTTGTGGTACAGCTTCACTTTAATTCTAATAGAATGAAGAAAAGAATAACATTTTAAGGTATGAATGACAAAGTTTTCACAAGTGAACGCCCCAAAAGAGAACAGTAATTCCAAGATCACGCTTATCGCATATTAAAGACACAGATTCCTCTTTTGTAATTGTATCTGGTCATCTCAACTTCCCTTGAGATTCATTTCAAATTTTAAAAAATCATTTTTTCGTCTTTTTTTTAGACCTTATTTAATCCCAACAAGACTGTGGTGAAGATGTTTGTTGTGATGTATGACTTACGAGAAATGCCAGCCAATCATCAAACATTCCTACGTCAAAGAACTTTTTCTGTACCCGTAAAACGAGAAATGAAGAGAAATATTAATAAAGAGAACCTTCGCCAGACTGAAGAAAGGCTATTACGCTACCTCATCCATCTGAGGTAACTTTTCAGATTAAAATCGCGGCGTTCAGTTTGCTCCGCCTCGTGGTTAAAAAAAATCTAACTTCCCTAAGCAATCCAGAATTGGAATCCTAACTCCGAATGGCTGAAATCCCGAATTGTGACTGGGAAGCTAAATGAGCCCTGGCTGCTTCTTGTGGAAGCCAGACTCCCATCGATTCCCAAGGCAGTTTTATTTCTGGGGGGTTGATTATACCCGGGTCAGGGTTTTCAGCTGGAGTTACAGCCTGATGTTAGCCTTTGAGTGGATGCTTGATGTCTGACTAGGAGTTAAGTTCTAGGCCCTCTGCGGGAACTGAAAATGGTAACTCTTTTTTATGGAATTAAGTGTTTACTATGTGCCAGACACTGTACTCAGCACTGGGATAAATATAAGCTAATCAGGTTGGACACAGTCCGTGTCCCACGTGGGGCTCGCGGTCTTATCCCACATTTTACAGATGAGGTAACTGAGGCACAGAAAAGTTAAATGACTTGCCCGAGGTCACAGAGCGGACATGTGGCGGAGATGGGATTCGAACCCAGGTCTGCTTTGGTGTTTTCCCTCTGTGACCCTCCCTTCTCTTAGTTGAGAGGGACTCACTGTATGCTTCTGGGATGCCTCATCATCCTAGAAAAGGATGCATACCTCTGACTTCGGTTAACAGATCTCACTTCCCCATTTTTAAAAAGCACCGTATTCATTGGAAAGCTAGTGAGCGGCATGCTCTGCTGACTGTCTGCTGAACTGCAGACTCGTTGCTGGGAATTCTTTTGTTCTAGTACCTGCTGTGAAGTTGCGGGGACTGCTTCCATGGGGGCGGGGGGGGGGGGGGGGGGGGGCGGGGAATGTGCCTTGAACCGCAAAAACTCACCGAACTTCAAAAGGCCAAGTGGATAGAGCACGGGCCTGGGAGTCAGAAGGACCTGGGTTCTAATCCCTGGCTGCTGTGTGATCTTGGGAGATCAATCGATCAATTTTATTTATTGAGCACTTACTCTGTACAGAGTCCTTTCCTAAGTGATTGGGAGAGTACAATGTAAGTAACAATAAACATACACATTCCCTGCCCACAATGAGCTTACAGTGTAGAGGGGGAGATAGGCATTAATATAAATAAATTACAGAAATGTACATACACGTTGTGGGAATGGGAGGGGGTGATGAACAAGTCAGGGCAATGCAGAAGGGAGTGGGAGAAGAGGAAAAGCGGGCCTTGGTCAGGGAACCTCCCGGAGATGTGCTTTCAATAATGTTTTGAAGAGGGGGAGAGTAATCGTCTGTCAGAGTTGAGGACAGAGGGCGTTCTAAGCCAGGGGAAGAAGGATGTGGGCGAGGGGTCGGCCGCAGGATCGAGGTACAGTGAGAAGGTTAGCATTAGAGGAACGAAGCATGTGGGCTGGGTTGTCGTAGGAGAATAGCGAGGTGAGGTGGGAGGGGGTAAGGTGATGGACTGCTTTAAAGCCAACGGTGAGGAGTTTTTGTTTGATGCGGAGGTGGAAGGACAACCGGTGGAATTCCTTGAGGAATGGGGAAACATGGCCTGAACAGATACAATTTAGTGATGAATGAATGAATGAATGAATGAATGAATTTTGGTAGAAAAGTGACCCCCGGGCAGCAGAGTGAAAGATGGACCAGAGTGGGAGAGACAGGCAGCTGGGAGGTCAGCAAGGAGGCTGATACGGTAATCAAGGCAGGAAAGGATAAGTGATATTAACATGGTAGCTGTTTGGATGGAGAGGAAAGGGCAGATTTTAGGGATGCTGTGAAGGTGGAACCAACAGGATTTAGTGATGGACTGAATATGCACTGCATTATTGAAAAATTAATAGGAGTTAAATTGAATATCTCAATTTAATAACGAGAGAGAGGAGTCAAGGATAACGCCATGGTTACGGGCTTGTGAGACAGGAGGGATGGTGGTGCCGTCTACAGTGATAGGAAAGTAACGGGGAGGACAAGATTTGGGGAGGAAGATAAGGAGTTCTGTTTCGGACATGTTAAATTTGAGGTGACAGGAGGACATCCAAGTAGAGATTAGAAGCCATTGGCTTAGTGGAAAGAGCACGGGCTTGGGGAATCAGAGGTCGTGGGCTCTAATCCCGGCTCCTCCACTTGTCAGCTGTGTGACTTTGGGCAAGTCACTCAACTTCTCTGTGCCTCAGTTACCTCATCTGGAAAACGGGGATGAAGACTGTGAGCCCCGTGTGGGACAAACTGGCAACCTTGTATCTATCCCGGCGCTTAGAACGGTGCTTGGCACATAGTAAGCGCTTAACAAATGCCATCATCATCATCTTGAAGGCAGGAGGAAATGCGAGATCGCAGAGAGGGAGAGCGATGGGAGCTGGAGATGTAGAGTCGGGTATAATCTGCACAGAGGTCGTGATGGAAGTCGTGGGAGCGAATGAGTTGTCCAAGGGGGTGGGCGTAGATGGAGAATAGAAGGGGACCCAGAACTGAACCTTGAGGGACCCTCATAGTTAAGGGGGTGGGAGGCAGAAGAGGAGCCCAGGAAGGAGACTGCGAATGAACAGCCAGAGAGCTAAGAGGAGAACCAGGAGAGGACGGTGTCAGTGAAGCCGAGGTTGGATAATGTTTCCAGGAGAAAGGGGTGGTCGACAGTGTCCAAGGCGGTTGAGAGGTCGAGGAGGATTAGGCTGGAGTAGAGGCTGTTGGGAGGTTTCTGAGAGGGCGGTTTCTGTGGAGGGAAGTGAATGGAAGGCAGATTGGAGGGGGTCAAGGAGAGAATTGGAAGAGAGGAATTTGAGACAGTGGGCGTAGACAACTTGCTCAAAGAGTTTGGAGAGGAACGGTGTAGACAACTTGCTCAAGGAGTTTGGAGAGGAATGGTTAGGAGGGAGCTGTGGGGTCAAGGGAGGGGTTTTTTAGGATAGGGGAGACATGGGCATGTTTGAAAGCAGTGGGGGAGAGCCAACAGTTGAAGGCTGTTATGGAAGAAGGGAGGGGGCAAGAGTTTTGATAAGAGGTTAGGCAACCACACCCTGACCTGACTGCTGGGAAAGAGGGAAGATGAAGAAAATGGCCTCTTTCCTGCTGCAGAAATCCAACAATATTACAGGCACATTCCCTGCCCACAACAAGCTTACAGTCAAGAGGGGAAGACAGGTATTAATCTAAATAAACAAATTACAGATATGTACATACGTGCTGTTAGGCTGGGAGAAGGGACGAGAGAAGCAGCGTGGCTCAGTGGAAAGAGCCCGGCCTTGGGAGTCAGAGGTCATGAGTTTGAATCCCGGATCTGCCACTTGTCAGCTGTGTGACTGTGGGCGAGTCACTTAACTTCTCTGTGCCTCAGTTACCTCATCTGTAAAATGGGTATTAACTGTGAGCCTCACGTGGGACAACCTGATTACCCTGTCTCTCCCCCAGCGCTTAGAACAGTGCTCGGCACATAATAAGCGCTTAACAAATACCAACATTATTATTATAAAGGGAGCAAGTCAGGGCGATGCAGAAGGGAGAGGAAGAAAAGGAGAAGAGGACTTAGTCAGGGAAGGCCTCCTGGAGGAGATGTGCACGTCGCCTACCTTCTCTGTGCCTCATTTAACTCATCCCTAAAATGGGGATGGAGACTGTGAGCCCTAGGTGGGACCTGGCCTGTGTCCAACCCGATTAGCCTGTGTCTATCCCAGTGCTTAACACAGCGAGTGCTCGGCACCTACCATAACAAATACCATAAAAAAGGCGGGGGGTGGGGGGAATCTTCTTTATGTTGGCGGAAAAAAGCGAAACGATACCCGTCGGTTCATTTAGATGTAAAAGTTGGTCGTGTAAGTCCGAAAGTCCTCTGAAGCAGGCGTTCATTTCCCCTTTTACCGCTTAGGAAATTCAGTGTGAAAACCTGGCTGTAATTGAGGGGGACTCGTGGGAACCCAGCGGTGTGAGGTAGGCCTCAGGGGCCCAGGACCAGTTGAGCCGAGGGAGGAACGAGGGCCGCTAGGCTGGGACCAGCTCACCTACTCAGCGCTGGCGTCGAGAAGCCGGGCGTCCCGGAGCGTGGCGCCAGCTTCCGGGCCGCCGTACGGAGCTGGGGCGGGGGGGACCGAGCCGCGTTCTCTCGGAAGCGTGCGATGCCGCAGCCCCGGCGTCCCCGAGGACGGGAAAGTCGGACGAAACCGAGGCAGTCCGAGATGGTTTCTACCAGTCAACCTGTCTTTGCCGGCTTGCCAGTTGTTCAAACCCACGAGGGCTTTCCGTTTGTCCCGCCCAGGTTCCAGAGCTCTAAATCTGGAAAGATCTACCTCCACAGAGATGTGCGGCTCCTGTTCTCTCGAAAGTCGATGGAAGTTGACAGCGGTGCTGCGTACGAACTCAAATCTTACACTGAAGCTCCAACAAACCCTCAGTTCTCGCCCCGTTGTTGAAAAGCAGTACGAAGCCCAAGTACTCGTTCGACACCCGATCTGAAGTTGGAGGGGAAGACGTGGCCCCGGAGGGAGCGTCCCCCATATAGCGGCAGCCGGCGAGGGTGTGGCCGCCCTCCCAACCCTGGACCGGCTTCTAGGGACCGTGTCTGGAACGAGCTCTGTGGAATCCAAGTAGACTGGAAGCGAACACTTAAGTCCTAATGCTTTTTGTACTGTTGAAATCACTTCGTTGGATGTGTTGCAATAGCAGAAGCCCCCCAGTTAGTTTAGTGTTTACACATTTTATTTTTCAGTTATTTAATATTTAATGTTTCATTTAATACTCAAGTGATGTTGGTCTCTAGTGTTCTAATGTAGCACAAATCCTACGTAAAATCATACTATGTATTTTTGACATTAGTATTGAAATCGGAAACTATATACAGAAGTCTTTGATTCTGTGTGAGGTGTTTTTAAGTGATATTCATTTAAGTTATTGAAAACCAGAATGACTTTTTGAACTTCCATAAGCATTATCATACTATGCAAGCATGTGTGCTTTCGTTTCCGTCATCCTCCGCGTTTTTAATTTTCACTCTCCTGACTCTCGATGCCCGCACACCAGTCTTGGAATGGGGCCAGCGGGGCCATGCACGACCCCCTGCTTTTACTCTTTCTCTCCCCCTCCCTTCCCCTCCGCCCCCGAATTCGGTTTGCCCGGGCAGTTTGTTCTAACAGTTCATCGTCTGCTCTCAGTCCTTTTCTCTCCCAAGAGCCAATCAGCACTACACACATTTTACAGAAATTGTTTGTCCCGTGTCCCTTCATTTTCTCAGATTGTAAAAAAGGTGTACTTTGAAAACAGATTAGTATTTATATCGTAAATATAATCAAAATGAAAACGAACGTGTGCCCTGTGTATTTATTCCTGCGTACCTGGTGTGGAGCTGGTGATGCTGGGGAGGAGGAGGAGGTTGGGGGTGCGGGGGTGTTTTGTGTTCGTGTATACGTACATACACGCTGCGATTACCAGGCTAGAGGGCGGAATCACAGGCAGCCAAATGGCAGGCGGGAGCAGAGCGGGGCTGCGTAGCTTTTGGGGTCGGGGGCGGCGGGAAAGAGGTGGCATGTCGAGGGAATTCTGGAAAAGTTAGTCAGGCGACCCTCTGGGCGCCCTGACTCCCTGTGGCCCACAGCTCCCCCTTCTAGACTGAGCCTATTGTTGGGTAGGGATTGTCTCTCTGTTGCCAAGTTGTACATTCCAAGCGCTTAGTACAGTGTTCTGCACACAGTAAGCGCTCAATAAATACGTTTGAATGAATGAATGAATGGGAAATCAACCCATCAATGGTCTTTATTAAGCACTTACCGTGTGCAGAGCACTGTCCCAAGCGCTTGGGAGAGTGCAATACAATAGGGTTGATTGACACGATCCCTGCCCTCAAAGAGCCTGGGGGGGGACAGATATTAAAATAAATTCCAGATGGGACGTATCTACCGACTCTGTAATATCGAACTCTCCCAAGCGTTTAGTACGGTGCTCTGCACACAGTAAACACTCGATGAATATGAATGATTTATTGATGGGGGAAATAGAGTCAGCAATGGCCGAGAATGGTTCCCCCCCTCTTCGATCCCAGACACGGCTCCAGGCGACACCCTTGGGAATCCCTGTACCATTGATACACCTCTCCCGCTCCATCTCTTGGGGAAGGAATTTTGGGTTCAGTGAATATTTCAAGGCATTATTAACGTCCTATTTTAATTTCCCCAAAATAAAGTATTGGCATTCCCAAGTGATAGGACAGCGAGCTTTACTGACAAAAGGGATTTTTCTATTTTACTTGAATTTAACCAGAACTGCTGTTATGTGATTTTCAGTCACATTGTATTCAGATTTCCTACATTTTAATACGTTTTATAAAGTAGTGAGCATACCTACTCTCCTATGAATCAGCGACTTATCGGCGCAGGAGAGTTTGCGAACGCCAGTGAAGATTAGAACGATGCCGTTGAGAGACATTCTCTCACCGGGATTCGAGAGACATTCTCTCACCAGGGTTATCCATAATGGAAAGGGCTAGGTCGGAGCTTCGAAGTTGACTCACCTGTGCTGGGCAGCAGCAGCATGGGAAATAATCATGGTATTTGTTGAGCACTTGTTATGTGCCAAGCACTGTTCTAAGCACTGGGTAATAATAATAATGGTGGTATTTGTTTTGCGCTTACTATGTGCAAAGCACTGTTCTAAGCTCGGGGGGATATAAGATGATCAGATTGTCCCATGTGGGGCTCACAGTCTTCATCCCCATTTTACAGATGAGGTAACTGAGGCACAGAGAAGTTAAATGACTTGCCCAGAGTCACACAGCTGGCAAGCGGCAGAGCCGGGATTAGAACCCAGGACCTCTGACTCCGAAGCCCGGGCTCTTTCCATTGAGCCATGCTGCTTTATAAGGTGATCAGCTTGTCCCAAGTGGGGCTCACAGTCTTAATCTCCGTTTTACAGTTGAGATAACTGAGGCACAGAGAAGTTAAGTGCTTGCCCAAGGTCATTCAGCAGACCAGTGGCAGTGCCGGGATCAGAACCCACGACCTCTTTCTGACTCCCAAGCCCGTGCTCTTTCCACTAAGCCACATCAAAGGCTCTTGACTCAAAGGAAAGAGTCAAGTGATCAAAACGTCGATCAAAAGACGTCAGAGACTTCAGTTTTTACCGTGAGGAAGAGGGCCACGGTAAACCACGTCTGTATTTTTTACCCAGAAAAGTCTACGGATATACCTACCGGAATGACTACAGAAGAGTGAAGATAGGACGGTCTGGAGAAAATATGTCCCTAGAATCGCTCTGGATCGGATATGACTCGATGGCATTTGATGATGATGAACACACATATCCAAACTTGCCCAGCTAACCGTAAAAAAATTCAGTTAATGAGGGAAACTAAGCCAACTGCCTCATTCCCAATACGTTACGTCAAACCGCCGGGATGCCCAAACCCAACTGTTCTGTTAGCCGGGCTTCTATCCCCACAGATTTTGATTCCGATTTAGGCTCATCTTTTAGTGAACTTTTTGAATAAAACCCCAAGTTGAGCAGGAGTTTCAAAATGGTTCATGGAATGAACTCTTAGCTACAGACCAAATCTCCTTTCCACCTCCCCGCAAGGTCCCGGCCCTGAGCCCTCAGGGGCGGTCAGCGCCCTGGTCTCTGCCTGGTTGACCGCACTTCACTCCTTTCTGACCCCCAGAACCCCATCATCCTTGACACCCGCCACTTCCTCTTAATGCCGAGGTCACAGATCCTCCGACCTACCTCTCCACATCCTTTTCAGCGTTGCCTTTCCAGGGCCCCAGTGTTGTAATCCACACAGGCCCCTCCCCAATGGCACTCAGGTCTGTCAGGAGGGCAGCTAACTGGATTGAACCGTTACTCCTTGCCCAGCTCGTGAACACAACTGGCCCCTCTCTTGCGTCGGACGGGACTCTAAAGGGGCCTTGGGAGTCGAAGCTGAGATAATAATAATGATGGTTTGTTAAATGCTTACTATGTGCCAGGCACTGTTCTAAACACTGGGGTAGATATAAAGTAATCAGGTTGTCCCAAATGGGGCTCACAGGCTTAATCCCCATTTTTCAGATGAGGTAACGGAGGCACAGAGAAGTGAAGTGACTTGCCCAGAGTCAAATGGCTGACAAGTGGCGGAGCTGGCATTAGAACCCACGACCTCTGATGCCCAAGCCCGTGAACTGTTTTTTTAAAATTTTATTTTTATGGTATTCATTAAGCGCTTACTATGTACCAGGCACTGTTCTAAACGCTGGGGTAGATACAAACTAATCAGGGTGGACCCATTTCCTGTCCCCCATGGGGCTCACAGTCTTAATCTCCATTTGACAGATGAGGGAACTGAGGCACAGAGAAGCAAAGTGACTTGCCCAGCAGCCAAGTGGTGGAGCTGGGATTAGATCCCCGGTCCTTCTGGCTCCCAAGCCCATTCTCGGGTTGGTGAGGTCGTGGGCTCCATTTCTTTGCTGAAGCTGTTGGAAAAGTCCTGGTGGCCCAGAAGCCTTCCTCTTAGGCCCTAAGGACACTCCCCACTAAAGAGCTCGGGCTTGCCTCGCCTCTCCTCATTTTCTATACTTCCTGGCGTGGCGGCTGTGGAGTTGCTTCCTGGCATTGTCCTCCAGGCCAGAGTCTCTCCCACTAAGTTATGGCTCATAGCTTCCTGTGGACCGCACCGGAATCCATACTCTTTCCCCCCGGGATTTGTCTGTGGGCTGAAGCTGTCAACCGGCAGTCCTCAGTCCTACTGCATCCTTGAGGTTGTGCTTCACTCTATCCTTGAAACACTCCTTCTGCCCTCTTCCCCCTTCCCCTGAAACTCCCCACTCCCCTCCACCCCCTTGAGTTCACCACCAGCCACAGGTAGGGCAGCCATTCGCCTCGCGATACGCCATCCGGCAAAGGTGTAATAATCGGCCACAGCAAAGGTCGGCGTTTGTGCGCCGTTTGCCGGGGCTGTGGGTCCTCTGTTTGCCTTTACAGCAAAACATCCACCCAAAGGGGAACTTCCACCATCCATAAACCATCTACTACTAATAATAATATTACTAACAATAATTCTGGTATTTGTGCAGCACTAAATGCTTGGGAGCGTACAATACGATCGAGTTGGCCCATCTACTACTACTAATAATATTAATAACAATAATTCTGGTATTTGTGCAGCACTGCACTAAATGCTTGGGAGCGTACGATACGATCGAGTTGGCAGACACGATCCCTGCCCTCAGGGTTTACAGTCTAGAGGGGGAGACTGACAGTGAGAGTTATTACCAGTAGAGGAAATGACATTACAGCTAAAGAAAATGTAGGGGATAAGGATATGTACATAAGCATTGTGGGCCTGAGAGGGCGTCGAAGTGCTTCAAGGGAAGAGCGTGAAACATACAGGTAAAGGGAAAGGGAGGAAGTGAAATGACGACCTAATTGGGGAAGGCCTCTTGGAGGAGATGGGGTTTTAGGAAGGCTTTGAAGGTGTTAATAATAATCATAATAATCGGGGTATTTGTTAAGCGCTTACTATGGGCCAAGCACTGTTCTAAGCACAGGGGTAGAGAGAGTTACAATGGAGTAATGAAGTGTACAGGCTGGGTTGTAGTAGATCAGTGCAAAGAAGTAAAGAAAGAAGATCTGCAAGCCACCAACGGGGTGGCTGGAGCCGTGGGTGCCTCGCAACAGACCACAGGAGCGGTAAGGACAAAATCCCGTGTGAAGCAGTGTCGCCTAGTGGCCTGGAAGTCAGAAGGATCTGGGTTCTAATCCCAGCTCTGCCACTTAATTCATTCAGTAGTATTTATTGAGCGCTTACTATGTGCAGAGCACTGTACTAAGCTTTCTGCTGTGTAACCCTGGGCAAGTCACCTCACTTCTCTATGCCTCAGTTCCCTCATCTGTCAAATGGGGATTAAGACTGTGAGCCCCATGTGGGACAGGAAGTGTGTCCAACCCGATTAGCTTGTATCTATCCCAGCACTTAGAACGGTGCTTGGCACATACCATTAAAAAAGAATGCAGGGATTGAAGATGAGGGCAAACAGCCCATAGCAAACGATCCATAGCAAACTCCCACTCCCTTCTGCGTCTCCCTAACTTGTTCCCTTCATTCATCTTTCCTCCCATCCCCACAGCACATATATATATGTCTGTAATTTATGTACATTAATGTCTGTCTCCCCCTCTAGACTTTGAGCTCACTGTGGGCAGGGAATGGGTCTGTGTGTTGTCCTATATTCTCCCAAGCATTTAATACAGTGTTTTGCACAAAGTAAGCACTCAATAAATACGAAAGAATGAATGAGACAGTGGCTTCCAATTCTGGGTGCTGTCCCCCGAAACCTTGTCAACTGTCATCCGGGAACGGGTTCGTTCGGGAATCAGTGTGGCAGGAGAGAGAGAGAGAGAGAGAGAGAGAGAGAGACCAGGGTAGAAAGACTGAGTTTTACACAAAATTTATTCCGCCGGGAGAATTGAGCTTTTCCTTTGGGAAGGATATAATTGTTTAACTATTTTGGACACTGCGAATTGAACTTCCCTTCTGGAAGGCCCCTTTTTGAGAGGAATATGATTTTTTAATGATATTCGACCTTCCCTATCAGGAGGAATATACTTACATGATTACCCTGTATCTACCCCAGTGCCTAGAACAGTGCTCGGCACATAGTAAGCACTTAACAAATACCAACATTATTATTATTATGTGTTACGTGTGGTGAAACAACTAAGTCCCACCCACAAATGCTTCCCACCCAGGAGGAATTCACTTACGCGTTCCACGCTCATGACGAAGCAGCTCGGCTTCCAGCCCCTCAAGCGTTCAGTGGGACGCTCACCCATCCCACAGCTCCTCACTTGGTGCAGGCAGAGAGCGGGCATCCCACGCTCCGGGCAGAGGTGACCCACAGCCGGCTCCTGCAAGTCTCGATCCGCTACCCGGAAGGTCAGAGGCCGCGGGTATTTATTACCTGTGCTCCTAGGCCATTCCAGCTTCCGGCCCCAGTTTATCCAATCTCTGTCCTCCATCCTTCCTCTAAGTTTGGTCAGCATGGAGGTGAGGGACACCTATTTCCGCCAACCCCGCCGGGGCCAGAGAAGTCTCACGGTGTTGGAAGTCGCAGATCAGGCTCTGAGCTGGAGATGGCATAGAAGCAGCGTGGCTCAGTGGAAAGAGCCCAGGCTTGGGAGTCAGAGGTCATGGATTCAAATCCTAGCTCTGTCACTTGTCAGCTGTGTGACTGTGGGCAAGTCACTTCACTTCTCTGTGCCTCAGTTACCTCATCTGGAAAATGGGGATTAAGACTGAGAGCCTCATGTGGGACAACCTGATTACCCTGTATCTACTCCAGTGTTTATAACAGTGCTCTGCACATAGTAAGCGCTTAACAAATACCAACATTTATTATTATTATGGCACCTTGGCACAAACCTAGAGTGATGTGGCCGGCTCGCTTATTAAGACTGTGAGCCCCACGTGGGACAGGGACTGTGTCCAACCTGATTACCTTGTATCTATCCCAGCACTTAGACTAGTGCTTGGCACACAGTAAGCGCTTAACAAATAACACAATGATCATTATTAGGAATTCAGGGAAGTAAAGTTGGAGGGAGCAAGGTGATCGAGTGCTTTAAAGCCAATGGTAAGGAGTTTCTGTTTGCTGTGGAGGTGGATAAGCAATCACTGGAGGTTCCTGAAGAGTGGGGAAACATGGACTAAATGTCTTTGGAGAAAAGTGATCCGGGCAGCAGAGTGAAATATGGACTAGAGTGGGGACAGACAAGAGGCTGGGAGGTCAGCAAGGAGGCTGATGCAGTAATCCAGGTGAGACAAGCTAAGTGCTTGGATCAGGGTAGCAGGAATTTGGATGGAGAGGAAAGGATAGATTTTAGCAATGTTATAAAGGTAGAACGGATAGGAAATGGTGACAGATTGAATATGTGGGTTGAATGAGATGAGTTGAGAATAATGCCAAGATGGGATAATGCCAAGACGGGAGACGGGGAGGATGGCTGTGCTTTCTACGGTGATTGAAAAGCAGAGGTAGAAATGGGTTTGGGTGGGAAGATGAGGAGTTCTGTTTTGAACAAGTTAAGTTTGAGGTGTCGGTGGAACATCCAAGTAGAGATGTACTGAGGCAGGACCAAATGCAAGACTGCAAACCAGGAGAAAGATCAGGGCTGAAGATGTAGATTGGGGAATCATCTGCCTAGAGATGGAAGTTGAAGCCATTGGAGCGAATGAGTTCTCCGAGGGATTAGGGTGTAGATGGAAAATAGAAGAGGACCCAGAACTGAGCCTTGAGGGACTCCCACAGTTAGGTGGTGGGAAGCAGTTGAGGACCCCACAAAGGAGATTGAGAATTAGCGACCGCAGAGATAGGAGGAGAACCAGGAGAGGAATGAGTCAGTGAAGTCAAGGTTGGATTATGTGTCCAGGAGAAGGGGGTGGTCAACAGCATTGAGGGCAGCCGAGAGGTCGAGCAGGATTAGGATGGAGTAGAGGTTGTTGGATTTGGCAAGAAGGAGATCGCCGGTGACGTTTAGAGGGCGGTTTCTGTGGAGTGAAGGGAACGGAAGCCAGACTGGAGGAGGTCAAGGAGAGAATCGGAGGAGAGGAAGTGGAGGCAGCAGGCGTGGACAATTCACTCAAAGAGTTTGGAGAGACGTGATAGAATGAAGATGGAGCAATAACTAAAGGAGGTCGTGGGGTCAAGACAGGGTTTTTTTAGGATAGGGGAGAGCGTGTTTGAAAGCAGTGCGGAAGAAGCCAGAGGAGAGTGATCAGTTGAAGATTGTGACCAGGGAGGGAAGAAGAAAGGGGACGAGTGTTTTGACAAACCGTGAAGGGATTGGATCAGAGGCCCAGGTAGAGGGGGTGAAATTGGGGAGGAGGCGGGCGAACTCCTCTTGAGCTACTGCTGGGAAAGACGGGAGAAAAGGGGGATGTGGAAGAAGGGGCAGTGTGAAGGGTAGAGAGAGGTTAATTTCTCCTCCCTTCCATCCTCTCCCCACCCCCACTGGCAGTAGCAGCTGTTCCTCTGAAGCAGCTGCACAGCACAATGGCATCATCACATTCCGCCCTGCCCAGGATGACCCCGTAACGGCATCATGTGGTTGTGTGAGTGCCTTCCCTGGCCCCAACTAAAAGCCAGTAGGCCCGGGCCATCGTCAGGGAGCCCGGCCACCACTGAGAGGGTGCTGTGTTGGGGCAGGGGGTGGGATGAGGCATTTCAAAGCATTGGATTCCCAAAGAAGTAAGTTACGTGAATGTGTGTTTCGACTGAAGGAACCTCCTGCTCAAAGATTTTCTCCCGAATGGTTCTTCTGCACAAAAAGGTTACCGACCCCTGGCCCAGAGGCTTCTGGTATCCACCCCAGTGCTTAGTACAGTCCTTGTCACATAGTGAGTGCTTAACAAATATCATTGTTATAGTTATCGTCGTTATTATTATTGGGCAGTTGAAACACGCCTCCTTGGCTGTACCTGAAATCTCGGGAAAAGACCCACTGAGTCACCAGTGTGGGCAACAGGGACCCCCCCAGTCCATACTCTCTCTCCTCCTTCCAAAACTTACTGAGGGCACATCTCCTCCAAGAGGCCTTCCCTGACTGAGCCCTCCTTTCCTCTCTTCCCACTCCCTTCTGCATCGTCCCGACTCGCTCCCTTTATTCATCCCCCCTTCCCAGCCCCACAGCGCTCATATACGTATCTGGAATTTTTTATATTAATGTCTGTCTTCCCCTTTAGACTGTAAGCTCACTGTGGGCAGGGATTGTGTCCGTTTGTTGTTGTACTGAACTCTTCCAAGCAGTTAATGCAGTGCTCCACACATAGTAAGGGTCAATAAATATGACAATGAATGAATGATGTCTAACAAGCCTGTGGGCTGCTGGGACAGTGGAATTATTTCAGTAACGGCTCTCGTCTTTGAGTACAAGGAAGCACTAGACTATAAGCTCATTGTGGGAAGGGGACATGTCTAACAAGTCTGTTGCACTGTACTCTCTTAAGCGATTAGTACAGTGCTCTTCACCCAGTAAGTGCTCAATATATCCGACTGATTGACTGATTTCCTTGGATCAGGCTGGTACTCCACCTCAGCCTTTTGCAGGCTGATTGTTCATCGATAGAGTTTTACCAGTTCGGCAAAGGTCCATCCTCACTTGCCATTCTCGAGTGTGGCCTTCCAGAGCAAAATCGTCTGATATAGCAGCTTCCTGCTCAGTGGTTCAAGGACTTTCAAAAATGCTGGGAGGCTGCTGACTTGGAGAAGGCTCCTGAGTATCATCTGACCCCAGCTTCCAAGAGCCTTCTCCCACTTTCAGGTGTGGGTACCTTCGTTGGGTTCAATAAGGCTGCACCAGCTCTGTGCAGATGCTGGAGATGCTGCGCGATGCTGGAGAAAGGCTAAGTCGTGGCAGGTCCAATCCTGAGACAACCGGTCTAATTCCCACGAATGTCTGGCAAGCCAAACTAATTCAAGAGCCACCAGATTTATTGATTGTGCCTTCTTTTTGGAAGATCTGCGAGTCAAATCTTAGAAGTCACGATGTTTCTCTAACACATGTCATTTGCCTGATGGGCAGCAAGAACCCTGCCTCTCCACAGAGCTTCAGAATGCCCACTGTCTCTCTCCAAGTGACCGGTTAATTTAATGATATTTCACTGTAGCTGGTGGAGAAAGACTCTGGCTAGGTTCTTTCTGGCTTCAAGAGAGCCAGGTGATGCCAAGACAGTTTCCACAGTCAGCAATCTCTTGCTCTTCTCTGTAAAGATTGAGTCACTGGGGGTCATGACTAAAACCTGGTGGCATTTTCTGGGTGACCTTAGCCCTTCTGTGTATATAGCCAGCCTGGGTTGTGTTTATGGTCACCCTTAGTAATAGTAATAATTGTCATATTTGTTAAATGTTTACTATGTGACACTCCTAGTATTAAGCCCTGGGGTTTAAGCTTTAAGCTTTAACAATCTAAGCAGGTGAGATGCAGTCCCTATCCCACTTGGGGCCCGCAGTCTAAGAGGGAGAATGGGCATTTTGTCCACATTTGGACAGGTGAGGAAACTAAGGCACAGGGAAGCAGCATGGCTTAATGGAAAGAGCATGGGCCTGAGAGTCAGAGGAACTGGATTCTAATACTGGCTCCCCACTTTGCTGGGCAACCATGGGCAAGTCACTTTTTTCTGTGCCTCAGTTTCATCATCTGTAAAACGGGGATTAAACCCTACTCCCTCCTACTCAGACCATGAGCCTCATATGAGTCAGGGACTGTATTCGAGCTAATTATCTTGCATCTACCTCAGCGCTTAGTACAGATCTTGGTATAAATTAAGTGCTTACCAATTACCATAATAAAAAAGGAAGTTAAGTGACCTGCAGAAGGTCACACTGCAGCAGGCAAGGGCAGAGCTTGGATTATTATCCAGGTCTCCTGACTCCCGGTCTCATGCTTTTTCTACTAGGCCACAGTGCATCTAGGCTTCCTTGGGCCTTTGTACACAATATTGTGCTAAGAGTACTGATAACTGGGGCATTTGTTAATCACCGACTATGTGCCTTCCTGCACTGTGCTGAGCACTGGGGCAGATTCCATCAGATCAGACAGAGTCCCCATCCCACAAGGGTTAGACTTTAAGCCCGTCAAACGGCAGGGACTGTCTCTATCTGTTGCCGACTTGTTCATCCCAAGCGCTTAGTACAGTGCTCTGCACATAGTAAGCGCTCAATAAATACGAATGAATGAATGAATGAATGAATGAATGAATGAATGAATGAATGAAGGGTTTCACACCTATAGGGGAAGGCAAACAGGCATTTAATCCCCATTGGGTAGATGATGACGCTATGGCTCAGGGAAGCTGAATGACTTATCAAGGTCACGCAGCAAGCAAGTGGTGGAGCTAGGATTAGTACGCAGGTCTCCCGACTCCCAGGCCCATGCTCTTTCTACTAGGCCATGCTGCTTTACAATATCTATCATATACTTATATATTCCCCACCTAGAGAAGCAGAATGGCCCAATGAATATTACATGGGACGGGAAGTCAGAAGCACCTAGGTTCTAATCCTGACTCTGCCACTTCTCTGCCTTGTGAAGTCGGGAGAATCAGTTTACTTCTCTCTGCTTCAGTTGTCTTGTGCCATCGGGTCGTCTCTGACCCCATAGACACATCTCTTCCGGAACACCCCACCTCCATCTGCAATCGTTCTGGTAGGGGATCCAGAGAGTTTTCTTGGTACAGATCCAGAAGGGGTTTACCGTCGCCTCCTTCCACGCAGTAAACTTGAGTCTCCCTGTCGACTCTCTCCCGTGCCACTGCTGCCCAGTACAGGTGAGTTTTGATTTGTAGCAGATTGCCTTCCACTCTCTAGCCACTGTCCAAGCTAGGAATGGACAGGCCTCTGCTTAACTCTCCCTCCCACAGTCAAGACTGGAAGAGGACCGGAAACTCTCCAGGTGTGACCCTGAGAGGGATGCCTAATTTACCTCACTCATAAAATGGGGATTAAGTGGGACATGGGCTGCATCTGATCTGATTAGCTTGTATGGTACAGCACCTGGTACACAGTAAGATCTTAATACCACAAAAAAAGTCTGCCCTTACTCCACCTATCCTCTAGTTGTATTTTTATCATCCCTCCTCCTAACAGATACTAGGAGCGTGTGTGTCTTCTCCATTAGATGGTAAGATCCTTGAGGATGGGTTTATGTCTTTTACCTTTATCAATCAATCAGTGGTATTTATTTAGCATTTATCACGTGCACGGCACTTTGCTAAGTACTTGTCCTGTCTTGTCTTATGCCATAGAGCCGTCCCCGCCCCATAGCGACTCCATGGACACATCTCTCCCAGAACGCCCCACCTCCATCTGCAATCGTTCTGGTAGTGGATCCATAGAGTTTTTTGGGTAAAAATACAGCAGTGGTTTACCACCGTCTTCTTCCGTGCAGTAAACTTGAGTCTCTGCCCTCAACTCTCTCCCGTGCCTCTGCCGCCCAGCACAGGTGAGTTTTGGCTTGTAGCAGATTGCCTTCCCCTAGTTAGCCTCTGCCCAAACCAAGAATGGAATGGGTATGCTTCTGCTTGACTCTCCCAAGCCAAGACTGGTAGAGTACTGGAAACTCTCCAGGTGCGGTCTTGAGAGAGGACTAAGTGCTTAGGAGAGTACAGTGCAATCGTTCCCTGCCCAAAAGGCCCATACATTCTTGGGCGGGGG
Organism: Ornithorhynchus anatinus; assembly: GCF_004115215.2. Classification (NCBI taxonomy): domain Eukaryota; kingdom Metazoa; phylum Chordata; class Mammalia; order Monotremata; family Ornithorhynchidae; genus Ornithorhynchus; species Ornithorhynchus anatinus. The sequence goes on from NC_041735.1 coordinate 28,094,416, forward strand.
GGGGGGGGGGAGACAGACTTTAAAATTAATTAAGGAAAGGGGAAATGGCAGAGGGTAAAGATATGTATATAAGTGCTATGGGGTTGGGTATGAGGTGACTATCAAGTGCTAAAGAGGTATAGATCCAAATGCATAGGCAACATAAAAGGGAGAGTGAATCAGGGAGATGAGGGCGTAGTCTGGGCAGGCCTCCTGGAGGTCATGTGATTTTAGGGGGGCTATGATGGGGAGAATGGTGAACTCTCCGATATAAAGCGGGAAGGGGTTGCAGGTCAAGAGTGGGCCTTTACCTTTATCTCACTCTCCCGAGTATTTAGTGCAATGCTCTGTGAGCAGCTGGTGCTCAGGAACTACTGCTGATTGGTTTCTTTCTGCTGCCCCTGCTGGAAACGCCCCAGTCTCCCCGCCGTCGACCAAGTTCCTCTTCTCCAATCTCTAGAAATCTCTTCCTCCAGGGCCAGTCCAGCCAGAGTGAAAGTGAAAGACCCCTGACCCCTGGGGCTGCTCTACCTGGGGGGCGAGGGATCGGAAAAAAAGAGGGTCTGGGACCCGTAGCGGCTGGGAGGGGCCTTCCCCACCACCACTCTCTGCTCCCTACCTTCTGGAGGTGTGCCCCATCCCACAGCACTGGGCCCGCTGAACCGGTTTCTCCCCAGCTGTGCTGTGCGGGCCTGTTGAACCTGTGTAGACAGGGCCAAAGCTAGGCATTTCTCCAGCGTCCAGGCCCCTGCTGCGCCCCACTGCCCTCACCCCCAGCAGGCCACTCATCCCAGACCCAACCCCGGTTGCTGTGGCTACGGATATGCCGTGGACATTGAATGACGAGGAGCCTGAAATTCTGCTCTTCTAGCCATAGCTCCCTACTGACTTCTGTTTCTATTTTGTGTATTGTGTACTTGTCTTTTCCTCTTCTGCTTTTTTGATGTTTTATTGTTTCATTGCTCCCGTTGTTCATTCATTCATTCAAGTGTATTTATTGAGCGCTTAGTGTACTGTCCTAAGAACACGGGAGAGTACAATACAACAATAAACAGACACATTCCCTGCTCAGAATGAGCTTTCAGTCTAGAAGGAGGGAGACAGACATTAATATAAATAAATAACTTACAGATATGCACATAAGTGCTGTGGGGCTGGGAGGGGGGAAGAACAAAAGGAGTGAGTCAGGACGACGCAGAAGGGAGTGGGAAAAGAGGAAAGGAGGTCTTAGGGAAGGCCTCTTGGAGGAGATGTGCCTTCCACAAAGCTTTGGGTAGTTGGGGGAGAGTAATTTTCTATCAGATCTGCAGATGGAGGGTGTTCCAGGCCACAGGCAGGATGTGGGCAAGAAGTCAGTGGTGAGATAGGCGAGATCGAGGCACATTGAGAAGGTTGGCATTAGAGGAGCAAAGTGAGCGGGTTGGGTTGTAGTAGGAGAGTAGCGAGGTGAGGTAGGAGAGGGCAAGGTGACTGAAAGCTTTAAAGTCAATGGTGAGGAGTTTCTGTTTGATGCGGCCATAGATGGGCAACTATGGAGTTTTTTGAGGAGTGATGAGACACGTCTTGAACGTTTTTGAAGAAAAATGATCCGGGCAGCAGAGTGAAGTGTGGCTGGAGTGGGGAGAGATGGGGCTGGGAGGTCAGCAAGGAGGCTGATGCGGTAATCCACGTGGGATAGGATAAGTGATTGGATTAACGTGGCAACAGTTTGGATGGAGAGGAAAGGGCGGATTTTAGCAATCCCATGAAGGTGGGACTGAGGACTTCGTGACCGATCGAATATGTGGGTTGAATGAGAGAGAGGAGTCAAGAATAATAACGCTTGGCTTGTGAGATATTGATAGGAAAGTGAGGAGGACAGGGTTTGGATGGGGAGATAAGGAGTTCTGTTTTGGACACGTTAAGCTTGAGGTGACAGGAGGACATCCAAGTAAAAACGTCTTGAAAGCAGGAGGAAATGCGAGACTGCAGGGAGGGAGTTCAAGGCTGGAGATGTAGATCTGGGTATCATCTGCATGAGAGGTGGTAGTTGAAGTCATGGGAGCAAATGAATTCTCCAAGTCAGTGGGCCCAGATGGAGACTAGAAGGGGACCTGGAACTGAACCTTGAGGGACCCCCACAGTTAGGGGCTGGGAGGCAGAGGAGGAGACCACGAAGGAGACTGAGGATGAACAGCCAGAGAGATAAGACAAGCAGCATGACTTAGGGGGTAAGGGCTTAGGAGTCAGAGGATGTGGGTTCTAATCCCGGCTCCAGCACTTGTCTGCTCTGTGACCTTGGACAAGTCACTTAACTTCTCTGCACCTCAGTCACCTCTTCTGTAAAATGGGGATTAAGACTGTGAGCCCCACGTGGGACTACCTGATTACCCTCTATCTACCCCAGCGTTTAGAACAGTGCTCGGTACATAGTAAGCGCTTGACAAATACCATCATTATTATTATTATTACTAACCTGGAGAGGACAGAGTCACACACACACACACTCCAGTCCTCTCCCAGTCTTCTCTCTTCATAGATTGTAAACTCTTCGAGAGGCAGGGTCCATGTCTAATTTCCACCTGGGTACTCTTTCCTAGTGCTTGGTAGAGTGCTTTTCACATGGTAAGCCCTAAATAAATACTATTAATACTTTCAGAACATACGCAGTATCTGTCCCACAGAGGACTCACAGTCTAAGGTGGAAGGAGAATGAGTATTTTGATCTCTATGTTACAGATGAGGAAACTGAGGCATAGAGAAGTCACAGAACGGGCAAGTGACAGAGCTAGGATTAATCAGCCAGTCAATTAATGGCATTGATTAAGCACTACTGTGTGCAGAGCACTACACTAAATACTTGGGAGGGCAGGATGCAATAGTGGATAGAATTTGGACCTGGGTTCTAGTCCTGGCTCTGCCGATTGGTAGTCATGTTCCCCGACCTCGAGGAGTTTACAATCTAGGGAGGGAGACAAACATTAAAGTAAATTACATAGAGTGGCACTTGTTAAGCACTTTCTGTATTCTGAGCACAGTACTGAGGGCCGGGGTGGATACAACATAATCACATTGGACACAGTCCTTGTCCCCTTTGAGGCTCACCTTCTAAATAGGAAGGATAATAGGTATTGAATCCCCATTATAAGGATGAAGAAAATGAGGCCCAGAGAAGTGAAGTGTCTTACCCAAGATCACAGAGCAGGTAGGTGGCAGAACCAGCATCAGAACGCAGGGCCTCAGCTCTTTCCACTGCACCACCCTTGCAGACAGGGGAAGGAGCAGAGCAAAAGGATGCACATTTAAGTACAGAGGGGGGTGGGGGAGGGATGCCTATTAAAGTGCTTAAGGGGTACACACCCAAATGTATATGCAACCCAGAAGGGAGGGAAACTAGGGAGGGGAAAGGAGATATTAGTCAGGGAAGGCTTTTTAGGAGAGATGTAATTTTAGGAGAGCTTTGAAGATGGGGAGAGTGGTGGTCTGCTGAATATGAAGGGGGAGGGATTTCCAGGCAGGAAGGAGGAAGTAAGCAAGAGGTCTGTGGCGAGAGAGACAAAAATCAAGCTACAGCGATCGGGTCGGTGATAGACGAACAAAGCGTGTGGGCTGGGTTGTAGTGGGAGATGGAGCTGAGGGAGGGCAGGTAGAATGGGAGGAGCTGATCGAGCGCTTTAAAGCTAATGGTAAGGAGTTTCCGTTTGATGAGACAGACCACAACTGTTCGTCACAGACCATATCCGTCGGAGATGGATGGGCAACCACGGGAGATTTTTGAGGAGCGGAGAGATGTGCGCTGAAGAAATTTTAAGTAAAATGATCTGGGCAGCAAAGTGAAACATGGACTGGAGGTTGGAGGCAGGGAGGTCAGCAAGGAGGCTGATGCGGTAGTCGAGGCAGGATACCTCGACTACGGGGTATCCTTGGACCGGCATGGTTACAGTTTGGATGCAGAGGAAAGGGCAGATTCTAGAGATGTTGGGACAAGATTTGATAGCAGACTTAATGTGTGGGTTGAATGAGAGAGATGAGTGGGAGATAACACCAAATTGACAGACCGAGTCAGGTAGGATGGTAGTGTTTTCTACAGTGATGGGAAAGTCGTGGGGAGGGCAGGGTTTGGGTGGGAAAACCAGCCTCCTTAACTCTCATTCCAGTGCTCTTTCCACGAGATTGACACCCCCTAAGTACTTTGATACCCTCCACCCCACTTACATACAGATCCTTATACTTCCCCTGCCGAAACGTATTCGAACATCCTCCACCCCTATTAGATCATAAGCTCCTTGAGGGCAGAGACTGTGTCTACGAACTCTATTTGCTCTCTCAAGTGCTTAGTACAGGGCTCTGTACCCAGTAAACATCAATAAATGCCACTGATCGATTGGTCACGGATCAATCCTATTTACCTAACACTTGCTTTGTGCAGAGCACCTTACTAAGCACTTGAGAGAGTACAATATAACAGATATGGTTGACACATTCCCTGCCCACAGTGAGCTCACAGTCTAGAGGGGGAGACAGACAGTAATATAAATACATTACGGACACGTACGAAGTGCTATGGGACTGGCGGTGGGGTCAGGTGAATAAAGGGAGCAAAGCAGGGCAATGCAGAGGGGAGTGGGAGAAAAGGAAATGAGTGCTTAGTCAGGGAAAGCCTCTTGGAGGAGATGTGCCTTCAATAAGGCCTTGAAGGGGGGAGAGAGTAATTGTCCGTTTGATACGAAGAGGGAGGGCGTTCCAGGCCAGGGACAGAATTTGGGCGAGAGGTCCAGGTACTGTGAGTGGTTTGGCACGAACTACAGAGCGAAGTGTATGGGTTGGGTTGTAAAAGAAGAGCAGCAAAGTGAGATAGGAGGGAGTGAGGCGACTGAGTGCCTTAAAGCCCATGGTAAGGAGTTTCTGTTCGATGCGAGGTGCATGGGCAACCCCTGGAGGTTCTTGAGGAGAGGGAAAACCTGAATCGAACGTTTCTGTAGAAAAATGATCCGGGCAGCAGAGTGAAGCATGGACTGCAGTGGGGAAGAGAAAGGAGCCGGGGAAGTCAGGAAGGAGACCGACCTGGTAATCAAGGTGGGCGAGGAGAAGTGCTTGGATTAACGTGGTAGTGGTTTGGATGGAGAGGAAAGGGCAGATTGATTGCTAGGCCACACACCCCATCGTCTTCGTGGGTTCTAATCCCGGCTCCGCCACCTGTCAGCTGTGGGACTTTGGGCAAGTCACTTAACTTCTCTGGGCCACAGTCACCTCACCTGGAAAATGGGAATTAAAAGCGTGAGCCCCATGTGGGATAACTTGATTACCCCGTTATCTACCCCAGTGCTTAGAACAGTGCTTGGCACAGAGTAAGCACTTAACAATACCTTACTTATTATTATTATCTTCCCGGGCCCAAAAGGTGGCCAAAATAGCTTCCTCCCTCTGCAAGAAGCCAAACGGTGGTTTGGGCCTAGAGGCTGAGCAGGGCAAGGAGCAGGGCAAGGACCAGTGGGCAGTGGCAGGGTGAAGTCACCTCCCGGGCTTGGCTCCCCACACCCCCAGCAGCCTCGCCCCCTGGAGCAGCTCGGGCCGGGGGGAATCTCTCTGGACGAGTCCCCGTCACCGTGGACGGCCGCGGCCTCTCCGTCCTGGGCGGCCCTGGCTGTCACGGCTGACCGGGTCCGAGTCGTCCTTCCGAGCTTTGGCCGGAAAGGTCCCCTGCACGTTGCCGAAAGGCGCCGGGGCCGAGCGAGAACCGGCACAGTCCCGGGAGTCAGGGTCAGATCCGGAAATGGGAAATGGGACTATTCAGGGGAAATCCCGAGCAAGGGGCCGGAGGCCCACCCGAGCCTTTCCCGGGAGCGTCGGTGCCCTCCCCCATCTCCTTCTGCCAGGCCACGCTTCGCTGTCTCTGCGTGAATCACCACCGGGGCCTCAGGCCAAACACCCAGCTTGGTGACTAAGCTAATCGGTGGAAATGGCAAGTGTGAGGCTCGGTCTGAGCCAGCCAGGGGGTGGGGAGCAGTTTCTGATGAGTTGAGGGGGACCCTCCCCCTACAGTCTTGTGGGAAGGCCGGCCACCACGGGGCTGACCTTGACCCAAGGAGCCACCTCCACATCTCCTCTTCGACTTCCCAGTGGGCTTCCCCTAGCTCCCTCTGGGCCCTGGTGGGCTCGCTCCAGAGCCAGATGTGGGAGAACCAGGGCACTGCCTCACCCTGCACTTGGCCCACACCCAGAAGGCTCCTCCTCCATGACCCCCAGGAGCTCCTTCGAGCCGGTGCGGTGAGCCTCCTTCCCGGGAAGCAGGTGCCCCTGTGGCCGATATTCCCCACCCGGCCGACCCATCCCTCAGAGCGACGGGGCCTCCAGAGACAGCAGAGGCCCAAGATGGAAGAGGCAGCGCTTTGGCAGAGAGTGAATACCCTATTCCCTTCCTCTCCCTTTTCTCCTCTCCTCCTCCCCCCGTTATTCCTTCTTTCAATTTCCCCTTCCTCTCCGCTCTCAAGGATGCCCCGAATTTACCTGCCCCCGACACTCCAAAACCTCAATCTGGCTTTGGGCTCGGTACTGCCTTAGTACCTCCTCCCCCATATCAAAAAGAGAATAACCAGAACCAGCCGACCCGGAAAGGAGAATGAATTGGGACTGGGGAGGCCTTCTCTAGGCACAGAAGCGATTCAGTCTTTGAGCGTGACGCAAAGAGCTACTCAAAGAAATCTTCTCGAAGCTAAGCAGTTCAGGAAAGCGTTAACCTACTCCCATTTTTAATTCATACCATGCTAGATTAACAGCTCCTCAGCTTTTCTATCTCCATCTTCTCCTCTGGTCATCGCTAAATGCCCCGTGATCAGCCTGGGGTTGCCCTTCTGTCCTCAGAAACTTCCTGAAGTCCCAGGAACCCCATACCAGGGTGACTGGGGATCCCACTGCTCAAGCAGCAGGACGGACTCCCTCGGGGCCCAGTCCATCTTCAGGGAAGTCCCAGGGCTCTTCCGCCCGCCTCGAGCCGGAGCCCTGGCCGGCCCGCTCTACAGAGGCCTGGCACAGCGGCTTCAGAGACGGGCGGCCCCACAATAGTAGAGAAATACCCCTCCCGCCTCTCTCTGCCTCAGTTTCTCTCTCAAGGGAGCCTGGAGTAAGGGGGAGATGGAATCGGGGTGGCCACCGAAGGCATTGAAGGATTCTGGACCCTTCCCTCGCCCTCACCCATGTTGTGGCTACCGCCGGGCAACAGAAAAACGTCGCCTGGGAGGCAGGGTCGGGACGGTGAGTGGAGGGCCTCGGGGATGCTAATTCTGTTGTATTGTACTCTCCCAAACGCTGTCCAGTGCTTAGAACACAGTGGGTACTCAATAAATCCATTGATTGATTGATTTAGTAAGAATGAGAGAGGCCCGACTGCGGCTGCTAGGAATCAGGAGACAAGGCTGTGTCTAGGAGAGTGCAGGTCTCGCAAAGCCCCCCCATGTGACCTGTATGTTGATGTCACAATCCTACAGGAGCTCCCTTTAGACTGTGAGCTCATTGTGGGCAGCGAATGTGACTGTTTGTTGCTGTATTGTAGGCCCCCGAGTGCTTAATACAGTGCTTTGCACACAGTAAGTGCTCACTAAATACTACTGAAAGAATAGTTACGCTGCTTCTCTTAACATTTGTTTTTTCTGGGTCAACAAAGGCCCTTCTGGTATTTGTGAGCCAGCCATCACCCCTCGCTGAGGCGTCACAAACCTGGTCACCTGGTCGTTATCATTCGTTTATATTAAGGTCTGTCTCCCCCTTTAGACTGTAAGCTCGTTGTGGGCAGGGGATGTGTCTGTTTATCGTTGGGTTTTACTCTCCCAAGTGCTTAGTACAGTAAATAGGATTCACACGCACATCCGCTCTACCTTCTCCATGACTCCACGTACTTTAGGGTGGCCGCACTCAAAGCTTGGGGCGATGGGGTTCTTCGGGCCCCTCGGAGCCCCAGCAGGCTGCCGGCAATGGCAGCGCCGGCACGGTCTATGGCAGGGTCCGCGGCCCCGCGACGGGACTTTGCACCGGCGAGGAGCCAGGAGAGGCCCGCGGCCACGGCGGGCAAGGGGAGGTGCAGGAAGGAGGAAGAAAGGGGAGTTAGAAACATGAATTGTAGTGGTACTGCAGGACATCCTTAGTGTGGGGACTGGGAGTCAGAAGGACCTGAGTTCTAAATCCAGCTCCACCACTTGTCTGCTGTGTGACCTTGGGTAAATCACTTCCCTTCTCTGGGCCTGCTACCTCGTTTTGAAAATGGGGATCAAGACCGTGAGCCCCATGTGGGACAGGGAATTGTGTATCTACCCCAGCATTTAGTACAGCGCATAACAAACACCATAAAAAGAAGGTAATGTGATAAATAACAGGTGTGGGGCTTCTGAAGCAGCGTGGCTCAGTGGAAAGAGCCCGGGCTTGGGAGTCAGAGGTCCGGGTTCTAATTCTGGCTCCGCCCCTTGCCAGCTGTGTGACTTTGGGCGAGTCACTTAACTGCTCTGTGCCTCAGTTACCTCATCTGTAAAATGGGGATTGAAACTGTGAGCCCTAAGTGGGTCAACCTGATCACCTTGTATTCCCCCAGCAGTTAGAGCAGTGCTTTGCACATAGTAAGTGCTTAATAAATACCAACATTATTATTATTATTATTCTGAATCCCCACGGGGCCTATTGAGCCCAGGACCCAAGGGTTAAGCCCCAGGAGCCACAGGCCAGCAGAGGCCGGGAGTCGGGGGAGGGCTTGAATGTGCAGCTCTGCCCAGGACACAGGCCATTCTGGAACCTTTTCTTTTACCAGAACAGAACTGCAAGAATCAAGATCAAAGCCCAGTCCTCTTCAGATGAACGAGAACGAAACGAAACAAAATGAAGGGCTGCTTCCTATCTGAATATTCCCCTTTTATTTCCCAAGCATTTAGTGCCGGGCATTATTTTCGCTAAATCTTTACTCCAGGGTGAAAATTAAACAATCCCAACTGGAGCTGCTCCTCCCCTCCATAGAAACACAAATTGCCTGGCTCACCTTGCGACTTGGTTAACTCTACAGAAAATGAAAGAAAGACAGAGTGCGAGTGGGAGGGAGAGAAAGAGACAGAGAGAGACTTTGCTAAAGGTCTCTGCAGGCCTGCAGGAAATGAAAAGAGAGTGAGAAAGAGAGGGACAGAGAGAGAGAGAACACTCATTAGGAGGGAGGAAAGGAGAGAGCATGGAAGGGAGTCTGGGGAAGGGCAAAGAGGTGGAGACGGGAGAGGAGGAGAGTCACCAGAAATCTGGTCATTGTGGATGGGGCCAATAGGGCAGAAAGAAGAGCCCCAAGTGGGACAGGGACTGTGACCAACTCAATTACTTTTGATCTCCAGAGTTTGGTATAGGGCCTGGCACATAGTAAGTACTTAATTATTATTATTATTACTATTGGCTATGTTTGACACCAAGAGGAGTCCAGAAAGGCTCCTTATATCTCTTCCCCCGTTCTCTCTCCCTCCCTCCTTCCCTCCAGGCTCATATCTCCTCCTGCCTTCAGGACATCTCCACCTGGATGTCCTCCCGTCACTGAAAACTCAAGGTGTCCATGACTGAGCTCCTTATCTTCCCTCCCAAACCCTGTCCCCTCCCTGACTTTCCCGTCACTGTGGACGGCACTACGGTCCTTCCCGTCTCACGAGCCCCTCGTGGAGGAGGAGGCCTTCCCAGACTGAGCCCCCCTTTTCCTCTACTCTTCCTCTCCTCCCCATCTCCCCTACTCTTTCTCTCTGCTCTACCCCTTTCCCCACCCCACAGCAGTTGTGTATATCTGTACATATTTATTATTCTATTTATTTTATTCATGATGTGCATAAATCTATAATTCTATTTATTTTGATGCTATTGATACCTGTCTACTTGTCTTGTTGTCTGTCTCCCCCTTCTAGACTGTGAGCCCGTTGTTGGGTAGGGATTGTCTCTGTTGCCAAATTGCACTTTCCAAGCGCTTAGTACAGTGCTCTGCACACAGTAAGTGCTCAAAAAATATGATTGAATGAATGAAAGAATGGATGAAAACCCCGGTTACCTAGGAATCTCATCCTCAGGGGCACCTCCGACCCCTCCTATGCCCAGTACCACAGCATTCCTCGGGCTGTTTCCATACTGAGGGACTGAGCAGCAGAAGCTGGGCGCCTAGAGTTACGATCCGGGGATGAAAGGTGCCCGGGGGCATATCCGTATTGGGCCGGAGACAGGCTAGATGAACTCCGTCTGGCCAGGCAGAAAACCGGAGGGGAGGCCTAGTTCCGCGCCCTGCAACTGACAAGGGACCGCTCAGAGCCCGGGCTTGGGAGTCAGCAATGGTGGGTTCTCATCCCGCCTCCGCCACTTGTCCGCTGTGTGACTTCAGGCCAGTCACTTCACCTCTCTGGGCCTCAGCACCCTCATCTATAAAATGGGGATGAAGACTGTGAGCCCCACGTGGGCAGGCCTGATTACCATGCATCTCCCCCAGCGCTTAGAAGGGTGCTTGGTACGTAGGAAGCGCTTAACAAACACCATCGTTAGTATCAGCGTGGCTCAGTGGAAAGAATCTGGGCTTGGGAGTCGGAGGTCGTGGGTTCTAATCCCACCTCCGCCGCTGTGTGACTTCGGGCGAGTCACTTCACCTCTCTGGGCCTCAACGCCCTCATCTGTAAAACGGGAATGAAGACTGTGAGCCCCACGGGGGACCATCTTTGAGCCCATCCTTGGGCAGGGATTGTCTCTGTTGCCGAATTGTCCATTCCAAGCGCTTAGTACAGTGCTCTGCACATAGTAAGCGCTCAATAAATACTACTGAATGAAATGAATGAATGAATCTGATTAGCTTGCATCTACCCCAGCGCTTAGAACAGTAGAACATTAAGTTACTTAGAACACGAAATCTCTTCCCTTCTTCAAAACCCCACTGAGAGCTCACCTCCTCCAGAAGGCCTTCCCAGACTGAGCTTCCCCCTTTTCCCTCTGCTCCCCCTCCACCCTCTGCTTCTCTCCCTCTCCCTTCCCCTCCTCTCAGCACTGTGCTCATTTGTAAATATCATTTATTACCCTATTTATTTTGTTCATGAGGTGATTGATTCGATTTATTGTGATAACGTGGTCTTGTTTTTGTTTCGTTCTGTTTTGCTCTGCCATCTGTCTCCCCAGATTAGACTGTGAGCCCGTCCTTGGGCAGGGATTGTCTCTATCTGTTGCCGAATTGTACGTTCCAAGCGCTCGGTACAGTGCTCTGCCCATAGTAAGCGCTCAATCAATACTACTGAATGAAGGAATGAACGAACAGTGCTTGGCACGTTGTAAGGGCTGAACGGAAACCACCATTACTATGAGGAGCAGCGTGGTTCGGTGGAAAGAGCCAGAGCTTGGGAGGCAGAGGTCATGGGTTCTAATCCCGGCTCCGCCGCTTGTCAGCTGGGTGATTTTGGGCAAGTCACTTTGCTTCTCTGGGCCTCAGTGACCTCATCTGGAAAATGGGGATGAAGTCTGGGAGCCTCACATGGGGCAACCTGATCACCTTGTCTCCCTCCACCCCCCCACGATTAGAACAGTGCTTTGGACATCGTAAACACTTAACAAGTACCACCACTATATTTATCATGATCATGTTGTTGAATTTGTTTCGCTCTGCCGTCTGTTTCCCCGGATTAGACTGTGAGCCCGCCGTTGGGCCGGGATGGTCTCTCTCTGTTGCCTAATTGTCCCTTCCAATCGCTTGGTCCAGTGCTCTGCCCATAGTAAGTGCTCAATCAATACTATTGAATGAATGAATGAATGAACGAATGATTGATTGATTGATTGAATGAATGAATGAACGAAGGAACGAACAAACGAACAAACGAACAAACGAACGAACGAATGGTGGGTGGGTGGCACGTTGGAAGGGCTGAACGGATTCCACCGCTACTATGAGAAGAAGCCGCGTGGCTCCGTGGAAAGAGCCTGGGCTTGGGAGTCAGAGGTCGTGGGTTCGAATCCCGCCTCTGCCACTTGTCAGCTGGGTGACCGTGGGCGAGTCACCTCACTTCTCTGGGCCTCAATTCCCTCATCTGGAAAATGGGGATGAAGACTCGGAGCCTCACGGGGGACAACCTGGTGACCCTGGATCTCCCCCAGCGCTTAGAACAGTGCTCTGCCCATAGCAAGCGCTTAACCGATACCAACATTATTATTATTAAGTCACTTCACTTCTCTGGACCTCAGTTCCCTCATCTGGAAAATGGGGATGAAGACTGGGAGCCTCACGGGGGACCACGTGGTGACCTTGGATCTGCCCCAGCGCTTAGAACAGTGCTCTGCACATAGTAAGCGCTTAACCAATACCCACATTATTATAAATACTATTGAATGAATGAATGATTACGAGGCCGCGGGGAGGGGGGAGAAACTACAACTCCCGGCGAGCCCCGCGCGCGCCGGGAGCCGCGCCGTGGCGTGGTGACGTCATAAGGCGGCGGCGGCGGCGGCGGCGGCCATTTTCGGCCGGAGGCGGCGGGCGAGCAGGTGGGAGGCGGGGAGGGCGGTGGCGGTGGCGGCGGCAGCACGGTCCTCTCCCTCCATCGCGCCCTGTCCCCGGGTCCCCGCGCGGCTGAGGGGACGCTATGTCCGCGGAGAGCCCCGAGGCGGCTTTTGCTGAGGAGCAGAAGGTGAGAAGGGGGGGGAGCGGGAGGGGAGAGGAGAGGGCGGCGGCGTGGCCGACCTGCCTCTGCCTCCCCCTCCCCGGGAGGGGCGGCCCGCTGCCGCCACCTCGTCCGCCCGCCGGGCAGTCAGTTGGGTTTCTTGAGCGCTTACCCTGTGCTAAGCGCTTGGCAGCCCCCGCCGGGCCCGGCCCCACTCCTCCGGTCGAGCCTCCGGCCTTCCCGCCCCCGCCGCCGCCTCTTCATCCTTTCGGTCGCATCGATTAGACCGTAAGGCCGTCGGAGGGCAGGGACCGTCGCTCTCGGTTACCGAGGTGTCCATTCCAAGCGTTTAGTCCACTGCTCCGCACACAGCGCTCGATAAATACTATTGAATGAATCGACCGGGCGCCTACTCTGTGCGGAGCGCTGGGAATGGACAGTTGGGCCCCGGAGAGAGGCCGCCCCTGCCCCCCGACGGGCTCAACGGCGGAACCGAACCAGCAGGCCGGCATCAAAGTCTGTGGCCGAATTGGCCATTCCAAGCGCCGAGTACAGTGCTCTGCATATAGGAAGCGCTCAGTCAGTCTTATTGAATGAAAACCATCAAAATAAGGAGACTCCTAGATAGATGCACAACGCGACTAGAGTAATAAATGATACATACGAGCAGACACAAGTGCTGTGGGAGGGGAAATTAGAGTTGGGACTGATGCTATCTTAGGGCCCCCCCCCCCCCCGCACCCTCTTTTTTTAATTAAAAGTTTAGCGCCGACGTCTCAGGGCCGTTTGGGTGGGCGAAGCTTGGACGCCTCTGAAAACTGCTGTGCTGGACGCTGTGCCCGGCCCGGTGGGGCGGGCAGTGCGGCGCTGAAATGCGGGTGGCGGCCGGGCGCAGTGCGGAGGCGTTTGGGGGGGGGGAAACCCGGCCCCTTTACCGGACGGGGGGCGACTTGGACGGGACGCCGCGGTTTGGGGGGCAGAAAGGATGAGGTCCGTTCCTTCGGCCGCTCGGTAAGATTCCCTCCCTACTGTGCGGCCCCCTGCGCGAAGCGTTTTGCCGCCCCGCCCAGACCCTGCCTCCCTGCGGGGTCCCCACCCCCGGCCGGGAGAGGGGGTGGTTAGGGGGCAAACCTGAGGGCCGGGGCCTTCCAGGAGATCCTTTTATTAACGATAATAATAGCGATGACATCGGTTCAGCGCTTACTATGCCAACCGGCTTGGACCCGAGCCCCCGTCCGGCCCGGGGCTCCCAGCCTCAATCCCCATTTTCCGGATGGGGTCGCTGAGAAGCCCGTCAATGGGCAGGGACTGTATCTGCTGCCGATTCGTACATTCCAAGCGCTTAGTACAGTGCTCTACACATAGTAAGCGCTCAATAAATACCATTGAATGAATGAATGAGGCAAGTGACTTAACCCCGGGCCACACGGCAGACGAGCGGTGGAAGGGGATTAGAACCCGTGACCTTCCGACTCCGCGGCCCACGCTTTCGACACCACAGTTCCCAGGCCGCTTCCTCCTTCGCCGTCTGGACCGATTCCTCATTACTTCGTCTCTCTTGATTCGTTCGTATTTATCGAGCATTTACTGTGTGCAGAGCACTGTACTGAGCACTTGGGAGAGTAGACTACAACAGTAGAGAGTGACAGGCCCTGCCCGCCTGAGTTTGCGGTCTAGAGGCGGAGAGACATCAGAATAAATAAAATGAGAGAGATGTACCCAAGTCCTGAGGGGCTGGGAAGGGGAAGTAATAATGATGATAACGAAGGTGTTTGTTAAGTGCTTACTGTGCTCCAAGCACTGTTCTGAGATCTGGGGTGGATTCAAAGTAATCAGGTGGCCCCACAGGGAGCAAGTCAGGGAGGCAGAAGGGAGTGGGAGACGAAGAAAGCTCGTTTCGGACAGGGAGCGTGTTCCGGTGCGCTCTCGTACTCTCCTGGGCGCTTTGTACAGTCCTCTGCGCACAGTATGCGCTCAATAAATACAGCTGATGGAGTAGAAAGAATTTGGGCAGGTATTTCGACCCTACAGGATAGAGCCAACTGGCGGAACTGAGAGGGGAAATGGCGTGACACTCGTATTTCTTTCTTTAAACTGTTTTGAGCTGTACCAGAATAGCCGAGCTGGGGAAATATTGTAATTCATTCGTTTGTGCAAAATGGAAGATTCTGGAATTTAAAATAGCTATAGAAATGCCACCAATTTATTCTTTTTCGTTTACACGGTTTAAGCGTGCATCTTTGCGCCGTGGGTCATATTGAAGTAGCTTCGAATAGTCGATTAAAAAGCTCCTAACTCAGGTTTTCAGCTTGGGCTCCTTCCGCGGAACTCCGCTCTCTAAGTGCTTTATAAATGTAGTAACATTTTTTAGGCATGGCCTAAGTTTCTGCAGCACAGGGCCTTAATATTGCAAATTCAGGAATTCTTCTGAGAAAACTGGCTTCGGGTCAACACTTGACCCTCAAATTTTGAGCGTGGTTTCTTGGTTTTGAAACCTGTCGTCATAGACGAGACAATACGTACTGCAGTAGGTATTAGGGATACCCTAATGGTTCTTGTGACTCTGGATCTGTCTCGGATGGTAAATGGATGCTTTGCTTAGATAGTGGAAGAAATCTGCAGAGTCACTCCAACTTTACCATGAGCCATTCAGCTGTTTATCCTAGTTGAAGGAACAGCCGGACAGTGACCCGAAAAGTCCAGTTACTGTGTGGGGACCTAAATGTAGACAGTACCGTAAATGAGAACTTGGTTGCCGTGGGCTCGGAGCTAGAGGCCCCGTAGGAAGTCATGTAGTATCGTAGCCTCATGTCTCCAGACTGGTGCAAGCCTAAACCTCTCATCTCCTAATCCACTCTTTCGCCATCCTAATGGGGGAAGCTTTTTCTTACAGCCAATCTTTCTTGCTGCAATTTTAAGCCCTGCACCTTTTTTTTAAAAAATTTGGTGTATATTGCTGATGTTCTCCAGGCTTGCCCCACAACCTTACCCCACTGAGCTAACAGGCAAGGGGGAGGGTCATCGTCGCCTAGTGGAAAGAAACCGGCTTGGGAATCGGAGGATCTGGGTTCTGATCCCAGTTCCGCCACTCTGTGTGACCTTGGGCAAGCCGCTTACCTTCTCCGTGCCTCACTTACCTCAGCTGTAAAATGGGGATTAAAACTGTGAGCCCCACCGGGGGACAACCCAACTACCTCGTATCTATCCCAGCGCTTGGAACAGTGCTCGGCACTTTGCAAGCGCTTAACAAATGACATTATTATTATTATGTGGGACGGGGACAGTGTCCAACCTGATTAGCTTGTAGCCACCCCAGCACTTTAGTACATGGCCTGACACAAAGCGCTTAACAAATACCAAAAGTATTATTACTAATGGGGGAATTGGTCTAGGCGGGGCAGCAGGAAGTGACTTAAAGGAGAAAAATTCCCATCCCATTTCCCAGGGGAAAAAAGATTTGGGGGTGAACGAAGGGGCAGAGTTTTACTCTGGTTTGAAAGGAGGTCAGAGGATAAAAATCAGCTGACCTGGAGTGGAACTGGAAGGCCAGGAACAGTGTATTGGTGACAAAGCAAAGAGAAATTACAGGGCAAAAAATTTTGTCTTTATCAATTATTAGCATTCACTGGGTGCATACGATGGGCGGAACACTGTCCTAAGCTTGGGAGAGAACAAAAGAATTAGAAGACATGATCCTTGCCCTCAGAGAGTTTACAGTTCTCGGGAAGACACTGGAATGATAGGCTTCCTGTGGCATGATATGTATAAAAAAATGGAATATTTCCCTTGTTTAGTATCTGAGGCTCTTTCCTATATAGAACTCGTTATTTGGTTTGGTGTGGGGAGAAGATACTTCCAGAAAGCCAGCCGTAATTTTCCCTTACTGTGTCTTGTTGGGTAGGGATTGTTTCTATCTGTTGCCCAATTGTTCTTTCCAAGTGCTTAGGACGGTGATCTGCACACAGTAAGCGCTCAATAAATACAATTGAATGAATGAGTCAAGGTGTGGGATATTTAGGACCGGTCATTTTCTGTTTAGCTTCTCTTTTTCCAGAATTTCAGTCCATCAAGAGTATTTAGTGAGCACCTTCTCAGTACAG
Source organism: Ornithorhynchus anatinus (assembly GCF_004115215.2). Taxonomy (NCBI): domain Eukaryota; kingdom Metazoa; phylum Chordata; class Mammalia; order Monotremata; family Ornithorhynchidae; genus Ornithorhynchus; species Ornithorhynchus anatinus. The sequence goes on from NC_041735.1 coordinate 28,111,091, forward strand.
AGCACTGTGATAAGTGTTTGGGAGAGTAAGGGGAATTCCTGTTGATATTTTTTAGCTTCTCCTGGCCCCTACTCTGAATCGAGCTACAGATGAGAGGGGATTTCTGGGTCAATTTTGAGAACCAAGTTATATGATGCCGGTAGATGGCCTGGATTCCCGCCACCCCCCTTCCAGATCAGAAGGGAATTCCAGGAGACCTCTCTGGTAGCTATGTCGACTCTGGACTTATATTTCATGTGAACATCGGGGAGGAGGGATGGGATCCAAGTAATATACTTTGTGAAACCTAGTCATTTTGGTGTAAATTGGTTTACACTCAAAGCAGAGGGCCTAAAGTTCAGAAACTGCCCAAAGGAAAATATATTGGAAGCGTGGAGATAGTGAATTCTAGTTTGAATAGACCTTTAGCCAATTAGTCTGCTCCCCCAAACACACACTCCAGAAAAGTCTCATGTAAATTTGAAGCACAGAGGTGTGAAAAGAACAAAATCTGAACAAACTAGGTTTAACCAATATATTCTTTGGACATCAGGTTAGCTGTGCCTTAGCAGTTACTTCAGATTTCACAGGATTTGGACAACTAGATAACTAGTTAGGTTTTTACAGAACTCGGAATCTTAAACCCATGAAAATATATTAAAATGAGCATCTAATTATAGGTAAGTGCTAGCTGGAGAGTTCCATAAAAGGTGGGTGAATATGAATGCGCCATATGTGATTGGAAAACGAAGGCAGGGAAACCTTCAGAGCTGAGCTACCTTGATATTTTTATCCAGTGTGTGGGGTGGTGCTCATGCATCATAGCTATAATTCAGATGTCACTTGGATATCTTAAAAAAAAAATTAGCCGCAGTTTCTGAGAAATTGAGCTGTTTAGATTCTGACTGCATGTTGAAGGCGCTTTGTCGGGAGCCAGTGGTATTCTGAAACCAGAAGGCTAACTGAAAAGGGATTGGGTTTTTTTTAAAGCATAGGGGAAGAGAGAAATAATCTAGTTGAAATTTTTTCAGGAAATGGAAGATAAAGTAACTAGCCCCGAGAAGGCTGAAGAAGCAAAATTAAAAGCGAGGTATCCTCATCTGGGACAAAAGCCTGGAGGTTCGGATTTCCTGAGGAAGCGTCTGCAGAAAGGAGTAAGTTAATCTTGATTCAAACTGCTGTATACCTTGTGAGTTGAAATCATTAGTGGGCATGGTATAAAATAATCGCCCAAGCGACTGCCTCAAAAGCATAGGCTGAGAAGGATTTACATATTTTTTATCTGTTTTGATGATACAGTTAGGTATCATTCATAAAATAGTGGCTTCTCTCTGGTTTTGCGGGGCAGAGGAGATCTGGTACTCTATTATCTTGAACCAGACTGCAACTTCTAAGAAATCTAAAGATTTGTAATGGTTGCATAATACATAAATATTATTCTAATAGTTGCAGCCCAAGCCATTGTGAAAAGTTTTCAGAGAGCCATGATTTATATGGTCCTCGTTTATTTGGTATGCTTTATTAAAATGGCATGATTAATTGGATATCCTTGGGATTTTATTTTTTTTTGTCAGATGCAAACCTGAGGCTCAGAATGATTGTCAGTCATATTTATTGAGCGCTTACTGTGTGTGGAGCACTGTGCTAAGCGCTTGGGAGAATTCAAGATAAGAGTTGGTTGGTAGACATATTCCTGCCTTTCAACGAGCTTACAATCTACAGGGAGCTTATAGTCTGGAGGGAAATGGTTTATTAACACATTTAGAAATACATGGAGAAAAGCTAGCAGGAGAATCAGGTACTTTTGGATCCAGTCAACTCCTTACCTGAAATCTTGCAACCTTAATAGAGCCTCCCCCCACCCCAGAAAATTTACTTGGGGCTCCTTCAGCTCGTTTGTTCCGACCAGCCAGTTCTTCCCTCCAGTATTCCCAGGGAAAAAAATTAAATTGGCCCACTGTAAATCATTATGCACAGTTTGTGGCCCTGCATGCCAGACTAGTGTAAGAGGTGTGCTACATTTGTTTTTGGTATGGACAGTCAGTTTGCCGGCACCCAAAACTGGAAATATTCTCCCGGCTGGTAAATTAATAACAGCAGTAGTAATACTCGTCATGGTGTTTGTTAAGCACTCACTGTGTGTCAAGCACTGTTCTAAGCATTGGGGAAGATACAAGATAATCAGAAGATAATCAGGTCAGAAATAGTCCTACTCTCTCACAGGGCTCCCAGTCTAAGTAGGAGGGAAAACAGGTATTGAATTCTCATTTTACAGATGGAGTAACCGAGGCACTGAGAAGTTAAGTGTCGTGACCAAGGTCACACAGCAGGCATGTGGTGGAGCTAGGATCGGAACCCAGGTGCCCTGACTACCAGACAGACCCGTGCTCTTTCCACTAGAACACGCTGCTCTTCAAATCGCAGTGGGGGACGTGCACAGTGGACCCTAAATCCATACGTCCTAACACTTTTAGGGTGAAGCCTCTTTTCTCACCCCTTCCATCCCCCCAAAATAACAAAGTTTTCACATTTTCATTGCTAAAATGCACCCAAGTAGACTTGAGTTAGCACATTTGTGTGATAAATTGCCAGTAGCTCTTTGGTCAACAGAATTAACATTCTTTTGGTGTAAGGACACCTAAAAGATTTGGTTCTTTTTAAATGTCAGCTGTCTCTCCCGGGGGATTTCCTCGGTGGAGATGCCTGGTAGTTTCATGGGTAATTGGCACGTGTGGTCACCTTTTGTTAACTCTCATGTGTCATCGCGTTTGACGGCTGGAGTGTGAAATTTTGGAATGGCACTGGAGTTGGAGAGTCTAAATGTTTTTAGCAGGGTTACTGTGACATTACAGCGCGTACCCAAAATAAGTAGTGATGCTGCATCACTTGCAGATGCCAGTAAAGAGTAGTGTTACCAAAGAAACCCTTGTCCTGCCGTGCGGGTGTCGCTCACCGTGAATGAAGAATAAAACTAAAATTTTTAAATCTCAACCTGATTTTGTGTATTAAAAAAATTCCAATTGCTCTCAAATTTTATTCATATGCTGCAGCGGCCACTGATTTACCACTGTCCACTAAATTTCTAGCTTAGGGACAGGGAGTGGATTTTTCTTTTTTGATGTTTTCCAAAACACGGGGGTTGATCCGTGCAAAACCTTGTGTTAAGGAAAACCAGTGTTGTGCGTGCAAACAGTTCCTTTTGACATCATGTCATGCCATGTCCCAACAGACGGACATCCCCAACAGCGTTTTAGCCGAAATGCATCGTGAAAGCAAAACGTTCTGGCAGAATTGAGTATAGCTGCGTATGTGCCACAATGACAGGGTGGAACATACACTATAAAAATGGATCGGGTCGGTTTAAATGACCTAGATTAGGTGGTCAGAAACCCATTACACTTCACCCGTCTTGACGTTTTATGCGAGATCTGCAAACAGCAGCTCTCTTTTTTAAGCATTAATTTTCACCGGGAAATTATTTCTTTTTCCTGAGAAAACCCCTTTGTGAGAAACTGAGTCTAGACAGAGGTAACACGCATTGTGGCTGCTGCCCATCTCCTGGACCTTTCATTCATTGATTTCGTTGAAATTGTATTTATCGAGTGCTTACTGTGTGCAGAGCACTCTATCAGGAGCCGAAAGAGTACGCTATAAAAATAATAATAATAATGTTGGTATTTGTTAAGCGCTTACTATGTGCCAAGCACTGTTCTAAGCGCTGGGGTAGACACAGGGGAATCAGGTTGTCCCACGTGGGGCTCACAGTCTTAATCCCCATTTTACAGATGAGGTAACTGAGGCACAGAGAAGTTAAGTGGCTTGCCCAAAGTCACACAGCTGACAAGCGGCAGAGCCGGGAGTCGAACTCATGACCTCTGACTCCGAAGCCCAGGCTTTTTCCTCTGAGCCACGCTGCTTCCCCAACAGACACAGTCCCTGCCCACACGGAGCTCACAATCCAGAGGAGTCTGGACCCAATTTTCTTTGACCCCTAAGGCTTCTATGATGGTCGGAAAGAGTCCAGATGGATGTGGCCTAGAACTGTGTGAAGTTTGCGGTCTTTGACAGTCTCCGAAAAGGCTAGGGTGAGACAATTAGCTTTTGGCAAAAGCTTTAGCAGTCAACACAAGTATTATTCGGACTTATTCCTAGGCGTGTTCAGTGAGTCACCTTTATATTTTGTGCTGACATGAAGCTGTTATATGTTGGGGGGGGGGATGTTTTGAAATTTAGTGCATAAAGATATGACAGTTTTATTTAGGATTCAGATTATTTAAAAATCTTCAACAATAGGTCTGTTAATCATTACACAATTCTTTTCCCCCAAACCGTAAGGTCTGTAAAAAAAAATTATTTGGCCCCCATATTAAGTATCGGCACCAATTTTGCCAGCGGCGATTTATATTAAGGAGTCTGTACAAGTAAGCAGCAGAATTAGCATTGGAAACTTTAAGCAAGGTGAAATCTCATGTAATTTGTGTATTTGGGAAGGGTGCACATCGTAAGGGTGTGGTTATTTCAGTACTGCAATCCTGGCTCTGTCACTTGCCTGTTGTGTGATCTTGGGCAAGTCATTTAATTTCTCAGTTTCCTCATCTGCAGGATGGGGGCTCAGTACCTGTCCTTCCTACACTTTAGACAGTGAGCCCCATATGGAATAAGGATGTATCGCCCTAATTCTTTTGTATCTACCCCAGTACTTAGCACAAAGTAAGCACTTCACAAATAGCATCACCATCAGCTCCTCCCAGCCAACCACCCGGTCTCTTGTGCACTCTGTTGATGTTGGTGCTCTTGACGACAATCACACTAGGTGAAGAATACAGCCCAGGACACCCTAGATTGCTCGTCAAGATTTGATTCCAGTGGGGAAATAGAAAGAGGTCAAATGTAGTCTATTAACTTTAGGCCCAGGGCAGTCTTTATTTTTATGTCAGATTACTATAGATTTTTGCCCTGTTGTAGGATTGGCAAGGGCCAGAATTAGCCAAACCAGCCTAGTTTTGCCTGTTCTGGAAGGATTTTTTAAAAATGTGTATCTTGTGCGTGATTGACATCCTGCCTCACCCCTCCCTGCCATCTCTCCCCCCTCCACCCCCCTCACCCCATTCGCCTACTCTGGTCTCTCCGTGATCCTGAGGGGAAAGGGCTAGGAATCCCCAAACCATATCGTCTTCTTCAGCCAAAATTTTTTCAACAGAACTACTCTATCCCCAAGTGGAATAGTTGGAGAATCCCTGCAGTGACTTCATGCGCAGAGCATAACTCCTGCTGGAAGTGTTAACCATCAGTTTAAAAAGGTCCATAGAGAAGCAGATTGGCGAAGGAGAAAGTTCTGGCACGCCACAAATCGGATAATCAGCCCGTGGAGAATTGGCAGAATTTGAAGAGCTTAAAGCCAGAATCTCCATTAAAACCATTCTTGTCCAATGTTCTCGCTTCTGGGTTTAATTCTAGCTTTGATTATTTTTAGCATCAAGAGATAGTTGCTATGGTTAAATCTAAATCTAAAAAAAAAAACCCAAAAAAACTCTCTGAAGAAAATAATGCCCACTTGCTAGATGGTCCACATCTGGTTTTGGATTACAAAAATACCAGTGAATTTAAGCAAGAAGCACTTCTGGATTGAGCTATGTGGGGTGTTTTGTTTTTTCTTTTGTTCTTTTCCCCCTTTTAACAGCAGCCTCATGTTGGGTAGGAAGAAAAAGAATGTATATGCCTTGAAAGGTCTGTCCACTCATGATGATCATCATGTTGGTGTTTCACAGGGTAGATCTGATTTAATCAGTCTTTTCTACCCAAAACATGTTCTTGCGTGGTGTAGCTATAATTGGTATTTTTGAAGGTGGGTTTTAAAGCAGTGGTTTATCACATGTGTCGTAATGTTTTTTCAGATTAATTTTCTAGGTATCCTGAAAGCCGAATTGTGACTTCGCTGTTCTGAGGCCAGACAAGCCCGCTGCTTTTGGTTTCCCTCCTTCAAAACCATTCCGACACTAGATTGCAACACAGTGGAGAAGCCGTATCTGGGTGTTCCTGTTTTGCTTCTACCGCCCCTCCCTCGGAGGACCATTTCTCCTATGATCCTTTACCCTGGTGGTCCTCCAACTTTTCAGGATGCAGTCCACTGTACCTCAACAAAAGACTGGTGTCAGACCATCACCGAGTGGGTGGCAGAGGGAGCGTGTTAGGTTCATAGGTACCCACTAGTCCAGCGAGCATCCCGTTTTAAAGCGCCGAACACCGGGCAGCAGCTTCCCAGCTAAAATCAGCCCCAGAAGGGCCCCGGGAAGGGGCTTAGCTCACAGGAGGCCATAATCTATGGAGGAACCTTAAAAAAAAAAAAAAATCAAGCTCCCGATATTGTCCCCCGATTTACTTTTTTTTTTGGACCTGCTTATTCCCGTAGTCATTTTAGAAGAGTTTTATATTGTCAAATATTTGAAAAATGTAGGTAGCCTTCTTTAGGGTTCTGGAAAGAACCTGTGGCCCAGTGGGAAAAGCACAGGTTTGAGAGTCAGAGGACCTGACTCTAATCCCGACTCTGCCACTTGTTTGCTGTGTGCCTTTGTTCCTCAGTTTTCTCACCTGTAAAATGAGGACCTGATATTTGTTCTCCCTCCTGCTTAGACTGTGAGCCCCATGTGAGACAGGAACTGTCTGACCTGATCATCTTGTATCTACCCCAACAGTGCTTGACACAGTGAGCACTTAACAAACCTACTAAAACCTTGGAAATATGTTGACATTGAAAATGCTCTTTTCCTTTAGGGGAAAAAAAGCACGATCCACTTTGGTGTTGGAAATGCAATGTAAATATCTTCGTCAATAGCTTCACGGCCAAGTTTACAGTGAGAACATTAGTTTTTCAGTTAACCGAAGAATGCCATTGACGGAGGTACCAAATTGGATTTTGTGGACTAGGCTTGGAAACACGTGGAGGCGGTGGGTGAGGCAGGAGTACCCCATTGAGTATAACCATCCTGTCCTTTGGGCTCGTATCTGCCGTTGAGTCTCCTGGCAAGCCACCCGCTGCTAATGAAGTGGCCACAGAAAAAGGTCTGTTGAAGTGGAGCTCTGCCCGTATGACCCATTCAGCCATCGTGTCTTGCCCAGGCTCCCCGTCTCATTGACCGGAAAATGCCGGGGCTCCTGAGAGCCATGGGCAGCTGGAAAAGGGAGCGGGCAGGGCCGGGTGGGGAATCACGGGGCTGACAGGAGCCCGGGCTCGCTCAGATTGTTTCCCAGCTTTCAAGGTTGCTCCTATCAAATGTCTGTCAGCCAGCGTAAAGGTTGAAGATCAGCGGGTGAATTGGTTCGTACTAGCTTCCTGACTGCTTGTTGTGTGTTTCTCTTTTATAGCAAAAGTATTTTGATTCCGGGGATTACAACATGGCTAAAGCAAAAATGAAGAATAAGCAGCTTCCCGCTGCAGCGCCGGACAAGGCAGAGGTCACTGGGGACCATATTCCCACCCCACAGGATCTTCCGCAGCGGAAACCGTCTCTTGTGGCTAGCAAGCTGGCTGGCTGATTAAACCGGCTGAACTGCATGAATTTTCTCATTCCCATTATTTCTCCTTTACTATGTTATTTCTCAGCTTTTTTTTTCTTACACTAAGTCGTCGAGACTGACAGCTCTGCGGGTAGCGATAGCGTGCGCTGCTATTGTAAGGGAGTATGCTGTTATGGTTAAAGTGTGTAGTACTTTGGACTAGTTGCAAACGATGCACTGATGAAAAGGACATGTTAGAGCAGTGTAATCTACTTGAAAATAAATGTACATATTGCAGATTTCCTAGTGTAGGACAGGTTCCAGCAAGTAACAAGCAAGTTTTACAACTTTTAATGTTTTGGCTTCCCTTATTTGACCTTAGTTTCAGCTTTGTATGTTTGTATTATTTAATATAACCTCCTGTTGCGTTGCTCTCTTCTGTATTTTCTGTTGGGATTTTGTAAAAGAGGTTTAGACCACAAGTTGTTAGAAAGAAAAATCATGTGTGTTCAAAAAAGAAAAAAAAAGCCAGATGGGGTTCTTAAAAATTTGTATCTCTGCTCTTGAACTTGAATGGCCTTAAACCTATTTCAGCTTTAACAATAGAATTTTACTTGGGCAATATTTGCTCATTCTGGTGTAACCTTTTGTGAACCTAGTGCTTAACAGCTGCCTGTTGAAGCTGGTATTTTTTCCAGTTCTGTAGTATTAGAACAATTTCTGTTGAAGATGTGAATGAAGTGTGCATGTGCATAGACTGTTGAATTCACTTTTGTGCCATTTTTGTAAATACAATAGTTTTGCACAACCTCTTGCAAACGTCTGTATTAATTTCACACTTTGAGAAACAGATAACGTGCCACCTATAAGCACAAGAGAGTTCCTTAGGGGGTTCCCACCCAAAACAGAGGTTGGTACTTTTGTGCCGGAAGAGTAGTTTGGAATCTTGGGTTTACGGATTACCAGACCGGAGTCTTTATCCCGAGTCAACTGTGGACTTAATGCTTTCTCCTCTAGAATGAATGTCTCCGAGACCAGTGGCTTTGGGCGTATTTTGAAGGCCTATAAGGAACACTCCACTGTCTTTTATGAAATGGTAAATCTTGTAATCCATAGGGTTTAAAAAATCCAGAGTATTTTGCATGTCCGGTTTTGTGAGCTCCGGGACAAAAGCCCAAAGAATTTTCGTCCCTTCGGCAGATTAGACCCAAACAGAACTACAGGGAATTCAGCCGTTTTGTTAATACGGAGTTGCCAGTGCACTGGTGATTTTCTTTTTACATTTGCTCTGCTGAATTGTGTCGTTATCAGTGTAACTCACTAGGATAGCATTTCCTTTATATTTAAAGCTGCCAGCGCATCTCGATCCTCAATCGATGCTCTCATTTGACACTGTCGGATGAAGATTTGGGGCGGCGGGGCAAGCAAATAATTAAGAACTCTTGCTGACAACTCAAACTTTTAAGTCAAGGTGAGTCGCAATACCACAAAGTAAGAAATCTTAATCCGAAAAAGAAAGGCTAAATATATAAGGCCTTGCTACGATTAGAGAATCTCACCGATAATTTGTGGTTATCGGGTATGGCTTCAACTTTTCTTAGGAAATTAGATTCTCAGCGGAGGGTTAGCTTCTGCCCTACTGTTTGGCTTTTTAAATATCTCACCTCACTGATATTCTGGTTCCGTCATATGGAGAAAGTCAGAAGCTCTGTCAAGTGTAAAAATGAATAGCCCCCAATTTCACCAACGCTTCCTGAACTTGTTAGTGTCATGGTGATGGTGCAGCTAATGTGTGAGCCTTGGTAACCTAAAGAACAGTGCTGGTGCTGATTTATTTTGTTGTTTGATGTTTATAAATGAAATGGGGCTAGGAAGACGTCATTTCTGACTCAGCCTAGTTTCCTTTTGGTGTTGTAGAAATCTGCATGACTACTTTTTTTTTTTTTAGCAAAAAAATAATTACTTTTCCAAGTGGGTTGAGGTGGTTCTGAGGGTGTAAACAGATTCAGAAAGGGGCTCTCTCCGACATATTTTTCACTTCTAGCCATTTTCTCTTTGGAAAAAAGGCTGCCAGTCTGCTGTTCCCTTTCTCCAAAAGGATTTTTAAAAAGGGTATCGAGAAGATTTGGGTTTGCTGTTTTTTAACTGACCAGTAAGCAATTTTACACCGTTACAAGGGGATACTAACCCATTGGGTAGATAATGTGTTTAGCCAAGGAATGATTTCAGAAATGCAGAATACTCCCAACTTGAATTTCCACTCTTTGGTCCAATATTTTTGCAATGATGCTACCTCCGTTAAACCCATTCCTCTGAGAAGAACACTGGACTAAGGGAAGACACGAGGCCGATCCCTACCATGACAAACAACTGCTGTGGCCTTGAGCAAGTGACTTAACTTTTGCCTCGGCTTTAACCCAGGATGTTAATACGTAATCTACCTCACAGCCATGTTGAGGGCCTGAGAAATGGCATTCTTAAGTGCCCGGTACGAAAGACTCGCAGTCCTCTTTATTTAAAAAGATGCGGTTTCCTCCTCAGATGATTCCCATCTCTTGCTAGTCGTAGTACTGAGCACCTCAGGATTTTTCCATACACAAGATCTACCCACAAAGACTAGTCTGACCGAGTGAGCGCGTGGTGGGAGCCTGGGGAGAACCTAAATGGCGGAGATGTGCCGTAATGGCTGGCAGAGCAATCATGCAAATGCTTTTCAAGTGTTTCTCCCCTCAAACAGCTGTCCGGTGACACTGCCTCTCGATTGTATAGCAAGATGGAAACAATTTAGGATTTAATTGTAAAACAAAATGGTCAATTCCTAACAATCGGTTCCAGGCCCAGGATGGCACTGGGATAACTAGTTCTTCTCTTTGACGACCCACTTTTAGGTTTTTTGCTGATTTGTCCTAAAATCTAAATAATGAAAGATAAAAATGATTAACTTCATTTCCGCGTGGCCGGCTCTGGTTATTTATGCCACCGTTTAAGCTCTTGCTTTGTAAAAGAGGTTTGGATTTAGTCGTCGTCCCCGGGTTGTAACCGATCGGATAGAAAACACCTACTGAAAATTCATGTAGAATTGATCTCAATCAAGGATGCAAACTGCTTGTGTTGATTCATCTTACAACCTTGGAACTTTTAAAATAGACAAACCTATGCACATTGTATCCTAGAAATCCTGAGCCTATTTTGGCTTCGAGGGTGGATCATGTAATATGTTTATATTATATAACTTATCAACTAACCAGCAGTTTGAAGTGAACCATTAACCCCTTCAGTACTATACCTTCAAACCTGTATTACTGTATATCTCTCATGTCACAGTAGGCCCCTCAGTATATATGAAAGCGCCACATTAATGTCCATTTTGTCCAGGGTGACCCCTTATAGAGTGGAGAATTAATGATGGAAGTTGTCGATTGCTCCTAAAGTTACACATTGTATACGGTATATGGAAGAATAAATCGATCTACCTAATTTTTATTTATGTGACTTGCAGACTGTTTTTTTTTTTTGTGATAACTGGTCTTGAGGCATTTGACATTATTTTGTCTTACCTTATTCCTTCTGAAACACTGATCGAGTCCAAACACATCTAAGCTTTGTACTTCCCAAACTAAAGGACTAGTTTGCTATCTTCAGTCCATCATTTGAGAACCTGCTCTACTTTTGATGCTAAAAGACTGTTGGCAAAAACTGTTACACCTAACCACTTCTAAAAGCCTCTTGTGATCACCGGAAAGCAAGCCCGGACCTGTAGGCAGCACCTTAACTGCTCTAATGTACCCTAGGTGTTCCTGGCGCTCTTTCTCAGACTAAACACTGGGTTTGATGCCGACTGACCCATGCCACCAGTAGATACGAAGCCCAGCTCGAGCTTTCCAGTTCAGTGTTCGGTTGGAAGGCTTTCAGACCTATTGGATGCTACTCTGCGACTTACCAGCAGCCTGTAATTAACCAATAACTGCTGGTGCCAAGAGCTTCATCTGTTCATTCCTAAGTTTCTCCACAAGGCATGCTTTTCAAAGAAACTGGCCCTTGTTCCCTCTGCCAAAGCTGCTTCCAAAAGTCCTGTCTCTGGCTGTGAGCAAGGTGGAGTGCTGTTTCCTAGGCAGGTCCATAAAAGTCTGGACACTTTTATAAAAAAAAGATTTAAAAAAACAACTCGTTGGCTATGGAAAGTAATAAGAGTGGGGCTTACAGTCTAGAGGGACTTGAAGGTGGAAAGAATAGTGGTCTACTGGATTTGAAAGGGGAAGGTGTCAAGGGCCTGAGGGAGGATACTGGCAAGGGGTCGGTGGAGGAATAATAATGAGGGTATTTGTTAAGCACTTACTAAGGCCCAAGCACTGTTCTAAGCGCTGGATAGACAAGATGCAGATAAAAGGGATGATGTTACAGGAGCAAAGTGTGTGGGTTGGGTTGTAGTAGATCAGCGAGGTAAGGTAGGAGGAAGAGAGCTGATTGTCTTAAATCCAGTGGATTGGAGTTTCTGTTTGATGTGGAATTGAAAGGGCAACCACTGGATGCTTTTAGGGAGTGAGGGGGTGATATGGACTGAATTATTTTTTTTTTTAGAAAATTGATCCATCACTACAATCTCTAACTTTGCAAACTGAAATCCTCCTTTCTGACCACAATCTCCTCACCTGCTTTCTCTCCCCCAGCAACCCCTCCCTGCAAAACTGTCCTGTTCCCCCCACGGAGACTTCCATCTCTGACCTCTTCCAATTTTCCAGTCATCACGCTCCATTTGGTCTCCGTGCACATCCTACCTGCTCTTGATGCCCAAATCCATGGCATCAACATCACCCTCTCTACTGAACTCAATTCTCTGGTTCCCCTGTTCCGCCACCAGCCTCGTGCCATTAACCCGCAGCCCTGGTTCTCCTCCACAGTTCGCTTGCTCCGCTTGGGTGCTCGAGCTGCGCAGCGCCGCTGGTGGAAATCCAGACATCAGGCCAGTCTTGTCCATATCAAACACATCATCACTTGCTACGACTCCGCCCTCTCTTCCGCCCAGCAACAATATTTATCCATCCTTATCGACTCCCACGCCCACTGACCGCACCAGCTGGTTTCGACTTTTAACTCCCTCCTCAAACCGTGTCCCGTCGCCCCAATCTCTTGCCCCTAATCAAGCAATTTATCCATCAAAGGTCTTTGTTGATCACTTACTATGTGCAGAGCTAAGCATCTCGGAGGGTACAATTCAACTGAGTTCGTTGATTGTTCCTCGCCCACAAGGAGCTTACAGTCTAGAGGGAGAGACAGACATTAAAATAAATTGTGGCTAGGTACATAAATTCACCTATTGACCTGGTCATCTATTTCATCAAAAAAACAGAAAGCCTGAGGCCTGATCTCCCGTGCACCTCTCCAGAACCACCCACCTCCTGCCGCTACTTGGGATTCTCCCATTCTTTCTAGTACCACTGTGAGGGATCTCCCACCTCCTCTTAAACTCTATCCCCTCCACCTGCACCTCTGACCCCATCCCTTCACAGCTTTTTAATACACTTGTTCCCCTTCTTTCCACCTCGACCATCAGCATCAACTGCTCCCTCACCAATGGCCCCTTCTCTCCTTTCAAACATGCCCATGTATTCCCTATCCTATAACACCCCTCCCTTGACTCCATGGCACTCTCCAGTTATTGCCCCACTACCCTCCTACTGTTCCTTTCCAAATTCCTCTGCTTCCACTTCCTCTCCTCCAATGATCTTGACTCCTGCAATCTGCCTTTCACCCCTCCACTGCCCAGGAACTGCCGTAAGGTCAACGAAGTCCTCCTTCTGGCCAAATCCAACGACCTCTCCTCCATCCCCATCCTCCCTGATCTCCCGGCTGCTTCAATACTGCTGGAAACGTTATCTAACCTTGACTTCATTGGCCCTGTCCTCTCCTGTCCTCATCTCTTTGGCCACTCCTTCTCAATCTCCTTCGTAGACTCTTCCTCTGCCTCCCACCCCCTAATTGCGGGAGTTCCTCAGAGCTCAGTCCTGGGTCCCCTTCAATCTCCATCTATGCCCACTCCCTAGGAGAACTCATTCCCTTCCATGGCTTCAACTACCATCTCTAAGTGGGCGATTCCCAAATCTACCTCTCAGACCCGACCTTTCTCCTCTTCTGTAGTCTCACATTTCTTCCTGCTTTCAGGACATCTCAATGCTTAGAACAGTGCTAGACACAGAGTAAGCGCTTAACAAATACCATCATTATTATTCTTCTCAAATGACCCACAGACCATTCCAATTTAATATATTTGAAAAAGAACTCGTTCATCTTCCCACCAAAACCTTCTCCTCCCCCAAACTTTCCCACAACTGTAGACAACACTACCATCCTCCCCGTCTCACAAGCCCAACCTTTGCATTAGCCACAGTTTATCTATCTCATTCAGCCCACATATTTAGTCTGTCACCAAATCTGGTCAGTTTTACTTTCACAACCATTGCCAAAATTCACCTTTTCCTCTCCATCCCAAAGGCAGATCTAAGCACTCATCATATCCCACCCTGTCTATTGCATCTGCCTCCTTACTGATCTCCCTGCATCCTGTCTCTCCCATCTCCAGTCCACACTTCACTCAGCTTCCTGGATCATTTTTCTAAAAAAAAAAAAGTGTTCAGTCTACATCTCCCTATTCCTCAGAAATCTTCAATGGTTTGCCCAACCATCTCTAAATGAAGCCAAAAATCCTTCCTATTGGCTTTTATGCATTCAGCTTCTCTCCCTCCTACCATAATTCACTGATCACCTGCTACAACCCAATCTGCACACTTCACTTTTCTAACACCAACTTGTACCTCGATCCCATCTTTCTTGCTGCCAACCTCTTGCCGACATCCTTCCTCTGGCCTGGAACTTCTTCCCCCTTCATATCTGACAGGCCACCACTCTCCCCATCTTCAGAGCCCTGTTAAAATTATATCTCCTCCAAAAGGCTTGCCCTGACCCACCCCTCACTTCTGAATCGCTTATGCACTCCAGTCTGCACCTTTTAAGCATGCTGATATTCACCCCTCACCCAGCCCCTCAGCACTTATGTACATAACCACTTGTAATTTAATTAAATGCCCGTCTCCCCCTGTCTACGTAGGCTTTTGTATTGTACTCTCCCAAGCGCTGTGTCTTGGACACAGCGAGGCCTCAGTGAATACTCTGACTGATTACGCCACATACAATAGTCACTGAGGAAATACTACTGATTGATCGACCAATCAAAAGTGTTTAATGAGCACTTAAAATCTAATGGGGAAGGCAGACACTAAAACAAATTACAGGTGGAGAGAAGCAATAGAAAATAAAGATATGAACACAAGTGTTAGGGAAGGTGGCGGAGGGCCAACTACCCATATACTTAAGTGACATGGAAGTACTGAGTGGCAAGGGGGGGAGTAAACAAGATAAGAGGATGAGAGTGTAAGGTCATTATGGGCAGGGAAATGTGTCTGCTAATTCTACTGTACTCTCCCAAGTGCTTAGAACAGTGCTCTGCACAGAGTAAGTGCTCAATGAATACCATTGATTGATTAATTGATATTAATCTCAGATGGCCTCCCTTGGGAGATGCGATTTGAGAAAGGCCTTGAAGATGAGGCAAGTAATGGTCCGCCAGGTGTGAAGGAGATGGGAGTCCCAGGCAGAAGGGAGACTTGAGCAAGGAGTCAATGGTGAGAGATGAGAGTGCGGCACAATGAGTACATTGGCTTGAGAGGAGCAAAGTGTGTGGGTTGGGGGTGTACTGGGAGGGATGTGAATCTAAGTAGGTGAGAAAGAGCTAACTGAGTGTCTTAAAATCAGCAGTCAGGAGTTTCAGCTTGATGAGGAAAGGGATGAGCAACCATTGGAGAGGGGAGGTGTGCACAGAATGATGTTCTAGAAAAAGGAGCAGTGTGGCATACGGACTGGAGAGGCACTATGAGAAGTGTTTGCTGGTCATTTTGGATGGAGAGACTGAAAAGTAGAGAACGGTGAGATAGGAAAAGAACTAGGACAGAACTGTATCAGAGAAACCAATGTTATAGTGTTTCTAGGAGAAGGGGATGAGCCACAGTGTCAAAAGCAGCTGAGAGATCAGAGAGGATTAGGAGAGAATAGAGTCTGTTAGTTTTGATGAGGAGGCACTCGGCGACCTTGGGGAGAGCAGTTTCAGTCGCGTAGGGGGAGCAGAAACCAAACTGTAAAGGAGGGAGATGGAGGGGAAGAAGCGAGGGTAGGGGGGTAAACGACTTTGGAGAGAAATGGTAGGAGGGAGACAACTGGATGGTGCAGTGGAAATGAGAGTGTTTTTTCAAGGGAAGGAGGCATGAGAGCTTATTTGAAAGCAGAGGGGAAGGAACCATCAGAGAGTGAGTGGTTAGAGATGGTGATCAGAAAGGGAAAAATACAAGAGAGCAAACGTTTTGACAAAAAGATAGGGTGGAAGGCATGGGGGGTAAACGACTTTGGAGAGAAATGGTAGGAGGGAGACAACTGGATGGTGCAGTGGAAATGAGAGTGTTTTTTCAAGGGAAGGAGGCATGAGAGCTTATTTGAAAGCAGAGGGGAAGGAACCATCAGAGAGTGAGTGGTTAGAGATGGTGATCAGAAAGGGAAAAATACAAGAGAGCAAACGTTTTGACAAAAAGATAGGGTGGAAGGCACAGGGGAAGGGGGTACATTTCAAAAGGAGGTGGAGATAATCTCTTGAGAGATGGCCAGGAAGGCTGAGAGAGTGGATTGAAGGCTTGAGAGTGGGGTAAGTGGTAGCTGAGGAAGTGAGGGGGAGCTGTGGGAGAGTTCATGCTTGATAGTTTCGAGGAAGTTGGCCAGATCACCAGGGGCAAAAGAGTGGGGAGGTGGGGGCGCTGAGGATTTAAGGAGGGAGTTGAAAATCTGGAGTATTTGGTACAGGCACTGAGCGTGGGAATCAACAAGGGAGGAGAAATACTGTTGCTGAGCAGAAGAGAGGGCAGAATTGTGGATGAGGTTGGCCTGGTCCACGGATTTTTACCAACGGATCTGCTACATGAGTTCCTCCGCTAATGAAGGAACTGTACTGTGGAGGTAATCAGGGGCTAGGAGTTGGAGGTGCAAGGTTGACGTAGGGACGGGGTGAGGGAGTTGAGTTTGGTGGAAGAGGGTGAAATTCTGGGCCTAGATTTTGTGCATTCAAAGAGGAGAGGTTGAATTGGAGGTCCAAATGGGTCATGATGGCCTGGGATCAGTGCAGGGAGTCAAGAGACAAGAGGTCTCTACTGGGGAGAGGACAGTTGACCAGTGCAGTTGGCACCTTGAATGAAGAGCATGTTAAACCTAATGCCCTTCAGCATATCACTTCCTGTGATGGAAACCAGACGGGTAGATAGGCTCTAAGCGAAGGCCAAATAATAATGTGTATTGTTTTATCCTTTGTATTTTTATGGCTATCGATTCGCCTAATACTCTGTTGTTTGCCTCTACGTAAGGGACGTCAGGCTTTTACTTTCCCACGGGGCTACTAGGAGTCCAGACACTGAAAGTGAGCCAGGGCCATGCTCCTGCTGTGGCCGAAGGAAAATAGGCTAAGCCTGGCATTAACTTGACCCACTTCTTGAGACTAACTCTTTTTAGCATTAACTCGACCCCTAATCTACCTCCAAAACTAACTCTCTCCACAGGCATGACTCCCAATCTTCTGCTTATCACATCCTGCCAAGGTGGAGGGACCCCCGACTTAGAGATCAGGAGAAGAAAGGAAAAGTGGAGGAGAAAGAAAACTGCACCGTCAACCCTAAATGCTAAAAGTGAGCAAACGGTTTGATAGTAATAGATTAGGGCATACCCGGAAGAAGCTCGATGTTACGGTCAACAAGAATAGTTTAAGGAGAGGGGGAAACGAGACTCGTGTTGCTGCTCGTTGTCCTCCAAAGGGAAGGTGGGGAGTGAGCCCGGGCCGAGGGACCTCTAAGGCCGGGGACGCCCTAGCCGGTCCGGCTCGTTAAGGACCTGAACACCCGACGAGATTAAGTAATCGCCTCGTGGTAGGAAAACTTTATGCCTGGGTTGGGTTGGGTACAGTTGTGTTTGTCGCTATAGCTGAATCTCTGATTTTCTGTGGATTGCATGCTCTGTGGTAAAATACCTAGTTTCTGACTAAGTTGTGGTGATCATTTCCTCAGCGGCCCCATCACACGCACCCTCTAATATAATCTTGAGTAAGAAGTTGGCCAGTCGGGACTCGACACAGTCTTACGGGGGGAAAGTATGTGGGAGAAAAAGCAGGTAAGGAGGAGGTCTGAACGTGGAACTGATGTGGTTTTAGGAAAATAGGAGAAATATTTCTATCTCTGGGGAATGCCAAAAAAAATTTACAAAGATCTGCAGACTCTAGTGGTAAAAATAAAGGGAGCGTATTAAATACATGAGGTGGTTACATTTGCTATTGTGGATTTCGTAGTTGCATAATTCGTTTCAGTAGAAATTGGTTAATATAGATATTTAAAGGGAATGGCGCTATAATGGGAGCAGCATAGCCTAGTGAGAGGGTGTGGGTTCTAATAATGTTGGTATTTGTTAAGCGCTTACTATGTGCAAAGCACTATTCTAAGAGTTGGGGTAGATACAGGGTAATCAGGTTGTCCCACGTGAGGCTCACAGTTAATCCCCATTTTACAGATGAGGTAACTGAGGCACAGAGAAGTTAAGTGACTTGTCCAAGTCACACAGTTGACAAGTGGCAGAGCCGGGAGTCAAACCCATGACCTCTGACTCCGAAGCCCAGGCTCTTTCCACTGAGCCATGCTGCTTCCCCTGATCCTGCCTCTGCCACATGTCTGCTGTATGACCTTGGGCAAGTCTCTTGGCTTCTCTTTATCTCAGTTACCTCATCTGTAAAATGGAGATTAAGAACATGAGCCCCATGTGGGACACGGTCTGTGTCCACCCCGATTATCTTGTATCTACCCCAGCACAGAGTAAGCACTTAACAAATACCATGATTATTATTATTATTATTATTAGTCTCCAGCCTTTAAATCATTAAGTAATGTATACTGCAGGTCTAAATGTAACATACAAAATTACTAGCTTCCACAAACAGACCTTGTAAATAACGTGTCTCCCTTTGAAGAACCAGGCCGATCAATACAAAAATTACAGCACTCATTTCCCTGCCAAACAACCTTTCCTACTCTTCTCTTTTTAGCCCGTAGCCTTCCTGTGAAGCTCAGAATTGACTGCTGAATGCCTTGCAGCATGATTTGAAATTGCTCTGTGCCAGCTGTTACTTCTTTCATTTGCCAGATTCGGAGTCCTAAATAATGGATGGAATCCATGATGGAAAATCCAGTCAAACAGAGGTCTCCGACAACAATATGAAGAAGCAGTATGCTCTAGTGGATAGAGCGGGGCCTGGGAGTCAGAGGGACCTACCCGGGTTCTACTGCCCCTTGTCTGCTGTGTGACTCTGGGCAAATCACTTAACATCTCTGTATCTCCGTTATCTCATCGGTAAAATGGGGATTAAGACTGCGAGACCCATGTGGGATATAAATTGTGTCCAACCTGATTTTCTTGTATCTACTCCTGCGCTTAGCACAGAATCTCCTGTAAGCATCTAAATACCTTTAAAAAATGCTTTTAGTGGAAAACATGGATTCATATACATTCATATCATCAATCACCAGTAGTGTTTACTGAGCACTGACTGTGTGCAGAGCACTGTCCCAAGCACTTGGGAGAGTACAATGCATCAGAGTTGGGAGACACTTTCCCTGCGAGCTTACAGTCTATAGGGGGAGTCAGACATTAAAATAACTAAACTGTAATATATAATTTACAGACCTGTACGTAAGCGTTGTGGAGTTGAGGGCGGGACGAATATCAAATGCCCAAAGGTCACAGATCCAAGTGCATACCTAATATGCCACGTTTACCAAAACGACACATCCTTTAAATTACACGTCTCCCTGCTCTTCAAAATCCTCCGACGGATGCTCTTCCACCTCACATCAAGCAGAAACAACTCGCCATTGGCTTTTAGGCACTCTCTTCCCATTTCTCCATACTTGTCCTGACTCCTTTCCCAGTACAACCCAGCCTGCACACCTTACTCCTATAATAGTAACCTACTCACTACGCTTCACTCTCATCTGTCACCGTTGAACCCTGGTTCACACCCTCCCTCCTTCTTGGAACTCCCTCCCCGTGAATATCCGGCAGACCACTACTCTCACCATCTTTAAAGTCTTATTAGAATCACACTTTCTTCAGAGAGCCTTTTGCTGACTGATCCCTCATCTCCCCGAACAATTTTCCTGCCCCCTCTCGTCACCTCTGCACTTAGCTACACATCCGACCCGCGAGCCCTATTTGGGACGGGGACTGTGTCTGACTGGATTATCTTCTATCTACTCCACTGCTTAGCATACTGCATAGAAAACGCTCAACAAGTATCACAATTATTATTACTATCCTCGACTGCTTCCCTGACCCATAGTTTATTTTAATGTCCACCTCCCCGGCTTCACTCCAAGCTCATTTAAGACAGAGATAATGTCTACTTATTCTATTGTACTCTCCCAAGTGTTTACTAGGCGCCGAACACTGTTCCAAGCACTGAGGTAGATACAAGATAATCAGGTCAGACATAGTCCCTGTCCCCCATGGGGCTCAGCGTCTTAATCCCCATTTTACAGATGAGGGAACTGAGGCACAGAGAAGTGAAGTGACTTGCCTGAGGTCACACAGCGGACAGATGGCAGAGCTGGGAGTAGAACACAGCAGTGTGGCCTAGTGGAGAGAGATGGGCCTGGGAGTCAGAAGGACCTGGGTTCTAATCCCAGTTCCACCGCTTGCCTGTTGCGTGATCTTGGGCAACTCATTCAACTGCTCTGGGCTATAGTTTCCTCATCTGTAAAATGGGGATTAAGACTGTGAGCCCCAGATGGGAAAGAGACCGTGTCCAACCTAATTAGGTTAGTACAGTACAGTATCTACTTAGCACTTAGTACAGTACCTGGCACATAGTAAGTGCTTAACAAATATCATTAAAAAAAAAAACAACAGGGAAGGGAGAGTACAGGTGACTGCACAGTCCACTAGCATGATGATCAATTCCTTCATGCAGGTTCTTGATCCTGAAACCTAGGAACCCCCACCATGCCCATCGCCTTCGCCAATTTTTCCAAACGTTTAACTCCTTCCTCCTTCCTCCCTTCCATCCCCCATCCCTTCACCCTAACGACCTGCCCACCTACTTTATTTAGAAAAGGGACACTATGGGGAGGGATCTCCCTATAATCTCCCCCGCCCCTCCAAAGTCCTTCCCTGCTCCCACCCCTCCTTTAACTCTCCCATCTTTCCCAGCAGTACCCCCAGAGGAGATCTCCTGCCTCCTCTCAAAATCCACCCTCTCCACCTGCGCATCCGACCCCATTCCGTCGCACCTTGTCCAAATACTTACCCCCTCCTGTCTTCCCTCCCTAACTGCCATGTTCAACTGTTCGGCTCTCCAATGGCTTCTTTCTCACGTCTTTCAAACATGCCCATGCCCTCTATTAAAAATGCTCTCCCTTGACCCCACAGCTCCCTCCAGTTATTGTCATCCATTCATTCATTTAATCGTATTTATTAAGAGCTTACAGTATACAAAGCACTGTACTATGTGCTTGGGAAAGTACATCTTCCTTCTGCCTTTCCTCTCCAAACTCCTTCGAATGAGTTGTCTACACCCACTGTCTCTCTTCCAATTTTCTCCTTGATCCCCTCCAATCTGACTTCCGTTCCCTTCGCTCCACAGAAACCGCCCTCTCAATGGTCACCGATGATCTCCTTCTTGCCAATTCCCACAACCTCTACTCCAGCCTAATCATCCTTGACCTCTCACCTGCCTTTGACACTGTGGATCACCCCCTTCTCCTGGAAACACTATCCAACCTCGCCTTCACCGACACTGTCCTCTTCTGGTTCTCCTCCCCTCTCTCTCTGGCTGTTCATTCTCAATCTCTTTCACGGGCTCCTCCTCTGCCTCCTTGAACAGTTCAGTTCAGTTCTGGATCCCCTTCTGTTCTCCATCTACAACCACTCCCTTGGAGAACTCATTGGCTCACATGGCTTCAACTATCACCTCTATGTGGATGATACCCAAGTCAACATCTCCAGGCTTGATCTCTCTCCCTCTCTGCAGTCTCACATTTCCTCTTGCCTTCAAGACATTTCTTACTTGGGTGTCCTCCTGTCCCCTCAAGCTTAACATATCTAAAGCAGAATTCCTTACCTTCCCACCCGATCCCCGCCCTCCCCCTGACTTTCCTATCACTGTAGATGGCACCACCATCCTTCCTGTCTCACAAGCCCGTAACCTTGGCGTTATCCCCGACTCCTCCTCTCCCTCAACCCACATATTCAATCCGTCATTAAATCCTATTGGTTCGACCTTCGCGACGTTGCTAAAATCTGCCCTAACCTCTCCATCCAAACTGCTACCAAGTTAATCCAATCACTTATCCTTCCCTGCCTTGATTATTCTTTCAGCCTCCTTGCTGACCTCCCAGCCTGCTGGCTCTCCCCACACCAGTCCATCCTTCACTCTGCTCCCGGGTTCGTTTTTCTACAAAAATCTTCAGGCCACATTTCCGCTCTTCCCAAGAACCTCCACTGGTTGTCCATGCACCCCCGCATCAAAGAGAAACTCCTCACCACTGGTCTTAAAGCACTCAATCACCTTGACCTCTCCTACTCCAGCCCAGCTCGCACGTTTCGCTCTTTTAATGCTAACCTTCTCACTGTACCTCCATCTCGTCCATCTTGCCACCGATCTCTCGCCCACAACCTGCCTCTGGCCTGGAAGGCCCTCCCTCCTCTTATCTGACAATTACTTTCCCTGGCTTCAAAGCCTTATTGAAGGCACATCTCCTCTTCGAGGTCTTCCCTGACTATGCCCTCCTTTCCTCCTCTCCCACTCCCTTCTGCATCGCCCTGACTTGCTCCCATTATTCACCCTTTGCCTCTCCTAGGCCCACAGCACATATGTACATATCTGTAATTTATTTATATTAATGTGTGTCTCCCTTTCTAGACTGTAAACGTTGTGGGCAGCGAACGTGTCTGTTTACTGTTATACTGTACTCTCCCAAGCACTCAGTACTGTGCTCTTCACACAGCAAATGCCCAATAAATACCACTGACTGACCGACTATTCCAGACGGGAGAGAGACTCCATCAGTTAGTCCCAATTCAACCGGGACCGGTCAAGCTGAAGGCCGGCCAAAATCACTTTCAATCCAGGAAGCCCATAGAAATATAGGATGCTACCAGGGGGCAGATAATTCAGTGACCTTTTGATCCCTTCAGTCCGCTTCTATGTTTTAACGTTGCCTTGTAATTTCCTGTGATCAAGTGCCCGCTTCTTGTGGCAATAGAAATCATCAACAAGGCCAACTCCTTGCCTTCAGTCCAGACAGTCTATAAGCATTCCTATCCCGAGAGTAAAATCTCCGTAATTCTTATGGTATTTGTTAAGCGCTTACCCTGTGCCAGACACAGCACTAAGCGCTGGGGTAGATACAAGAGAGTCGGATTGGACACAGTCCCTGTCCCACATGGGGCTCACAGTCTTAATGCCCATTTTACAGATGAGGTAACTGAGGCGCCGTGAAATTAAGTGACTTGCTCAAGGTCACACAGCAGACTAGTGCCAGGGCTGGAATTGCAACCAGAATCCTTCAGACTCCCAGGCCCGTGCTCTATCTGGGAGCCACGCTGCTTCTGGGTTTAACCATTTCCCCAGTTAAACCCATTTCAGGGTTCAATCCTCACAATCCTCACTGCCAGGAAAATTTTCCCTGCATCCTCTCTCTGCAATTTTAGCTCATTCCTCTCCATCCTATTCTTCAACGGAGCTGAAGAAGACCAATCCTGAGCACTTGCGTGTACATGCTATTCAACTGTACATTCAATTACTTCCTTTGATTACTCTACTTGTAAATACCTTCAGGTCCGTCTCTCCCATTCTGTAAATTCTATAAATTCTGCGTGGGCAGGAAATGAGTTACTTGCTTATTTTGTTCCTCCCAAATTCTTAGTACTGCGCCCAGAGGGGGCTCGGAAAATCCCGTTTCTCCTAGTTCACCCCAAAATGATTCCTATCCTTGAAGGATGATAATTAGCTTTCCCCTTGATCTTCTCTTCTCAACTCCATTTTAACTAATCCCAGTTCCTTTCACTGGCGTAAAACAGATAGTCCCAGAAAATAGCCACAGAGGGGCGAGTCGCGTTATTTTCAATATTTTAAACAAGTCAAGTGATCCCAGGGACCTCCACTGTCCACATCAAAGTAATCGATCTGTGCCTACATCGCAGAGTTCTACAGTCGGTTTTAGGGAATGCCTAAAGTAAAATCAATTAGAGACAATCTGTCCAAAAGGAGGTCTTGGGGAAGGAAAGGAAAAGCAGGAAAGGCAAGAACCACTAACAACTCCACATTACAGATACTTATTCCGACAATTAGATGTTTGTCTCCCGGGACAATCCTTCAAAGCAGTACCATGTATCCTCCCCCAACCCTCTGTCCCATGGTCCGGTAAATGATAAACATGCCCCAGTGTTTTAAAGTGTGTATAAATCCATTTCAACTTCAGCCGGACACTGGTCCACCGAAGGAGTCGTGCTCACTCGGAGCAGAAAAAAGACTCATCGACGGATGGAGTCTCTAACGAGGGGGACAGCGGATGAGCCTCGGTCTAGAGACTTCAGAACCAAGAAGCTGCCCAGAGGAATTGATTCCTCTAGCCAGAGGACTAGCACTCTCTTGATCCTAACAGTTGGGTCCCCACAGGGGCAGGCAGAAATGCAACACACTGTGAGGTGCCCGTGAGGTGTGGTCTTCAGCCACATTAGCCGCTTTCGGGGAGGGCTGGGACTAGAACTGGAGTCTACTAATTCCCAGGGCAGTGCTCTTTCCACTGGACCAATGGAAGGGCCATTCGTATTTGGGTGAAAGGGAGAAGGCAGTAGTGATCGTATTTATTAAGTTTTCAGTGCGTGCAGAGCACTGTACTAAGCACTGGGGGAAAACACACAGGTGGGGATTAAACATGGTCCCCGTCCCCATCGTATTTACAGTCCGGGAAGATGATTTGATTCCAAATATTGGAGTGCCTGAATCTGGGCTGATTTTAATCACAATTTTATGAAGGGTTGATTGAGGGTTTGACCTGGGTGGGAACGATCTACCTAGTAATACTATGAATATGCACTGGAAACCCATTAGAATGAAAGATCCTCAAGTCTTTATCTTTTATCCTTAATCCTCGATCGACAGAGGAGGTAATTGAGGCACAGGGAAATTAAGTGACTGGCCCAAGGTCACTCAGCAGACAAGTGACGGAGCCAGGATTCGAACCCGGGTCCTTCTGACTCCCGGGCCTTTTACTTCTATTTTATGTCCCTAAGCACCTAAATTAGTGCAACCGAGACACACTCAATTCCTGCCCTGAGGAATTTACACTCTAATGGGTCGTTAATGCGTAAGGAAAACTTTCTCTTTCTACCCTCTCCACTGCAAGTAAGGGACCAGGAAGGCTACTATTTTTACTTTAGGGAAGCAGTGTGGTCTATTGGAAAGAGCTCAGGCCTGGAGGTTCTAATTCTGGCTTGGCTAATTTCCTGCTGGGTGAATTTGGGGAAGTCACTTAATTTCTCTGGGTTTCTGTTTCCTCATCTATGGGGCCGACACCTGCTGTCCCCATCTCTTGGACTATGAGCCTCAGGTGGGACGACGAGTGCATCCAACCCCATCATCCTGCATTTATCCCAGTGCTTAGAACAACACTGGTACAAAGTGGGCACTTAAGTACCATGATTCTCATCATCTTCCCTTTAGCAGACTTCCAAGAAGCTGGTGAATTAAAAATGGGAAGTGTGTTCCTCAATTCCAGCTCCCTAGGTTGGACCGAACCTGTCCCAAGAAGGCCATTTGTGGCCTACCACGCTGAGGTGGGCACTGGATCTGTGAACACAGAGATGGACTGAATGTCCACTTTCATAAATGGGTTCTGCTGGCAGGATTCGATCGATGTGCGCAGTTGAACAATCTCTATTTTTACTCCAGTGAGACTGAATAGAGCCCTGCAGCCTGCAGGATTTCTTCCCTCTCCCAGGCTCCTTACTTTGGGTTGAGTCGGAGTCGCTCCTCGGCCGATTCCTTCTCCTTCCCGGGATGGTGATTCAAGGCCACGGTGAGAGGGTGGCGGAGATGGTGGCTGTCAAGGTCCGGCTGGGGGTCGGGAAGGTGGAAGGGGATGCGGCGGGGGGGAGCGGGGAAGGTGCGGAGGGTTTTGAAAATAAATGTGGGGGTAAGGTGAGGAAAGCAGCGGGGGCGGGATGAGGGGCAGGGGCCTTCTGCTGCCCCACTGTCCTTTTCCACGCCTTGGTTGGCCCGGAGATGAGGGTGGGGAGTTGAGCGGAGGAGGTTTTTTTGTTTCCCCTTTTCTCTCCCCTTCTCTCGGATTCTCACGGACCCCATTTCCTACTCGAGGCCACTGCAGCCCCACTCTACTCTCCTTAGGCAAGTGACCTTAGACAAGTCACTTCACTTCTCTGTGCCTCGGCTCCCTCCAAGACCGTGAGCCCCGTGTGGGACAGGGACCGTGTCCAACCTGATTGACTCGTATCTACCCCAGCACTTAGCACAGCGGCTGGCACGCAGTAAGCGCTTAGCAAACATTCATTCATTCAATCGTATTGATTGAGCGCTGTGTGCAGGGCACTGGACTAAGCGCTTGGAATGGCCAATTCGGCAACAGAGAGAGACAATCCCCGCCCAATAACGGGCTCAAAGTCTAAACGGGGGGGACGGACAGCAAAGCAGAACAGAACAAAACCAAACCAACATTCACTCATACAGTCGTATCCATTTGAGTGGGTTCTAATCCCGGCTCTCCCACTTATCAGCTGTGTGACTTTGGGCAAGTCATTTCACTTCTCGGTGCCTCAGTGACCTCATCTGTAAAATCGGGATTAAGACTGTGAGGCCCACGTGGGACAACCTGATTACCTTGTCTCTACCCCGGTGTTTAGAACAGTACTTGGCACATAGCACCTAACAAATACCATCATCATCATTATTAGTGAGTGCTCACCATGCGCAGAGCACTGTACTAAGCACTTGGAATGGACAATTCGGCAACAGAGACAATCCCCGCCCAACAAACACCACAATAATAATAATAACAATGGCATTTGTTAAGCGCTTACTGTGCGCCAAGCACTGTACTAAGCGCTTGGAATGGCCAATTTGGCCACAGAGAGAGACCATCCCCACCCAACAAACACCGCAATAATAATAATGACGATGTCAAGTGTTAGGCGCTTACTGCCTGCCAAGCACTGTACTAAGCGCTTGGAATGGCCAATGTGGCCACAGAGAAAGAAAATCACTGCCCAACAACCACCGCAATAATAATAATAATGGCGATGGCATGTTAGGCGCTCACTGTGCGCCAAGTGCTGTACTAAGCGCTTGGAATGGCCAATTCGGCCACACAGAGAGACCATCCCCGCCCAACCAAAATGGCAATGGCATTTGTTAGGCACTCACTGGGTGCCAAGCATGGTACTAAGCGGTTGGAATGGCCAATTCAGCCACAGAGTCCACCCCGCTCAACGACCACCGCAATAACAATGATGGCGATGGCATTTGTTAGGCGCTTACTATGTGCCAAGGACTGCACTAAGCGCTTGGAATGGCCAACTCAGCCCAGAGAGAGAGAGACCATCCCCGCTCAAAGGCCACTGCAATAATACTAATGATGGCGATGGCATTTGTTAGGCGCTTACTGCGTGCCAAACACAGTACTAAGCGCTTGGACTGGCCAATTCGGCCACACAGAGAGAGTCCATCCCCGCTCAACGACCACCGCAATAATAATGATGGCGATGGCATTCGTTAGGCGCTCACTGGGTGCCAAGCACTGTACTAAGCGGTTGGAATGGCCAACTCGGCCACAGAGAGAGACCATCCCTGCCTAACCAAAATGGCGACTGCATGTTAGTTGCTCACTGGGCTCCAAGCACTGTACTAAGTGGTTGGAATGGCCAATTCGGCCACAGAGAGAGACCATCCCCGCTCAACGACCACCGCAATAATACTAATAATGGTGGCGATGGTATTTGTTAGGCGCTCACTGTGCGCCGAGCACTGTATTAAGCGGTTGGAATGGCCAATTCGGCCACAGAGAGGCCATCCCCGCCCAACCAAAATGGCGATGGCATCTGTTAGGCGCTCACTGGGTGCCAAGCACTGTACTAAGTGGTTGGAATGGCCAATTTGGCCACAGAGAGAGACCATCTCCGCTCAACGTCCACCGCAGTAATAACGATGGCGATGGCATTCGTCAGGTGCTCACTGTGCGCCAAGGACTGTACTAAGCTGTTGGAATGGCCTATTTGTCCAGAGAGAGAGACCATCCCCGCCCAACCAAAATGGCGATGGCATCTGTTAGGCGCTCACTGGGTGCCAAGCACTTGGAATGGCCAATTCGGCCGCACCGAGACCGTCCCGCTCAACGTCCCCCGCAATAATAACGATGGCGATGGCATTCGTCAGGTGCTCACTGTGCGCCGAGCATGGTACTAAGCGGTTGGAATGGCCAACTCGGCCACAGAGAGAGACCATCCCCGCCCAACCAAAATGGCGATGGAATCTGTTAGGCGCTCACTGGGTGCCAAGCACTTGGAACGGCCAATTCGGCCACACAGAGAGAGCGCGTCCCCGCTCAACGACCACCGCAGTGATACTAATGGTGGCGACGGCATCAGTTGGGCGCTGAGTGTGCGCCCAGCACTGCCCTAGGCGCTCCTCTCCTTTGGGGTTGTGGTGTGAGGGGGGCTCCCGGAGGGGGCTTTCCCCGAGGCCCTCGCCCACCGTGGCCGGGCGGGGAAGGGGCGGCCTGGCGGGGGGGTCCGGACGCTGGGCTCGGGGCCCGGCGGCGGCCGTTGGCAGGCGGCCTGACCCCGCCACTCGTCCTCCTCCTCCTCGTCGTCGTCGTCGTCCTTCTCCTCAGAGCGGCCGCCGCTCCCACAATGCACAGGGCGGAGGAGGAGGAGGAGGAGGAGGAGGAGGAGGAGGAGGAGGAGAAGAAGAAGAAGAAGGCGGCGGCGGCGGCTCGGGCTCCTCCTCGGCGGCGGCGGCAGCGGCGGGCGGGGACGATGGCCGGTCCCAGCCCCAACCCCATCCCCGCCGCCTGAGCCCGCACCCTCCCCATCACTCTCCCCCGCACCCTCCCCTTCACTCTCCCCCGCACCCTCCCCTTCACTCTCCTCCGCAGCCCCCCTCCCTGGCCGCGGCGGCCCGACCAGCGCTCGGCCTCTGCAGAGGCGCAGCCCGCCCAAGCCGAGGCTGCTGAGGAGAAGAAGGACGACGACGAGGAGGCGGCCGAGGAGAAGGAGGAGCGGCAGCGACGGGCAGCACCATGGCAGCGTCCGAGCTCTACACCAAGGTAACGGGCCCGGCTCCCCGGGAAGGGAAGGGAAGGGAAGGGAAGGCCGCGGTCGGTCCTCAGCCCGCCTCCCCGCAAACCCTCCCCCCGCCGGGGCCGGGAAGATTCCTTCCTTTCTTCCTTCATTCAGTCGTAAGGACTGAGCGCCCATTAGGTGCAGAGAGCGCTGCACTGAGCGCTCGGAACGGACGGCTGGGCGACAGAGGGACCAGCCCGGCCCAGCCACGGGCCCACGGGCCAAACGGGGGGAGGCAGACAAGCAGAGCGAAAGGGAACAAAACGAGACCACAGCATCAGGATAAATAGAATCCGGGAGGTGTATTCATTCATTCAGGAGGATTTATTGAGCGCTTACCATGTGCAGAGCACTGCAATGAGTGCTCGGAATGGACAGCTGGGCAGCAGAGAGGGACCAACCCGGCCCAGCGACGGGCTCACGGGCCAAACCGGGGGGAGGCAGGCAGCACAGCCAAAGGGAAGAAAATAAAACAAGACCACAGCCTCAGGATAAACAGAATCCAGGAGATGTATTCATTCAGTAGGATTTATTGAGCACTTACTAGGGGCAGAACACTGGACTGAGCGCTCAGAATAGACAGCTGGGCAACAGAGAGAGACCATCCCTGCCCAGTGAAGGGCCCAGAGTCTAAACAGGGGGAGACAGATAGCGAAGCAAAAGGGAACAAAACAAGACCACATCATCAAGATTAATAGAATCCAGGAGATGTATTCATTCATTCAATCGTATTTATTGAGCGCTTACTATGTGCAGAGCACTGGACTGAGCGCTTAGAACAGACAGCTGGGCAACAGAGAGAGACCATCCCTGCCCAGTGAAGGGCCTGGAGTCTAAATGGGGGGGGACAGATAGCGAAGCAAAAGGGAACAAAACAAGACCACATCATCAAGATTAATAGAATCCAGGAGATGTATTCATTCATTCAATCGTATTTATTGAGCGCTTACTATGTGCAGAGCACTGGACTGAGCGCTTAGAACAGACAGCTGGGCAACAGAGAGAGACCATCCCTGCCCAGTGAAGGGCCTGGAGTCTAAATGGGGGGGGACAGATAGCGAAGCAAAAGGGAACAAAACAAGACCTCATCATCAAGATAAATAGAATCCAGGAGATGTATTCATTCATTCAGTCGTATTTATTGAGCGCTTACTATGTGCAGAGCACTGGACTGAGCACTTAGAACAGACAGCTGGGCAACAAAGAGAGACCATCCCTGCCCAATGCAGGACCCCGAGTCTAAAAGGGGGGAGACAGCCAACGAAGCGAAAGGGAACAAAACAAGACCACATCATCAAGATAAATAGAATCGAGGAGATGTATTCATTCATTCAATCGTATTTATTGAGCGCTTACTATGTGCAGAGCACTGCACTGAGCGCTTGGAACAGACAACTGGGCAAGAGAGAGAGAGAGACCATCCCTGTCCACTGAAGAGCCCAGAGTCTGAACCGGGGGAGACAGTGAAGCGAAAGGGAACAAAACAATACCACATCATCAAGATAAATAGAATCGAGGAGATGTATTCATTCAGTCGTATTTATTGAGAGCTTACTATGTGCAGAGTACTGGCCTGAGAGCTTGGAACAGGCAACTGGGGAACAGAGAGACCATCCCTGCCCAATGAAGGGCCCAGAGTCTAAACGGGGGGAGACAGACAGCGAAGCAAAAGGGAACAAAATAAGCACATCATCAAGATAAATAGAATCAAGGAGATGTATTCATTCATTCGTATTGATGAAGCGCTTACTATGTGCAGAGCACTGCACTGAGCGCATGGAATGGACAGTATGGCAACAGAGAGAGACAATCCCTGCCCAGTGACGGGCCCAGAGTCTAAACAGGGGGAGGCAGACAGCAGAGCGAAAAGGAAGTAAACAAAACAAGACCACATCATCAAGATAAATAGAATCAAGGAGATGTATTCATTCATTCAAGAGCATTGATTGAGCACTTACTATGTGCAGAGCATTGTACTGAACGCTTGGAACAGACAACTGGGCAACAGAGAGAGACAATCCCTGCCCAATGATGAGCCCAGAGTCTAAACGTGGGGAGACAGTGAAGCGAAAGGGAAGAAAACAAAACAAGGCCCCATCATCAAGATAAATAGAATCCAGGAGATGTATTCATTCATTCAGGAGGATTTATTGAGCGCTTACCATGTGCAGAGCACTGGACTGAGAGCTTGGAGTGGACAATACGGCAACAGAGAGACAATCCCTGCCCAATGACGGACCCAGAGTCTAACGGGGGGATACAGCAAAGCGAAAGAGAACAAAACAAAACAAGACCACATCATCGAGATAAACAGAATCAAGGAGATGTAGACCGAAGATGCCGCGGACCCGCCGAAAAACTGCCCCAGGAAAGGCGAAAGGGCAGCGCCGCCGGCCCTTAGGCCCCGATGGTCCCCGACAGAGGGCTCGGGCCCCAGCAGGGGGTGGCACCCTGCCCTCTGCACTGTGACAGTCTGTTACATCCTCCCCTCCCCCCCAATAAAAATCCCAAGCAGAAAAGAAAACAATCATCCAGGTTGGGATGGATGAATCATCTTCCTTCTCTTAGGGCATGATGACTTTTTGGGCTGCACCTTCTCCTTGCAAGGTTTTCATCATACCATCATCATCGTAATAATAATGTTGGTATTTGTTAAGCCCTTACTATATGCTGAACATTGTTCTGAGCTCTGGGGTAGATACAGGGTAATCGGGTTGTCCCATGTGAGACTCCCAGTCTTCATCCCCATTTTCCAGATGAGATAGCTGAGGCACCGAGAAGTGAAGTGACTTGCCCAAAGTCACACAGCTGACAGGTGGCGGAGCCGGGATTAGAACCCATGACCTCTGACTCCTAAGCCTGGCTCTTTCCACTGAACCATGCTGCTTCTCTATGATGGGCAGCATGGCTCAGTGGGAAGAGCCTGGGCTGGGGAGTCTGAAGTTGGAGGTTCAAATCCCGGCTCCGCCGCTGGTCCGCTGTGTGACTTTGGGCAAGTCACCTAAATTCTCTGGGCCTCAGTTACCTCCTCTGGAAAATGGGCACGAAGACTTTGAGCCCCACGTGGAACAACCTGATCACCTTGTATCCTCCCCCTGATCACCTTGTATCCTCCCCAGCGCTTACAGCCGTGCTTGGCACTTGGTAAGCACTTAACAAATGCCATCATTATAATTATTATTCTTAAGTGCTTCCTTTGTGCCAAACACTCTTCTAAGCACTAGGATAGCTCTGCACACAGTAAGCGCTCCGTAAATACGATGGACTGAATGAATGCAAGGTAATCAGGTTGTCCCACGTGGGGCTCACGGGCTTAATCCCCATCGTACAGATGAGGTGCCCGAGGCACGGAGAATTTAAGCGACTTGCCCAGAGTCACTCAGAGGTCGTTTGGGATTCTCCAGCGTTTCCGTAAGCCGTTGGTCCCGTTCGTTGGACCCTGGGAGGGCCCTTCGGCCATTCCCGACCTGGTTAGGGTTGGGTTGACAGATCTCCAGGGAAAGTGCGGGGGGGTGGGGGGCCTTGGCTCGTCAGATTCCTTTATTTGCCACCAGAAGTTGACCAATTTTCAGGTGTTCCTTGAGCCTAAAGTTCAGGAATGAGGATTGAGTGAGTAGGGGCCAGTTTGGGAAGTGGTTTTCATTGGCAGAAAGGGTGAGCTGCATGGAATTAGGACACTGTTGACCATTTACCTGAGATGGGACCGTCAAAGTGGAGATACTCCTCTTAGAAGATAATAATAATGATGATGGTATTTGTTAAGCGCTTCCTATGTGCCCCCCTGTTCTAAGCGCTGGGGTAAATTCAAGGTAAACAGGTTGTCCCACATGGGGCTCACGCGTTTAATCCCCATTTTACAGATGAGGTAAGTGAGGCACAGAGAAGTGACTTGCCCAAGACAAGTGGCAGAGGCAGGATTAGAACCCACTTCCCTGGACTCCCAAGCCCGTGTTCTTTCCACTGAGCCTGGAAGGATGTAAACTCGTTGTGAGCAGGGCCTGTGTCTGTCAACTCTGTTGTTCTGTACTCTCCCAAGCGCTTAGTACAGTGCTGTGCACACAGTAAGTGCTCAAATGCCATCGATCGATTGACTAATAAATGGTATTTATTGAGCACCTGCTATGTTCCGATCACTGTACTGGACATTTAGGGAAGTTCGATTCTATAGCATTGGTAACATGATTCCCTGCCCACACGGAGTTTACAGTCCATGAGGGGTGGTGGATATTTAAAGAAATTACAGATAGGGAAACTAGCGTATAAGTGCCGTGGGGCTGGGCTGAATGTCAAAGAGTTTGAGGGGTACACAGCCAAGTGTGAAGTTGACGCAGAGGGGAAGACAGAGAGAGGAAATCAATGCTTGGTTCAGGAAGGCTGCTTGGAGAATATGTGATTTTAGGAGGGTTTTGAAGGTGGAGATAATTATAATAATTATGGTATTTGTTAGGTACTTACCATTCTAAGAACTGGGGTAGATTCAAGTTTATCACGTTGGACACAGTCCCTGCCCCTCATTGGGTTCTCAGTTAAAGCAGAGGGGAACAGGGATTGACAGTCCATTTTACGGTTGAGGATGCTGACACACAGAGAATTTAACTTGCCCAAGGTCACACAGCAGGCAAGTGGCAGAGCCAGGATTGGTACTCAAGGCTTCTGACTCCCAGGCCTGCGCTCTTTCCGCTAGGCCACGGTGCTCCTCTCAAGTGGCGACCTGGGAGATATGAAAGGGGAGGAAGTTCCAGGCCTGAGGGAGGATATTGACAAGAGGTTGGTGGTAGGATAGAGGAGATTGAGGTACAGTGATTAGGCTGGCGTTAGAGGAGTGGTTGTGTGTGGATTGGATTGTAGCGGGAGATCAGCAGGTAAGGTAGGAGAGAGAGAGCTGATTTAGTGCCTTAAAACTAGTGGTAAGGAGTTGATGCCAAGACGGATGGGCAACCGTTGAAGGTTTTTGAGGAACTGGGAAGTAGGAACTTGAATTTTTTTTCAGAGTGAAAGTATGGACTGGAGTGGGAAGAGACAGGAGGGAAGGAGGTCCATGAGGAGGCCGATGTAGTCAAGGCGGGAAGTAAATGCTCGGATCAGCGTGGTAGTTTGGATGAAGAGGAAAGGGTGGATGGATTCTAGAGATGCTATGAAGGTAGAACTGACAGGATTTCATGACAGATTGAATGCGCAGGTTGTGAGACAGGTGTTGAAGGTAACGCCAAGGTTACGGGTCTGTGAGATGGGAAAGATGGTGGTGGTGTCTACAGCGATTAGGAAAATTTGGGGTGGACGGGGAGGCCAGACACACACAGACATGGAAAGGGAGAAAGGGGTAGTAGGGATCTAGTCCTAGTGTGTGGATGAGTGCAACGATGGGGATGACCTAGGCTAGAATAGAGAATTTAATGGGTTTAACGTGAGATTTGGGCCATATTTGAATGTGCACCTAAGTCTAGATGACTGAGAGTTTTAATCGGGAAAACGTTTTTGGTTTTTTTTTCCTCCAGGTAGTCACTGTGTAAGTCCCTGACTGGTAGGAAAGCTCACAGAGATGACGTGGGGGACAATTATGGAAAAACTGGCAAAATTCAGTGGCAACTTCTATTCCTACTAGGCTCTTTGGCCACATCAATCGATTCAAACAGTTCATTAAAGAAACACTTTCCAATAAAATAAATACTTGGGCCATTATAAACTCAAATAGAATGTTTTCTGAACTATATTTTAATTGGAAGTTTCCTGCTGATAGGGCCTCGTTAGAGCCTGGTGAACAATTGTCAGCAACATCTTCAACCTCTTCCCCACAGCATTTTTTTAAAAGGAAAAAAGTGGCTTGATTCTAGTCTCTTCATAACGTCTTCCAGGAATAGGAATGATTCTGACCTCTTGCACTTAGCTCTCTTGCATTCTTGTATTTATTTTTCCCACTTGAAAGTGAAAGGAGCAGAGGGAGGAAGGAGATGTGTGAGTTTGTGTACGGGTGTATTTCCTGAGAGTATATCAATCTGTTTCTATTATTTCCTACTGCTGTTGAGTTACTGAATCCTCATGGTACCTTCCCAACACAGCAGTAGGAAATAATAGATACAGATTGCTATACTCTCCTGTCTCTCCCCACTCCAGCCCTTACTTCCCTCTGCTGTCTAGATCATTTTTCTAAAAAAAACCCCAAAAACAAATTTTTGTCCATGTCTCTCCACTCCTCAAAAACCTTCGGTGGTTGCCCATCCACCTCGGTATCAGACCGAAATTCCTTACCAACAGCTTTAAAGCAATTCAGTCAGCTCTCCCCCTCCTCCCTACTGATTTCTTACTACAACTCTGCCCACAGTCTTTCCTCCTCTATTGGCAACCTACCCACTCTACTAGATCTCACCTATTTTGCCACCAACCCCTAGCCCACATCCTCCTGCTGGTCTGGAACTCCCCCTTCTACCCCTCATATACGCAGACCACCACTCTCCTCACCTTCAAAGCCTTACTAAAATAACCTCTCTTCCAAGAGGCCGTGAGCACTCGGATTTGTATCCTTTATTCACCCCTCCATCAGCCCCACAACATTTACGTGCCTATCTGTAATTTATTTATATTAACGTCTCTCTCCCCTTCTAGACTATAAGGTCCTTGTGGGCAGGGAATGCGTCTGCCAACCCTGTTATGTTGTACTCGCTCAAGTGCTTAGTACAGTGCGCTGACTGATCTTCAGCCAAGCCCTCATTTCCCCTATTCTTTCTGTTCTGAGTCACGTGTGAACTTGGGTCTGTAACCTGTAAACCCTTGATTCACTCATTCATTCAGACAGTCGTATTTATTGAGCGCTTTCTGTGTCCAGTGGACTGAATTAATCGCTTGGGAAAGTACAGTACAGCAACAAAGAGTGACAGTCTCTGCTCACAATTTGATATTCACCCCAACCTCAGCCCCATAACACTTCATGCATGTATCTGTAATTTATTGTCTCTCTCCCCTGAAGCCTGTAAGCTCCTTTTAGGCAGGGGACGTGTCTACTAGCTCTGTTGTGTTGTATTTTCCCCAAACTCTTAGTACAGTAAGTGCTCAATAGATACCATTGATTGATTAATAATACAAGCAAATTGGGTTGGATACAGGCCCTGTCCCACGTGGGGCTCCGGTCTCACTCCCCATTTTACAGATGAGGTAACGAGGCACAGAGAAGTGAAGTGATTTGCCCGAGATCACAGCGGATAAGTGATATCCAGGGTATAAAAAAAGACCACCGACCGACCATAAGGGCTAATTTATCTTTGGTGAACTGTGGTTGAAAAAGAAGTATCTGTGCGAAAAATAATCTTTATATGTACTTATGGAAGAAGAATTATACCGAAAAATGGTGCATTTTCAGTATAATATGTAGAATTGCCAGAGGTAGAGGTAATTTCCATTTGTCCTTTATCCTCTGCTTCGAAAGTGCAGTAGAAAGGAATGCAGTATGTCCATGGGGAGACTAACAACACGGAAAGTGAAAGTGAGGATGATAGAAGGAGCAGTTCCCCATGGTGGTTTTTAGATAGCCAGATAGGAAGCAAGCAGTTGAAAGTAGTTTACCATTAGTTAGTGGGGGGATTTTGCAGATCCTTTGCCCATTGCTCCTCCACCTAATGGAACAGTTGGATGGACTTTTGTTTGCAAATAGAATAATTGAGTTAAATGTAATGTGATTAGTTTAGACTGCAAGTAACCGACTGCTTCTGTAATGTCTGTAGAAACAGGGGAATGGGATTTGTCTTTACTTTTCATATTGCTGAAAGATGTTGGGGCTCTTGGGAAGACCTTGTAAGCCGAAAATTTCTGGGAGTGTCTTTGGGAAAAAGGGTGGTTGGGGTGGAATAAGGAGAGGTTCAAAAAGGTTTTGAATAATTTATGGATGAGAGCTCTTTAATAAGTTATTCGAAGGAAGAGTTAGGGATTTTAGAAGGGGTGAGAAGTGTTAAACAGATTACCGAATGATAGAAACATGATGGACTATTAGAAGAAACAGAAAACACTCCACCACCTTGAGAGTGAATATCCTAGAATGACCTAAGGGAAAGAGCGTGGGTCTGGGAATCAAGAGACTTGATCCTGATTCCAGCTCAGTCACTGCTGTGTGACTTTGGGAAAGTCATGTAATTTCTTTCTGCCTTAGTTTCTTCAACTGTAAAATGGGGATAAGGTACCCACTCTTCCTACCTCTTCAAATCTGAGTCCCATGTAGGACGGGGCTAGGTCCGATCTGATGATCAGTTGCCTATCCCAGCGGTCATCATAGCGCCTGGCATCTAATAAGTGCTTGATAACTACTGTAAATATTACACTGACATTTAGGATCCCTGGCAGAGTGTTAGAGACACTATTGGTGTTTTAGAGGATGGGTGTGCCTCGCCTTGTGTTGTGGGTAGAACAGACATCACGGCCTTCTGGAGCGGTATTCTCTCTCAATTGCATCACGACCAAACCACCAGATTGTTCTGAGTGGTACAGAGAAGCGCAAGAGAATGCGGGTGATGCATTGGGAGCCATTTCCATTATACAAAATGGCGGTAATGGTGGAAGGGGAATTTTCAGATTGCTCTCTTGGTGCGGTCCACTCTACTAGGCTCATGGGAAGTACAGAGTAAAGTGACATACATCCTGCCCACAAGAAACTTACATTCCAGTGGGGAGTTAAGCATAAAAATATTGGCAACTAGAGTGGTCAGAACAAATAAATGAGGGCTGAGGAAGGTATAAACAATTCCTAAGTGCTAAAGTTGGGTCAGGGTGCCGGTAAAAAAACCAAAAAACCACTCAGGAAATGTTACAGTGTCGTCCCTGAATATAAAGGAGATCTCTGCAGTTAATTCATGGGAGAACTTAGGTTAGAATTTCCCTCATCTTAGGCAGAAAGTGTAATTTCTGGACTGGTAAAAGGAAGGAAATAGCTTTTGCAGTATTGTGTAAGAGTTCCCATCAGCAGAGCACACTTTACTGGTGGCAATACTAGTCGTACATTTTTTTTGGTTCTAAGATGTGCAGAGTTCCTTGTTTTGATGCTGTCTTCTTTTTTTATGGTATTTGTTAAATACTTACTTCGTGCCAGGCATTGTTCTAATTGCTGGGTTAGATACAAAGTAATAAGGTTGGATACTGTCCATCTTCTACATGGAATTCACAGTCTTAATCCCCATTTTACAGATGAGGGAACTGAGGCACAGAAAAGTTAAGTGACTTGCCCAGGGTTACACGGCAGACAGGTGGCCGAGCCAGGTCTAGAACCCAGGTCTTTCCTGACTCCCAAGCCTGTGGTTTTTCCTCTCAGCCCTGCTCCTACATGCTTTTCTCACTATTTGTGACTTTGTGACAGAGTGAAAGAGCTACAGCTTCTCAGATCGTTGTGTACATTCCACCCCAGTTTAGGTTTTTCCCATTTCAAGTTCTATTATGCAATTGCATCTCAAAGGTTTGTGTCTAATATCAAGCAAGTTCCATTAGTGTCTTGCTACCTGTTTTTTAAATTTTACATCAGTCACTCAATCCATGGGATTTATTGAGTGTTCACTATATGCAGAACACTGTACTAAGTGCTTGGGAGAGTATACTACAACAGGACTAAGAAACATGTTCCCTGCCCATTATGAGCTTACAGTCTAGAGGAGCAGATAGACATTAATATAAATAAATACTCTATACTGTATAATTTAAAGAGATGTATGTAAACACTGTGGGATTGAGAGTGGGGGCAATATAAAATGCCCAAAGGTCATCAAAGTGCATAGGCATCACAGAAGGGAGAGCAGCCTGGCTTAGGGGATAAAGCATGAGCCCGGGAGTCAGAAGGACCTGGATTTTCATCCCGGCTTGCCACTTGTCTGCTGTGTGACCTTAGGCAAGTCACTTAACTTCTCCGTGCCTCAGTTACCTCATCTATAAAATAGGGATTAAGACTGTGAGCCCCACGTGAGATGGAGACTGTGTCCAATCCCAATTTTCTTGGATCCTTACCAGCACTTAGTATAGTGAGTGCCTGGCACATAGACAGTGCCTAACAAATACCATACAGAAAAGAGAGAGAGAGGGAGCCAGGGCAAGAGGGTTTAATTAGGGAAGGCCTCTCGGAGATGTGACCTTAATATTTCTTTGAAGGTGGGGAGAGTAGTGGCCTGACTGATGTGGAGAGGGAGGGACTTTCAGGCTAGGAGGAGGATGTGGTAAAGAGGCCGGTGGCGAGATAGACGAGATCAGGGCACAGCAGGTAAGCCGGCACTAGAGGTGCGGAGTGTGCCAGCTGGGCTCTGGTAGGTGTGAATTAGGATGGGGCAAGCTGATTGAGTTCTTTAAAGTCAATGGTAAGGAGTTTCTGTTTGAAATGGAGGTGGGTGGGCAGCCATGGGAGGTTCTTGAGGAGTGGGAAGACGTGGACTGAGCATTTTTGTTGAGAAATGATTCTTGCGGCACAGTGAAATATGGACCGGATTGGGAGAGACAGGAGGCAGGGAGGTCAGCATGGAGGCAGATGAAGTATTGAAGGCTGGATAGGTAGCAGTTTGGATGAAGAGGAAACGATGGATTTTTAGCAGTGTTTTGAAGGTAGAACCTACAGGATTTGGTGACATATTGAGTCCGTGGGTGGAATGAGAGAGATGAGTCGAGGATAATGAGTCGAGGATAACACCAAGGTTACTGGCTTGTGGGGAGGTTAGTGGTATACTCTACAGTGATAGGAAAGGTGGGGCTGGGAGGGTTTGGGTGGGAAGATAAGGAATTCACTTTTGGGCATGTTTAGTTTGAGGTCTCTATGGGACATCCAGGTAGAGATATAAAAGGCAGAAGGAAAAGCGAGATTGCAGGGAAGGTGAGTGGTCAGAGTTGGAGATGTAGATTTGCGAATCGTCTGCCTAGAGATGATAGTTGAAGCCATGGGAGCAAATGAGTTCTCTGAGGGGGTGGGAGTAGATGGAGAATAGTAGGAGACCTAGCACTGAGCCTTGAGGGGCCTCTCCCCCTCCCAGCTGCCTCCCCATCAGAGGGTGAGAGAGTCAGTTGTATTTATTGAGCGCTTACTGTGTGTGGAGCACTGTCCTAAGCACTTAGGAGAATACAATATAACAAAGGCAAATTCCCTGCCCACAACGAGCTTACAGTCTAGAGGAGGAGGAAGAGGAGGCAAAGGAGGGCCCAGCAGAAGAAAGGGAGTGGACAGAGAGAGAGGAGAATAACCCAGAGTGATAGTGAAGCCAAGATCTGAGAAAATTTCAAGGGGATGGTTTTAAGTATCAAAGACAACTGAGAAGTCTTAAGAGGATTAGGGTAGAGTAGAGGCCATCCGATTTGGGAGAAGAAGGTCATTGGTTACCTTAGAGAGGGCTCTTCCTTTGAAATAGAGGTGGCTGAAGCCAGATTGGAGGGGATCAAGCAGAGAATTGGAGAAGCGGAGACAGCACTATCAAGAAGTTTGGAGAGAAATGTTAGGAGGGAGTCGGGAGGATAAGCGGACGGAGTCGTGGAGTCAACGGAAGGTTTTTTGAAATTGGTGGATACGTAAGCATGTTTGAAAGCAATGGGGAAGAAGTCACTGGAAAGTGAACAGTTGAAAATGGCAGTTGAGGAGGGAAGAAGCAAGGGGTTAAAAGGTATGAAGGGATGGGGTCAGACGCCCAGGTGGAGGGGATGTCATCTTGAGTTACTGCAGAGATTTTAGGGCGAGTCGAAGAGGGTGGAGGAGTAGGGGTAGGTTCTGTCAGTCCCACCTTCACCACAAAACTAAAATCCCCCTTTTCCTCTCCATCCAAACTGCTGCTATGTTAATATAATCTTTCGTCCTATCGCACCTGGATTACTGCATCAGCCTCCTTGCTGACCTCACAGCCTCCTGCCTGTTCCCAGTGCAGTCCATACTTCACTCTGCTGCCTAGATCATTTTTCTATAAAAACATTCAGGACGTCACCTCACTTCTCAGAAAACTCCAATGGTTGCCCATCTACCTCCGCATCAAACAGAAACTCCTCACTATTGGCTTTAAAGCATTGTATCACCTTGCCCCTTCCTCCCTCAACACGCTATTCTCCTACTACATCCCAGCCCATACACTTTGCTCCTCCACTGCTAACCTTCTTACCGTGCCTCGATATCGTTGCTGACCCCTGACCCCACGTCCTGCCTCTGGCCTGGAATAGCCTCCCTCCTCAAATCTGATAGATAATTACTCCCCCCCGCTGCCACCTCCTTCAAAGCTTTACTGAAGGCACATCTCCTTCAAGATACCTTCCCTGATCAAGCCCCCCATTCCTCTTCTCCCACTCCCTTCTGTGTGGCCCTCACTTGGTTCTTGCCCCCCTCCCAGCCCCAAAGCACATATGTATATATCTGTAATTAATTTACATTCATGTCTGTCTCCCCTCCTCTAAACCATAAGCTTGTCATAGGCAGAAAATGTGTCTGTTTATTGTTGTATCGTACTCTCTGTAGCGCTTAGTTCAGGGTCTATACAAGTAAGTACTCAGTAAATACGACTGAACGATTGAATGAGGAGCAGGGGAGATTTTTAGGGAGATCACGCCTGATGATTTCAATTTTGTTGATGAAGTATGTGGCCAGGTCATTAGGAGAAAGAAGTGGTGGGGACGGGGAGATAGGTTTGAGGGGGTAAATTTCTGGAACATCTGGAGGGGGAGTGGGTATAGTACGGAATTAGGAAGGAATGGAATGCAGTAGTAGAGGAATTGTACTGTGGAAGTGATGCAGAGTTGCAGTTTAGTGATATGAGACCGGCAGAGGGACGGGAGCAAAGAAGTTGAGTTCAGTAGAGACGGTGGTGTTGAGTGTGTCAATTTGTGGATCAGGAGAAGGTAGTTTGGGTATGGAGACCAAATGGGGTAGGATGGCTATGGAATATTGGATGGGGTAGAAAGCTTGGAGGTCTCTGAGGGGTAAAAGGACAGATTTGCTGGGGGTGGGTGTATGGGGAAAAAGAGCAGGTGAGGAGGTTTGTGATGTGATAGAGGAATTTCACAACTGGTGACGGTAGAGAAGATCGTACAGTCACTGGAGATTATGAAGTCAAGCGTGTGCCCAAATTAGTGTGTTTTGTGTGTGTGAGGTGGGGTGAAGCAGAAGGTCATTGGAGTAGAGGAGTTCAGGAGGTGGATAGTGGAAGGGTCGTTGTGGATATTGAAGTCCCCAAGGATCAATGTAGGGATGGAGAATGAGAGAACGAATATGAAAAAGAGATCAAAATGGTCCAGAAAGTTGGAAGTGGGGCCTGGTGGGGGCGGGCGGTAGATGACCGTGATTAGTAATTGGAGTGGGTGGTTAAAGGTGGATGATATGGATTCCAAAGGAAGGGAAAGAGGGATGGGGGAAGTGGGATGGTGTAAAAGCAGCACTGAGGAGTGAGAAAGAAGCCCAGTCCTCCCCCTTTTCCCTTTGATTCTGGGGTAATTGGAGAAGAGGAGCCCTTTCCGTCCCCAAGAGGAGCCCTTTCCGTCTCCCCTCCAGGAGAGAGTGGCAAGAGAGACTCTGTCATCTGAGGAGAGCCAGGTTTCAGGGATGGTGAGAAGGGGCAATGACTCCATCTGGACCAGGTCAAGGATGAAGGGAAGCTTCCCCGTGATGGAGCGGGGGTTCCGTAGGCCACCCCTGGCTGAGGCTGTGGGGAGGGCGCCTGGGCCAGGAAGGGGTTGAAAAGGGGTTGAATCGGGGTGAGCCGCCGGGGGCCGGCGTGGAGGGAGGAGGATGAGGGGCGACGCTGAGACAGGATGACGGGGTTAGGGTGGGGGCGGCCCAAGGGATGGGATGGGAGTGAACTCAGGAGGGCCGGCCTCGACTGGCCGCGGGGATCAGAGGGAGGGGACTGAAGGCAGCAGTCGATCTATAGACCCCATGGCGGGGTCTCCCAGCTGGTGGGAATCCACCAGTTCTCAGCCGTGCTGAGCCGGTCATTAAAGCGGCTATCCGGAGTGAAAGGATGAACAGCCAGTCCTTAATTGTTAATGGGCGAGCGATGATGACATGTTATCTCCTTGGACAACCGCTGTCCTGATCCAGGGCCTCGAGATACTGGTATGCGAAAGGGTCGGGGCGGGGGATAGGCGATCCCTTCCTCATGCAGTCCCCTAATTCCCGGTGCAGGAATTGGGGGCCAACGCTTCTCTGCCCCAAGCTTTTCTTAGCAGTTGCCTAAACGAGGTCTCCTGCTTTCTTGGCTCTGGTTTGGGTCGGTGGAAAAACTGGAGGCATTGTTTGCAATCAGCTTTCTTTTATATCCTTTAGGGGTATCTATTTTGGGGAAATAACCTTTGTTTTCACCCTCCTGTTGAAATCTCGTTGGATCAAAAAAAAAATTGAAACCACAAAAAAGAGCAACCTTTTAATTTAATTTGTTTAGAGCTCATATTCTGTTACATCTCTGCTAAGGATGTACCTTCTTTGGCTTTTTAGGAAAGAGGTACTTTTGTGTGTTTGGAATTTAAATGGCTCGACTTTTCAAATCTAGCCCATAAGAAATTTGAGTACCTGGTTTACTTGAAAGCGACCAGTCCTCTTAAGTTGCTTTCTAGTGTTTGATTCTAAAGCAGCTTGAGAGCTCCAAATCACTACAGTGTAATAATTTCAATGGAAACGCCGTAGTTCGGTAGAAATGCCTCATTTTCTAAAAGATGGACATCAGTGGAATGTTACCATCTTTACTATCATGATAGCCATCTACTTTAATTCATGTTGTGTTATTAACTGTGACACAAACTTGGATCAGGGTGACATTTCATATTCTGTTATTGTCATTGTAAATTTTAGGTACTTTACAATAAAAAATGGTAATTTCTATTCATCATTCTATAGAAGGGGAAGCATTCTAGTTTTCCTGTCTCAGAAAGATGGGCCAGAGGTGAAGTCAATTTTAGCACCACGGATAAGTGGGCAAATTTCCAAGATGTTATCTCATTTGTATCAAAGACACTTGATGTGGCGTTACAATTACATGATCTGCAGTCCCATCTTCTTGGTCTCTGTAGTATTTTTCTTCACTACGTTGTTTCTTTCTCCTGTAAATCCATGATATGAAATGGATATGCAGAAAAGTGTTCGCATATGCATTGGCTCTTTGAGGTGTTTACTGAAATTTTGCCCCAGATGAGACTTGATACCCCGATGCTTTATGCAAGAAAGGCTTGTAGAGATTCAGCCAGAATTGTATCTCCACTAGAATACTTCTTTGTGAGTACAGCAACTTAAAAGAAATACTAATGCAGGAAAAGGGACATGGTTCTGTGGAAACTTACGCCATGCGTACTAGGCTAATTAGCCATTTGGTAATCAGGCAGTTAATCAGTAGCATTTATTGAGCACCTACCCTGTGCAGAACATGTACTTAGTGCTTGGGAAAGTACGGAAGAGATGACGGGGGGAGGCAGACATTTAAATAAAATACAGATGGGAGAATAATAGAATAGATGTGAACGTAAATGCAGTGGGGTTGTGAAACTGTAAATGCTTAGGTGTCTGGAAGGGCTAAACATTGGTCAGTCA
Source organism: Ornithorhynchus anatinus (assembly GCF_004115215.2). Classification (NCBI taxonomy): domain Eukaryota; kingdom Metazoa; phylum Chordata; class Mammalia; order Monotremata; family Ornithorhynchidae; genus Ornithorhynchus; species Ornithorhynchus anatinus. The sequence goes on from NC_041735.1 coordinate 28,155,534, forward strand.
GATATGAAGGGTGAAAGAGAGTAGAGACTTGTTCATCAAACCTCAATTATCTCAAATAACTGGCTCAAGTTTTTTCATATCTGTGAGTAGAAAGCAAATGAAGCTTGATAAATATAAGTCCTCATAAATCATGAGTTGGGAACCCCAGAAGTGCTCATCGCCAAAACATTGGTGTTAGTTTTTCAAAAAAGGGAAGTGACACAGTGGGTTGTAGAGAAGGAAGTTGTCTATTTGTGAAAGCTGGGCCCTAGCCCACAAAATCGACTTTTGAGAGGGCGGGGTATAAGTGATCGGAGGAAATGAAAACTTTAAGATAATAATAATAATGTTGGTATTTGTTAAGTGCTTACAATGTGCAGAGCACTGTTCTAAGTGCTGGGGTAGATATAGGGTAATCAGGTTGTCCCAAGTGAGGCTCACAGTTAATCCCCATTTTACAGATGAGGTAACTGGGGCACAGAGGAGTTAAGTGACTTACCCACAGTCACACAGCTGACAAGTGGCAGAGTCGGGATTCAAACCCATGACGTCTGACTCCCAAGCCCGGGTTCTTTCCACTGAGCCACGCTGCTTCTCTGCTTCTTAAGAGAAGCTACTATTCATGATAGAAGAAACTTTGGATTCTAAAGCTTGTCACGTTAGATTCTCTGTCAAGGGATTCCTGGTTAAATGAAACTACCTGATTACCGAGACTCCAGATTGACGGAATCAACTGAACTCATTGCCGTTTGTTTGGGCGGTGTGGAAAAGATGAATGGTTATGCACTGATCTTTTTCAGCTAGCATCGGGTTCTTTCTTTGTCTGTCTCTTCATTTTTCTAATGGGTCATTTTTTCTAATGAAGAGCAACCGTACATATCCAAGAGCGGGTTCATGGATGGTATCAGGAGGACTGGTGAGCAGGAGATTAAATCAACTATTCCATGTCCTCTCTGCCCTCCATCTAGTGGTTGGGCAGATAGCTTTTCAAAACTCCCCTAGCTTCTTCTTAACAGCCTTGCAATTAAAATGCTGCAGTAGATGGAAACATCCAACCCAGCAGACTTACAAAGTTATAGTTTTTAATTTTCTAAAAAGCAGCTGGGCCTTTTTTATGTTTATAATGGTATCTGTTAAGCACTGACTACGTGCCAAGCCCTGGACTAAGCACTGGGATAGGTACGAGGTAATCAGGTTGGACACGGTCCCCGTCCCACATGGGGCTCACAGTCTTGATCCCTGTTTTACAGATGAGGGAACTGAGGCCCGGTGAAGTTACTTTCCCAAGATCACACAGCAGGCGAGTGTTGGAGCCAGGATCAGAACCCATGTCCTTCTGACTACCAGACCGTGCTCTATCCCCTGGGCCATGCTGCTTTTTTTCTTTGAGTTAATCCAGAGCCCGCACTCCCTAGACCGTAAGCTCATCGTGGGCATGGAAAATGTCTACCGACTTTGTTATTCTACTCTCCCAAGGGCTTAGTACAGTGCTCTGCAAACAGTAAATTCTCAATAAATATGATTGATTATTCAGTTCTTCCCTGAATTTTGGAGCCACTTTTCTTCCCTGTTGGGGAGGGATCTGTATGGTGGAGTGGAATTAAACATGACACTTTAGTTTTACTCAGAGTATCACATTCCTTGGACCGTAAGATTGGATGTTTACTTACTACCCGCACTAAATACAGGGTATACCCCAATATTAAATGCAGACCTGCTGTGTGGCCTTGGGCAAGTCACATAACTCCTCTGTGCCTCAGTTACCTCATCTGTAAAATGGGGATTCAGTTTCTGTTCTCCCTCCTACTTAGACTGTGAGCCCTACGTAGGACAGGAATTGGGTCCAACCCGATTATCTTGTTTCTACTCCAGTGTTTAGTATCATGCTCAGTGCTTAGTACAGTACTCAGCACCTGGTAAGTGCTTAACAAATACCACGGTTATTATTATTATTACTACGAGACAACATAATTAGCAGCTGAATCTAGACATGTCATGGTTTCCAGGTTTGCTTCTATTGCAACATCTTTCAGTAATGGTAACAGTAATTCTTGTAATTGATTATTATTGATTTACTTTGTGTCATCAAAGTGAGTGGGAGGTGTTGAACAGGATTTTCCCCCCCTTTGATGTGCTGGCATTCTTGAGCATTCCTTGGAGATGGAAAGAAGCCATTTTCTCCACCTATGTGTGTATGCTTATTTAGGGAGAGAAGGGCTGTTGTATGAATATTTTTAGATTGGCTAATCAGGAGTGTAGCCTAGTGAGAAGCAGCCTGGCCTAGTGGAAAGAGCCAGGGCCTGAAAGTCAGAAGGACATGGGTTCTAATCCCGGTTCCAACTGTTGTCTGCGGTGTGACTTTGGGCAGGCCAAATGGGGATTAAGACTGTGTCCAGTCTGAATTGCTTGTATCCACCCCACTGCTTAGTACAGTGCCTGGCACATAGTAAACACTTAACAAATACAATAATAATAATAGTGGCCTGGAAACTCAGAAATTGAAGTTCCAGGATTAGTGGTCTGACCTGATCAATACCCTATCCCGTGAAGAGGCTCTGTTGCCGGGGGGCCCGTCGGCTGGAGCAGGGTGGTCTCGTTAGCGGAGAGAGTGGCCGCTGTGTCCCAGATTGACCTGATGTCAGCTGCAGCCCCAATATCCGAGAGGCAGTCGGGTTAATTTTAGCTCGTTTCCTCCCCAGGCTGACATGGGCTTGGCTGCAGCCCACTTAGCCAGGCGGAGTTGGGTTTAAAGGAGTCCGTTGCCTCTTGAATACTGGGGCCGTAGCCAAGCTCAGATCAGTCAGGGTCATGGTTGGAGCCGTCCTCGGTGGAGTAGGGAAGACAGCTCCAATGGGTAGTTTGCTCTGGGTCAGTAGAGGAGCTCCATTTGCAATTTGGAGAAAGGAGAAGCAGTTATCTGGCGTGTTACACCGTGAATGTGTGAAGGTCGGCTTCCCGCTTCGAAACCGTGACTTGTTTCCAAATTTCTGGGCTGTACTGTTCAGGATGCACATATTTAGAGATGATGAATGGAGGTTACTCTTAAAGCATGAGCTCAACAGATCATTTGAAATAGGCCGAAAGAGACTTCGCCAAGTACCATATTTACCTGCATAATTGCTTCCAGCGCATCATTCCAAACTTTCTCCTCCAATTTGGGAGGAAATAAAAGGTGACTTATGTAAGCAGTGATAGTGGTAGGCACCAGGGTGGGAAGAAAAAAGTCAGAATGTGCTAACGTCACAGATTCACCTCCTTCGGAAACGGAGTCTCTCCGCTGAGACTTATGGAAATTTGGGTTGGGGAGAGGAGAAGGAAAGGTGGGGTAGTTTGTTGCGTGTCCATTATATGCCTCCCTTGGGAGAGTGGAATTGAAGTAAGAGGCTCAGCCTCAAACTCCCTCTTACCTTTTGGTTCCTTCTCCCCTTCTTTCCTCCTCCTCTTTTTCCTTACCATTTTTAGCAACCAAACTCTGGTGGTACTCGTTCACGGTAAAAACTCAACTATCCAAAATGCATGGTGAGAAGCAAATGTAGCTATGGTGATATTTTGGGTAGTTGAATTTTGTACTGGTAGAATCACAGGAAGATTTGGACTAAATTTAGACCAATTGCTCCAATCAAGGACCTGATGGGTTCTTGGGGATCCCTTGAAGTCCCTGCTAGGGGCCAGGTCATGACCTTGAAGCTGTTGCAGACCCCTTATCAGTTCATATAGCAGCATTGTATAGTGGAGAGAGCCCGGGCCTGGGAGCCAGAAGGTCATGGGTTCTAATCCTGACTGCCATTTGTCTGCTGTGTGGCCCTAGGCAAGTCACTTTACTTCTCTGTGCCACAGTTACCGCATATGTAAAATGGGGATTAAGAACGTGAGCCCCATGAGGGACAGGGACTGTGTTGAATTCAATTTGCTTGTAACCACCCCATCTCTTAGTACGGTGCCTGGCACATAATAAGCACTTAACAAATACTACAATTATTATTGTTGTTGTTGGATGAAAATTTGCAAACCTCAGTATCAAGCAGTGTGTGAATTTTAGAATACTTGGGCCAGGGATTGAGGTCCAAAGGCACAGTAATATATACAGTCAGGCACACAAATTTCAGAACCAAAGTTGTCCCAAATGCAAAAATGCAGGCTGTCGTTACCGCTCTAAATTAAGACCATTTGCAGATCTGAGAGCTGCTGTAACTCTCAGAGTACCCATGTAACTCGGATATCCCGATTCCACAGATCTCGAAAACCGAGTGTCCTGTTTAACACACAGTCTCGATACTGGCGGTTTTGCCGAGCACACCAAGGGTATTTTTTATAATTGAGATCGGTAGATGAGGACATCCTTCGTAGCATCGGTTTTTCAACTCTGTAAGAAGCATATCAAACCATATGCTTTTCCTGGAAATGTGCAGTAGAGCAGAGTTGCCGAGCGGCATTGGCTAGAGGCAAGTGGAATAATGAGACTCTTGTGAGGGGAAAAACTAGGCTGAGCCTGCAGCTGCCGGAAAAGTCAGGCATTATTATCCCGTTGCAACTAGTACTGTTATCTTGCCGTGACTTAACTCTTCTTCAGTCAGTGAAAATTGTTGAGTTCTTACCGCAGTTGCACAGGAATTCACCATATTGCTAAAATCGACCCCTTCTTCTCCTTCCAGGCTGCTGCCGCATTAATGCAAGCGCTTATCCTATCCTGCCTTGATTGTTGTATCAGCCTCCTTGCTGACCTCCCTGCCTCTTGTCTCTCCCCACGGCAGTTCATACTCCACTCAGCTGCCTGGATCATTTTCCTTCAAAAACGTTCAGACCGTGTTTTCCCTCTCCTTCAGAGATTGCAGTAGATGCCCATCCACCTCCGCATCGAACAAAAAGCTCCTCACCATTGGGTTTAAAAGCATTCAATCACCTTGCCCCCTCCTACCTCACCTTGATCACAACCCAGCCCTCACGCTTCTCATCCATCTCGCTGCCGACTCTCGCCCACATCCTACCTCTGTCCTGAGACACCGTGCCTCCTCATATCAGACAGATAATTGGCTCTCCCCTACTTCAAAGCCTTATTGAAGGCACATCTCCAAGAAGCCTTTCCTATCTAAGCCCTCCTCTCCTCTTCTTCCACTTCCTTCTCTGTTGCTCCCTTCATTCATCCTCCCTCCCATCCTCACAGCACATATGTATATATCTGTAATTTATTTGCTTATGCTTTTTTATATATATATATATGTGAGTGTCTATCTCCCCCTCTAGACTGAGCTCGTTGTGGGCAGGGAGTGTATCTGTTGTATTGTACTCTCCCAAGCACACAAAGTAAGTACTCAATAAATTCATTCATACAATAGTATTTATTGAGCGCTTACTAAATGCAGAGCACTGTACTAAGCACTTGGAATGTACAATTTGGCAACAGAGAGAAACAATCCCTGCCCAATGACGGGCTCATATCTAAACAGGGGAGACAGACAGCAAAGCAAAACAGAACAAAACAAAAACAAGGCAACATCATCAAGATCATCATCATCATAATCAAGGGGATGTATTAACAAAATAAATAGAGTAATAAATATGATTGGATGAATGAATGAGTGAATGAAGGACTTTCTATTCCTTGTCTTTCTATCCCTCTTTATTCCTAGGCTGACTACCATCACTTCCAGCTTTTCACACCTTTTCCCGTCATTCACTCATTCAGACGTATTTATTGAGCGCTCATTGTGTGCAGAGCACTAAGAACTTGGGAGAGCACCATATAGCAATAAGCAACCACATTCCCACAACGAGCTTACAGTGTAGAAGGGGAGACAGACGTTAATAGAAATAAATAAATTAGCAATATGGACTGAAGTGCTGAGGGGCAGGGAGGAGGGATGAATAAAGGGAGCAGGTCAGGGCCACGCAGAAGGAAGTGGGAGAAGAGGAAAGGAGGACTTAGGGAAGACCTCTTGGAGGAGATTTGCCTTCACTAAGGTTTTGAAGTGGGAGAGAGTAATTGTTGGATTTGAAGAGGGAGGGCATTCCAGGCCAGAAGCAGGACGTGGACGAGGGGTCGGTGAAGAGAGGGATGAGATCGAGGAACAGCGAGAAGGTTAGCATTGAGGAGCGATATGTGTGGGCTGGGTTGTAGTAAGAGTAGCGAGGTGAAGTAGGAGGGGGCAAGGGGGTTGAGTGCTTTGAAGGCAATGGGGAGGAGTTTTTGTTAGATGCAGAGGTGGCTGAGCTACCATTGGAGTTTCTTGAGGAGTGCGGAAACATGTCTTGAATGTTTTTGTAGAAAAATGATCTAGGCAGCAGAGTGAAAGTATGGACTGGAGTGGGGAGAGATAGGAGGCTGGGAGGTCAGCAGGGAGGCTGATAAAGTAATCAAGGGGGAATAGGATAAGTGAATGGATTAAACTGTTAGCAGTTAAGATGAAGAGAAAAAGGAGGACTTGTTGACAGGAATTGTCTACCAGCTGTGTTATATTGCATTCTTCCAAGTGCTTAGTTCAGTGCTCTGCACACAGAACGTGCTCAGTAAATGCAACTGATTGATTTTTTGGCCCCCATTTTCCCCAGTTCCTTTCCTATCATAGTTAATCAGCTCAACACACTTCCATTTCCCTTTATCAGCCTTCAACCTCTCTCTCACTCAGCTCTCTTAGGCATCACCCCCATCTCCAGATCTCCTCACTTATTCAACCGATCCTTCAGACGCCCCAGTTAGACCATTCTCTCCCACCACCCAGCTGGCTTGAGGCGGGATCCTTAAGAGTCCCATGCTTTTAGCTGAGATGATGGGCGAGAGTCTTTCATCCACTGTGGAGATGGAGGTGGTAGACGGTAGTTGGATGAGGAGGAGTAAAAATAGTCTGGAAAGGAAGAAAGAACTCAAAAACTTAGAGTCCCCCAAATGAGTTAGAAATGAGGACTTTTGAAGGCATGATGCCCTTCCTGACCTTTTCTGGTTTTCGGTACTAGCCTAAACCTCACAGTATGCTTAACAGACACCACTGTTATTATTATTATAAAATAATGTTAAGACCGTAGGTTCGTTATGAGCAGGGAATGCGTCTGCTTATTCTGTTGTACTCTCCCAAGCTCCTAGTACAGTTGTTTGCACATAGTAGGCGTTCCATAAGTACCGTTGATTATGTCTGTTGTCCTTTTATGGTCCCGCTGTTACAGTGTAATCAGTTTTTGTTTTATTTTGCCTGGGTTAAATGTCCTATTTGAAATTTTTCCGAAGAGCATCTAGTAAAGGGAGAGGGCTTTTGTGCTTGTTTACACAGTGCCACAGTGCTAGGAAATGAATGAAAACTTCTGCATATTCTAGAGGCATCCAGAAGTTTGGCTTATTTTGTTCAAGTAAAGCAACAAAAATCAGGGTGAGTAGAGGAAATAACCACAGGCGAAGTAACCAGGGAAATATTTTCACTAGAGCAGACATGCGGATGACTGCCTTTACCCTTATACTTGCTAAGGGAGAAATGCTAAAATGTACACACATTTGAGATCATTTTTGAAGTAACCCATTTTCTAGAGTTTTCTTAGATGCTTATAACAAACCACTCCCGGGATCTGACAATCAGGGGAGGAAGTAACATCACTGCATTGTGTGAATCAGCATTATGGTAAGCAGCAAAATTGCTTCATTTAGGCTGGAGAAGTTTTGAGGTTTCCTTAATTTCAGCTCATGTGACGGATGACTGAATAATCTCCCTTTTTGAGGTTGGTTCTATTTTGTCTGCCCCTCCCCCCCCCCCCCCCCCACCCCGGTATTCTTTTTAGAGCAACCGTTTATCCCCTTGAAAAAATAGGGAGAGAAATAAAAATTGTGGGTTGGTCCACATCATGCCTTGCTATAGGATCTGCCCTCCATCCTCTCTTTCAACCCATGTCTGGGACATTCATTCCTCCAGGAGGATGTTAGGGGAAAAGACACAGATCAAACTCTGTCAGACTTTTCTACGATCAGAATGTCTGTGTTCTTTTGCCTCTTTAGAAATGAATAATACTTTTCAATGGCAGGATTTTCCTTTAGTCTTCCCAGTTCCCCTTCCTCTGTGTGTCTACTTTTCAGTGCCCAGGTATACAGTCAGCCAGCGGTATTTATTGAGTGCTTACTGTGTGCAGAACACTGCAGCGTACTAAATGCTTGAATGGAGCATGGAGAATACAGAGTCGAGACAGGAGGAACCTTGGAAAGTTTTCTAGAAAAGAGTTTGACAGTAGTTTACTGGATATGTCCTTATTAGTACATCCTATGCCCTTGATCCTCTGGACAGTAATACAGTGCTCTGCTCTAAGTACTTCATAATTACCGTTGATTGATTGGTTAAATGAACAGGGATAGTGTTTATATTTGGGATGTATCAAGAGAATGCCAGTTCACTGAGAGCAATTATAAATCAGTAGTATTACCTGAACAGTTTGTGCAGAGCATCGTAATGTGCCCTTGTGAGTAAAATTCAACTGAGTGAAAAGACAATTTTTAAGGGTATTTATTAAGCTCTTAGTAGGCTTAATTACTCCCCCCTCTTCAAAGCCTTATTGAAGGCACATCTCTTCCACGAGGCCTGCCGTGACTAAGCCTCCCCTTTCCTCTTCTCCCACTCCCTTCTGCGTCGCCCTGACTTGTTCCCTTTGTTCTTCTCCCCCTCAGCCTCACAGCACTTATGTACAAATCTGTCATTTATTTATATTAATGACTATCTTCCCCCCTCTAGACTGTCAGCTCGTTGTGGGCAGGGAATGTGTCTGTTTATTGTTATGTCGTACTCTCCCAAGCACTTGGTACAGTGTTCTGCACACAACAAGCACTCGATAAACACGGTCAAATGAATAAATGAATGTGTCAGGCACTGTAAACTCTTGGTAGAAGCAAGATAATCAGGTTGGACACAGTCTCTGCCCCAAGTGGGGCTCATAGTCTTAATCCCCATTTTATAGATGAGGTAACCAAGGCACAGAGAAGTTAAGTGACTTGCCCAGAGTCACACAGCAGAGAGATGGAGGAGCTGGGATTAGAAGCCAGTTCCTCTGACTCCCAGACTTTTGTTCTTTCCACTAGACCACACCACTTCCCAATTCCATTTTGAAATTACACCCTCCTGATATGAATTGCCTCAGAGTTAGAGGGTCCCTCCGGGTTTCTTGAGAAATCATGTTATATCGGTTACATTTCCTGGGATCTGGAGCCTTGTGCCAGACTCTTTACCAGACACTGTGGGATTCAGGTGCCATGAAAAAGATCCAGCAAAGATTTTTGGAGATGTTTGCCATTCCCTTGTGTTTCTAACACCTGAATAGGTTCCACAGATAAATCCTAGAGGCTTTTGGACTATCTAATCAAGTGATTATAAAAGAACAATATCATGGCATTTTGAAACAGTAAAATTTATTTTGGACGCCCCGCGGGTTTCAGTTCCGCTTCTGTTACAACGTGATGGTAATGTGAAGGTCCCATGATCTCTGAAGGTGTAAAAAAAAAAATTCGATTCTTAAAGATCTTCCACTTAACTCAGAAGTGGGATGTTTTATAATAGGATTGGCACTAATTGGGAATTAATCCTCCCAGCATGAAGATGAAGGTCTCTGTCGGTAACATGAGCCACCTCTTCTATCACCACGTTTCTTAAACTCTCCCCACTTCTGGATGATTCTTAGGCTGAGATGAGGGCTTACGTTACACATGGATCACTGTGTCAGCTGGGAACTCGATTTGCAGCCATTTTAGATTTTAATGGAAGACAAGTATAGGGAGGGATTATAAATAGAAATCCTGCAACTGCCATTACTGATTTGCCAGTAGCGTCCATGGAAAGGAAATTACAGTGCTGTCAGTAATAACTCTAGTCAAATCGGTAATGCCAGCCTTGTTTTTCTGTGAACTGGATGGTTTCTGCTTATCATCCAATTAGTTCCTTCAGTTTTCTACTTTCCCGTGTTCCTTGCCAGAACAGTGCCATAGGCCGGAGTTGAAGCTAGGAGGGGAAAATACCCTTTTAATTACTTCCAGTGAAACAAAATCTGACTTAAAATAATGAAATTATTGGTTTATTGAGAGGCCTTTTTTTTAAGGAATTAGTGAAGATGGTTCAATCAAGAATCTCCCAAGCTATTTCTTTGACTCACTGACTTGCTGCAAGATCTGAATTAAAAGTGAATCATTCAGTGGGTGTAATCCTTTCTTTCTGCCTGCCTACGATCTTACTCTGCTTCCTGGGGGTTAGTTTTCGAGAGAGAAATGTTAAGGCTTTGGCCTGAAAAGATCCATGTGATTGGATGCATAGCATTGGTCTGTAGACTGAGGTAGTTATAAATTTGGGGAGATATCTCTTTTGATACTAAGAGGAGGAAAATACGATATATTTGCTCAAATAGTTGCCTCCGCTAGACAGTCTTCTTCCTCTGATTTTAAGGATATAATATTTTGTCAGCCTGATAAAATATCTCCTAACAAAAAGAAACTTCCCTCAATCTCTCTGAACCCTCCAGCTCTCTCTCCATCTCCTTCCTACCTTTTCTATCTCTCTGATGTTGAACTCTCTCCCACGCCTTGCCTCTGGCATGGAATGCCCTCCCTCTTCCTGTCTATCAGATGATCACTCTCCCAACCTTTGAAACCTAATTAAAAGTGCATCTCTCCTCCAAGAGGCCTTCCCTGATTAAGCCTTCGTTCCTCTTCTCCCACTCCCTTCTATGTCACCTTGAATTGCTTCCTGTTAACATCTCCACCATCCTCCTTGTCTCACAAGCCTGCAGACTTGACATTAACCTTGACTAATCGCTCATCAGCCAATCAATCGTATTTATTGAGCCTTTACTTTATGCAGAGCTCCGTCCAAGCGCTCAGTACAGTGCTGTGCACATAGCACTCAGTAAATATTATTGAGTCGTAAGTGTTGGGAGAGTTCAATAGAATGGAGTCGGTAGGCATGTTTCGTACCCACACTGAGCTTACAATCTAGAAGGGGAGACAGATGTGAATTAATATAAATCAATTGTACATTTACAAATTCTATAAATCTCTCATCTTCCACCCATATTTTCAGTCAGTCACCCGATCGTCCCAGTTCTGTTTTCACCGAATCTTCAGAATCTGCCCCTTCCTCTCCGTCCGGCTACCACGTTGGTCCAAGTACTTGTATTTTGTGCCGACTACTCCCTTAGCCTCCCTACTGAGGCACAGAGAAGTTAAGTGACTTGCCCAAGGTCACCCAGCTGACAAGGGGCGGAGGCAGGGTTAGAACCCAGTTCCTTCTGACTCCCAGGCCGGTGCTCTTTCCAATTGGCCAGGCTACTTCTTCCTCCTACTTAACTAATCTCTCAATTCCCCATCCTATTTTCTCTCTTGTGTCACCTCTGTGAACCCACTAAGCATTGTCCTTATCCCTGGGCATCCCGGCCCGCCAAACACTTAAGTACATATCTTGATACTAGGTTGCCTCCCCTCTCTGTAATTTATTTTAAGGTCTGTCTCCCTCACTAGATTGTAAGCTCTTTGAGGGCAGGAATCGTATCTACTTCATAAACTGGACTCCTCCAACTATTTAGTACAAAACTCTGCACGCGGTAAGCGCTCAGTAAATAGGATTGATTGACTGAGCATTGCATGCCAGGGTAGAAAGAGGAGAAGACTCCAAATAATAATAGTGATGGTATTTGTTAAGCGCTTACTATGTGCCAAGCACTGTTCCGAAACCTCTATGGCAGTAGATACGGGGTAGTTTCTCCACTGAAAGTTATGAAAACTGTGGTGGAAAGAAGAAAAGGCAGGGGGAGGTCATTCATTGAATGCCTAGTGCAGGCAGCTTTCGGGAGGATATGTAACAGTGTGGCTCAGTGGAAAGAGCCCGGGCTTGGGAGTCAGAGGTCATGGGTTCGAATCTCGGCTCTGCCACTTGTCACCTGTGTGACTGTGGGCAAGTCAGTTTACTTCTCTGTGCCTGTTACCTCATCTGTAAAATGGGGATTAACTGTGAACCTCACGTGGGACAACCTGATTACCCTGTATCTATCCCAGCGTTTAGAACAGTGCTCTGCACATAGTAAGCGCTTAACAAATGCCAACATTATTAATCTAATAATGATAATCGGCAAAGTAAGAGTCAGTGTCAAGTGCCCTCTTACTTTTCTCTTCATTCTCTCCTTTTCTTCTCCTGGTTTCTTCTCCTCCTTTTTCTTGCTCTCTCTAATGCTAGACTTAATCAACAGTCCCTCCTCTCATTTGGAGGTGCAAAAAGTGGGACAGTTATGTAAGCAGATATATTTCAGATCAAGCCGTAACAACATTTGATATGGAGAATCCCAGCTCCTTTGTGATTTTTCATAACTTGATTACGATCGTAAGACAAAATTGTTTTAAAGTGCACAGTGAGGGAATTGACTTTGTACTACCACACTTAAGCCTTTTCTGTGTTCTTCTGGGTCTGCTGTGGGCAAGAAGGAAGATTCCCCACAGTCTTCTCTCTGACAGTGTTGGAAATGGCCACCATGGCTACCTAAATAGACTTTAACGTAAATGGAGCAAGGCCAAAGTGAAAATTACCAGAAGAAAGGTATTTTGCCAGGAGACGGTACTTGAATGCCCTGTAAGAAAGTTAGGTAACTTTGTATAAACTGCAGGATTGGAAGAAGGAGGAATATTTAGATTGAATAGATGTTTCCATAAGAATGGTACACTGTACTCTACTATTGATTTTTAGACTTACCGATACTCAAGACATTTTAGCCTTCATATACATTTTAAAAACACCTGTTTGGTTAACTTCTTCCTGTACTTTAAAACAAATAAATGATTTTTTAAATTTAATTCCTTAGCAGGATGACCTAGTGGATAAAGGCCAGGCCTGGGGGCCAGAGCACCTGGCTTCTAATCCTGGCTCTGCCATTTGCAGTAGTGTGACCTTGGGCAAGTGATTTAACTTGTCTGTTTCCTCAGCTGGGGATTCAGCAATACCTGTTTTCCCTTCTACTTAGACTGTGTGTGCCATGTGGGGCAGGGATTGTATCTGGCCTGATTAACTTGTATCTACCTCAGTGCTCTAAACGGTGCTTGAAATATAGTAAGCACTTAAAGCTCCTAGATACTATAAAAAAGCCAATTCACTGATATGATCACTTCCTTAGGAGAAAGTCAACATTAACCCAAACACACTCAAGTGTTCTCAGTCCTTAGGAGTGGGGGAAACGTGGGAATGTTAATTTGAAATAGGGCATTCATTTCAAAGAATTGTGGTTAAAGACTATACCTTTGATTACAACATCAGCAGTTAGACTTGTTTTTTTAAAACCAATTCAGTCATCTTGAGCTACACTTTGTAATAGAGTCAGTGGCAAGTTGTAGCGTGTGTGTGGAATAATACGTTACAGAAAGAAAATTTACGGTATTAACAGTATTCAAGTGGGGACAGTCAATCAGTGGTATTTACTGAGTGCTTACCGTGTGCAGAGCACTGTACTGAGTATCCGGGGGAGGACAATGCAGCTGAACTGGTGGAAGCGCTTCCTGCCCGCAAGAAGCTTGCAGTCTAGAGGGGTAGACAAACATTAAAATAAAAAATTACAGATACCTAAGTGCTGAGGGCTGTGTGAATATCAAGTGCTTACAGGATACAGAGTCAAGTGCATAGGTGATGCAGAAGATTTCCACTCTAGCAATTAACATAGTGCCTGGCACAGAGTAAGTGCTTAACAATTATTATTATTATTATTATTATTATTAAAGCCCCTTCTGGCAAGAGTGGCAGGGAAGGCGGTGTCTTCTGGGATGACCGATTTCAGTAATGGTGAAGAGAAGCAGTTATTGGGTCAGGAACAGTTCAAGGAAGAAAGAAGACTTTCCTGTGATGGAGTGGGGATTCCACAAGCTATAATAATAATAATGAGGGCATTTGTTAAGCGCTTACTATGCGCAAAGCACTGTTCTAATAGGAGGTGATTCCGTGCGGAGCCATCCGTCTTATTTTATTGAGTGCTTACAGGGTGGAAAGCATTGTACTAAGTACTTGGGAGAGTACAATTCAATAGAGCCGGTTGGCACGTTCCCTGCCCACAAGGAGATGTCTGATTTAGATTTTGGCTCACCTTTGCAACCCCCAAAGATCCAGAAGCACAGAAGGTTGGGAATTTCCCAGAGTCATTCTGCACAGTAGCTCCACTTTATCCCGTCCACATCTGTGTGCAGAATAAGTTTCTTATTGAAGTCCTTATTTGTAATAATTGTATTGGTTAAGTTTGTACAGTGTACCAAACACTGTAATAATAATAATGATGTTGGTATTTGTTAAGCGCTTACCATGTGCCAAGCACCGTTCTAAGCACTAGGGTAGATCCAAGCTAATCAGATTGTCTCAGGTGGGGCTCACACTCCTCATCCCTATTTGAAAGATGAGGTAACTGAGGCACAGAGAAGTCAAGTGACCCGCCCAAGGTCACAGAGCCGACAGATGGCGGAGCCGGGAATAGAACCCACGACTTCTGACTCCCAAGCCGGGGCTCTTTCCACCGAGCCACTGTACTAAGCGCTGGAGAAGCAGCGTGGCTCAGTGGAAAGAGCCCAGCCTTGGGAGTCAGAGGTCATGGGTTCTAATCCTGGATCTGGTACTTGTCAGCTGTGTGACTCTGGACAAGTCACTTCACTTCTCTGGGCCTCAGTTCCCTCATCTGTAAAACAGGGATGAGGACCGTGAACCCCACATGGGACTATCTGATCGCCTTGTATCCCCCCAGCGCTTAGAACAGTGCTTTGCACATAGTAAGCGCTTAACAAATACCATCATTATTATTATACCTGCTAACCAGACCCCACATGGGGCTCACAGTTTAAGTAGGAGGGAGAGCAGCTTTTGAATCCCCGTTCTGCACATGGGGGAACTGAGGCACAGAGAAGTTAAGTTGTCCAAGGTCTCACAGCAAGAAAGCTATATTTATAGGCAACTGATAGAGATGTTTAGAGGGACATTAAAGTTAGCTTCAAATTCAAATGAGTTCCTGTAATTAAAATGCACAGTTGACTAATGAATTCCACTGAGTAGGATTGTAACTTTATATTTCAAGTTTACATTAAGTGGGAATGAAAAGTACTTTAGTTTTTGCCTAGAGATCTGTTTTGCAAGATGCCTCTATATGAAAGTAGAAATATATTTTCTGGTACTCTTCCATTACCCCTTAACTGTAAACTTTTTTTCCATCTGATTTAAAAAAATTCATGTGACTACATGACCATGAAGCAGTTCTTCATAATTTGTTTTTTTGGGGATGTGCCTTCCAAGAGGACAGTCGACTGCAAGCAGCAGATGCTGGATTATTTTTTCAGAGAATATTGATGATTCAAGAGCCTGGTGGATCAGAAGTGTATTCGGACACCAGCTTCCGGATCTTTTGTGCCGTCCTCCGGTGAAGCAGCATAGAGTAGGTGGAACAGGGCTGATTTTGCCATTAGTCCCACTGTTCTCCAATGGTAATAGGAAAAGTTGGAGTAGGAAAAATAGGAAAAGTAGGTCACCGTCACCTATGTCAATTTATCATACCGTTATGAAGCAACCCCGAAGTGTTGGTGAATTTCTGAGGAGAGCTGTATTTTCAGTCCTAAGAAAGTGCTCTCTTAAGCTTGACCGACCTGATTGTCTTGTTCATTCATTCAGTAGTATTTATTGAGCACTTACTATGTGCAGAGCACTGTACTAAGCACTTGGAATGTACAAATCGGTAACAGATAGAGACAGTCCCTGCCCTTTGACGGGCTTACATGTTTCTACCCCAGCACTTAGTACAGTGCTTAGCACATAGTAAAGGCTTAACAAATGCTACAAGTATTGAATTTTATAATAAAATTAATGGCTTAACCATTTCCAGGATTGGTGTCAAATGGCTTTGTAAAGTCTTTCAAAATAGTATCGAGGGTTTAGTACAATGAGAAGCAGCGTGGCGTAGTGGATAGTTTGCGGGTCTGGGAGTCAGAGGGAACTGGGTTTTAATCCTGACTCCACCACTTGTCTGCTGTGAGACGTTGGGCAAGTCACTTAACTTCTCTGTGCCTCAGTTACCTCACCTGCAAAATGGAGAATAAGACTGAGTCCTATGTGGGACATGGATTGTGTCCAAACTGATTAGCTTCTCTCTTACCCCAGTGCTTAGTACAGTGCCTGACACATAGTAAGCGCTTAACAAATGCCATAAAAATAATTTTAAAAAGGTCAAAAAATGCTTAACACACAGTGGGCACTAAATAAATGCCATTATCACTAATACTCTGCATTTTTCCTTTTCTTGTGATGCAAAGATCATCTCTCCGGTGCCACTTTTTGGCATAAAGCCATACTGGTACTCAGTTCTTGCGTGATTGAATGTATTCTTCATTCAACTGCCAAGAAGGAGTCTGGCAATACTCAAACTGGCAGTAGAAAGGAGTAAGAATCCAAAAGGTTTCTCAAATATGGTGAATATGGAGGCATCTTGGAAATTCTGTGACTTTTCTTCAGTGTTCTGAACGTTGCGGGAAGAACTTGTGCTTATGCCTGAGGTTTAGGTTTCCTCTTTGCTCTTAGATTTCTCTGGAATACCATCAGATCCACAGGTTCTACTGCATTTCCTTGCTTTGACTTTAGAAATTACTTAAGAAATTGGGCTAAGGCCGTGCCTTTTTATTTGGGCCACTTTTCTATACTTTCTATAATAGTCAGTGGTGGGGGGTATGTTCCAAAGGTCATTATAATGCGGATAAGAGCCCCTCTTTGGGATGAGGGTGATTTCATCTGTACTCTGTACTGATGTTAAGGAAGTATAGCTGGGGCCTAGTGGAGAGGAGGAGTCCTCAGATTGATAGTGGTCAGCGTATCCCCAGATCTTTTTAGTTTTAACATTCTACTTTGGCTGCACATCCTACTTCACTTGATCCCTCCTCATCCCAGGATGTTTTCAGTCTCTCATACAATGTCACTGATAATAATAATAATGTTGGTATTTGTTAAGGACTTAATATGTGCAGAGCACTGTTCTAAGCGCTGGGGTAGATACAGGTTAATCAGGTTGTCCCACGTGAGGCTCACAGTCAACCCCCATTTTACAGATGAGGTCACTGAGGCACAGAGAAGTGAAGTGACTTGCCCACAGTCACACAGCTGACAAGTGGCAGAGTCAGGATTCGAACCCATGACCTCTGACTCCCAAGCCCGGGCTCTTTCCACTGAGCCACGTTGCTTCTCTATTGATGTATTCTGTCCTGCACTGCAAGCAGTTTTTTAACCTGTGATTCGTTTTATCTGTAATTTATTTTGGCGTCTCCCCCAGGAGATTAATTCTTCAAGAACCAGAATCAAGTCTGCTAATTTTATGGGACTCTCTCAAGTGCTTAGTAGAGTGCTGTGTACACAGCGGTTCTCAGGGAACCTGGCCTCTTCAGTTTTCGTGCTGTGATCTGTATAGGTGGTTATAAAAAATGCTCTTGGAAGTATAACCCTTCTTGTCTTAGTGGACGGTAACCTGCTTTGCCACATTTTCCTCAGAGAGTTTGAAAGGCACTTTGCACCTTCTTCGGAAGCATCTCTAATGACATCACCTAAAAAATCTGACTTCAGGATTTTTTTTTCCTCAATGAAGTTTACCTGTATAAGAAGCCCGCTTAATTAATAATGATGGTATTTGTTAAGCGCTTACTAGGTGCCAAACACTCTGGTGGGTACCAGTTAATTAGGTTGGACATAGTCCCTGTCCCACATGAGGCTCACACTCTTAATCCCCATTTTACAGATGAGGGAACTGAGGCCCAGAGAAGTAAAGAGACTTGCCCAAGGTCACATAGCAGACAAGTGGTGGAGCCCATATTAGAACTCAGGTCCTTCTGACTCCCAGGCCCGTGCTCTATCCACTAAGCCATGCTGCTTCTCAGTTGTTTCCTTCAGTCAATCGGCAGTACTTGCGGAGTGCTTACTGTGTGTAAACTCTGAGCTCACTGTGGGCAGGGAACATGTCTATCAACACTGTCAAACTGTACTCTCCCAAGCGTTTAGTTCAGTGCTTTGTACACAGTAATGCTCAGTACATATAATCGATCCATTGTAGAGCATTTGTACTATGCTCTTGAAAGAGTGCAATTCAATAGAATTGGTAGAAATGATCCCTGCCCACAAAGAGCTTACAGTTTAGAGGGGGAATCAGACATTAAAGGAGAGGGGAAGCAGCAGAGAATAAGGATCTGTGCCTAAGTGCTGTGGGTCTGCGGTGGGGAATGAATATCAGAGTGCTTAAAGGGTACCAATTCAAGTATATAGGCGATGCAGAAGGGAGGGCAAATGGGCAAGTGAGGGCTTAGTCAGGGAAGGCCTCTTGGACCAAATATGATTTTAGAGAGGCTTTGAAGATGGGGCAGGGGGGTGGTCTTTAGGATATGAATGGGGAGGGAGTTCCAGGCCAGAGGGAGGAAGTGAGCAGGGGAGTGGAAGCAAGAAAGATGAGATCTCATTGGAGGTTTTTGAGGTGTGGGGACTGATGTTTTTGTTAAAAAAAAAAAAAGTGAGTTGGGCAGCAGTGACATGTGGACTGGAAGTGGGAGAGGCCGGAGGCAGGTAGGACAGCGAGGAGGTAGCCATCAGTGGTAATAATATGGTGCTAAGCACTAAACTGAGTTTGTGGGAGAGTACAAAGGAAGCAAGACGCAGTTTCCTCATCTGTAAAATGAGTATTAAATACTAGTTCTCCCTCCTATCTAGATGGTGAACTCCAGTGTGAGTCAAGAATCGTGTCCAACCTAATTAATTTGTATCTGTCCGAAACTTAGTATAGTGCTTGGTACAGGCATTTAACAAATACTATAATAATTATCATTATTATTATTACTATATTCCCTGGCCTCAAAAAGTTTATAATCTGTCCACCGGCAAGAAAAGAGGAATAACAGCATAAATCTATCCCAAACCATGCTAAATCCAAACCAGGCAAATCCTCGGGATGGCAAGAGGCTAGGTAGAGATTCAAAGTGGGGCTGTCACGGTGTATGACATCCTGCTTGAGGTGACTTAGTTGGCGGTGGGGAAGAGAAAGGGCTCAACTACCGGTGCACTTGGCCCCAGCCCAGCCCTTCTCCCTGCTCCAAAAAAACAGATTACCCTACAGACTACCAGGAAAATGTCTGAATTGGTAGCGTGAAATGAATCAGTCAGTCAAGATCTTTCTTGAGCACCTCTGTGGACAGAGCACTATTGTAATATTTGGGAGAATATAGAGGTAGAACGCCTGGTGGAGTTTTCAACACAAATAGGGATGGTGGAGGAGAAAGTGGGTTGAGGAGGGAAGATGAAGAGTTCCTGTTTGGTTTAAGATGCTGATGGGATATCCATACGGAGAGATCTTAAAGAGGAAATGTGAGATTAACAGGAGAGAGGTTGGGACGGGTGAGGTAAATATGGTACTTAGTAGAAGAGGTAGCTGAAGTGGACAGGTTTCCCAAGAGGATGACCGTAGAAAGAATAAAATAAGGGGCCCAGAAGAGAGCCTTGTGCGACACCACCATGGAGGACAGCAGGGAGAAGAGCAACCACCAGGAATTGAGACTGAGAAAAAGTCGTCATGTGAGTGCTGTGTGGTGAAAATGAGGTGTTGTGGTGTTATTGACCAATACAAACCCAATGGCTATTAGAAGAGCTCATCTTCTCTGATTGTTGATTTGTATCTCTACCGAGCCTCTAGCCATCCCGAGGATTTGCCTGGTTTGGATTTAGCATGGTTTGGGATAGATTTATGCTGTTATTACCTTTTTTCTTGCCGGTGGACAGACTATAAACAGCAAACTATTGTGGTGTTATTGACCAATGCAAACCCAGTGGCTATTAGAAGAGCTCATCTTCTCTGATTGTAGGGCTCGTACAGGTCTAGGATCGTGTGAGGTCTGCAGTCCCACCCTGGAGCAATCCCACCCATTGGTGACCTCGGAGAGGGCTGTTTCTGAGGCGTGAGGAGGGCAGGAGCCGGATCGGAGGGCATCAAGGAGAGAATTGGAGGGGAGGAAATGGAGACAGTGGGTGTAGACAAGTTGCTCAAAGAGTTTGGAAAGGAAGCGTAAGAAGGAGATGGGGCAATAACTGGAGGGAGCTGTGGGGTCAAGGGAGGGATCGAGGAGACATGAGCATGCTTGAAAGCTTTTAGGAAGAAGCCATTGAGGAGTTGAAAGTTGAAGACGGCGGTCAGGGAGGGGAAAAAAAGAGGGGGAAAGTGGAACGACTTGAATGGAGAACACCCCCCAAAGCACGGGACCTCCCCAAAACTCCGGAGTGGCTGCAGGAGCGGTTCCCATTGTGGTTATGAGTGATCCATGAGCCCTAAGCCACAAGGTGCCTGAAATTCTTCTCCTCTAGCCACAGCACCCTGCTGATTTTTCCCTGTAGCCTGTCAGCTCGTTGTGGGCACGGAACCTATCTACCAACTCTACTGAATTGTACTCTCCCGAGCGCTTAGTACAGTGATCTGCACATAGTAAACAATAAATACCGTCGATTAATCGACTGATGTATTTTGTCTTTGTACCTTGTGTTTTCTACTGCTTTAGTGTTTTTTTTGGTGGTGGTGTTCTATCACATTTAATCTGTTGGCTTCTAGTCCCATTTCCCCCACATTTAAGTTTAATTTAAGCTTAGACTCTGGGATCCTTGAGCGGTAGGTACTGGGTCTAATTTCCACCTGTGTATTCTTTCCCCGTGCTTAGTACAGGGCTTAGAAACCCCTTAATAATTACTAGTGCTTACTACTGCTTGAATTTGCCGATAATTTTGATGTACGCTGCTTGTGATAAAAGCCCATAAGCACACAGAAATCAATCCACTATACACTAAGTTCTCCTATAATCAATCAATCGTATCTGAGTGCTTACTCTTTGCAGAGCACTCTGCTAAGCTCTTGGGAGAGTACAATACAATAAAATCAGCAGACATATTCCCTGTCCAGCCCAGAGGAGTTTACAGTCTAGAGGAGGTCAGGATTACAGCGTGGCTCGGTGGAAAGAGCCCGGGCTTGGGAGTCGGAGTTCGTGGGTTCGAATCCCTGCTCTGCCACTTGTCGGCTGTGTGACTGTGGACAAGTCACTTCACTTCTCTGGGCCTCAGTTACCTCATCTGTAAAACAGGGATTAACTGTGAGCCTCAAGTGGGGCAACCTGATGACCCTGTGTCCACCCCAGCGCTTAGAACAGTGCTCTGCACATAGTAAGCGCTTAACAAATACCAACACTATTATTATTATTATTACGTTCCTGTTGAACCAGAATTCAAACTTCAGGAAAAATTCATGTTCAAGAACTCATGCCTGACCAGTGCATATGGTTGGTTTTTTTCCCCACAGCACATAGGAATAATAATAATTATGGCATTTGTTAGGCACTTATTATGTGCCAAGAACTATGCTAAGAGCTGGGGTAGAGACAAGATAATCGGGTCCCACATGGGACTCACAGTCTAAGTAGAAGGGAGAACTGGTATTGAATTCCCATTTTGCAGCTGCAGGAACTGAGGCAGGGAGAAGGCACATGTCTTGCCTGAGGTCACACAGCATTAAGTGGCGGAGCCGGGATTAGAATGCAGGTCCTCTGACTCCCAGGCCCACGCTCTTATTCTAGTATTTTTTTCTCCGGTCGTATTTATTGAGCACTTAAAGTCCACACTGTTTTGTAGTCTTTCCAAATAGAAGTGCATCGTCAAGAGAACATCCACTAATCTCCTGACAGTATTTTACCTAATATTCAAAGTCAGAACATACATTGTGGAAGAACTGAGGTTACACCAACGTACTGGTTACATTAAAAAGCAGTTGGGGATATGGTTTATCCAGATCTTTGGTTTAATGAGCCGTGGGTCATTAGACTTTGATCATAATTTAGAATATTTATGGAAAGCAGTTTCTGCTGTAACACGAGGGCTTGTGGTTTTTAAAAATATGGAATTAGAGTGATGTCATGTTAAAGTTCAGAGAAGCGGCGTGGCTCAGTGGAAAGAGCCTGGGCTTGGGAGTCAGAGGTCATGGGTTCGAATCCCAGATCCACCACTTAGCTGTGTGACCTTGGGCAAGTCACTTAACTTCTCTGTGCCTTATTTCCCTCATCTGGAAAATGGGGATTAGAACTGTGAGCCCCAGGTGGGACAACCTGATTCCGTCGTATCTACCCAGCGCTTAGAACAGTGCCTGGCACGTAGTAAGCGCTTAGCAAATACCAAATTATTATTATTCTTCCCACTTGACTGATGCCTCAGGCTTGTGCAGAACCATTTCTTTGCATTACAGATCATACAGGCAGATGTACATTAGAGCAAGAATTTTTCACTGGTATTCTATACAGATTACATAATGGAGACTTGTTGTAGGAGAACTTTATTAATTTCATTCATGTCTGCAGCACCAGTGACTGTAGGAGGAGTGGTTTTTGGGATATTAAAGGCAAAAAGAGTTGTGGATTGTTTATTGTCAGGATATGGGAGTCTATAATTTCTTTTCCTCCCCCATTTGATGTTGGGTTTCAGTCAAGTCATCGAACCTTTCTAATAATAATGATAATGATATTCATCAAGTGTTTACTCTGTATTAAGTACTGTTCTAAGCACTGGGGTAAGTAGAAGCTAATCAGGTCCCTGTTCCACATGGGGCTCACAGTTGTAATCCCATTTTACAGATGAGGTAACTGAGGCGGAGAGAAGTGAAGTGATTTGCCCAAGGTCACACAACAGATGAGTGGTGGAGGTAGGATTAGAACCCGGGTCCATTTGATTCCCAGTCACGTGCTCTATCCACTAGGCGATACTGCGTCCCCGTTCTGCATTTTTACCGTGAGAATCTATACTTACTTCCCAGAGCTGTGTAGAAGCTTGATTTATGTTTACAGAGAGCTTTGAGATTGGAGGATGAAAAAGCCTCTTGAAGTGTGAAGTATTGTATTTCACTACCGCGAAACTGGGTCTCCAAACATTTATGGGCCCGGGATTTCCTACGTATGTTGGCGAGCCAGTTTTCAGACATATCACTTGGTCTTTATTACTTATCTTTCAGGTCCAATAATATGGATCGGCCCCTCAAGTGAAAACTAGTTTATAATTATGCGAGTTGGTACAGCATTCTAGGTGTCCAGGGAAGTGGCACAGGCTGAAATTGAGATGCTCCGTTTTCATTAAGAAGCAGTCCTAACTGGAACCCGAATATTTTCATGGCTCTTCACATGTGTGCTTGTACATTGATTGTAAAACCACGCCTCAGAGCGTGCTGCATTCCAGCTGGAATGGCTACACTGTGAGCCCGTTGTTGGGTAGCGATTGTCTCTGTCTGTTGCCGAACTGTACAGTGCTCTGCACAGGGTAAGCACTCAATAAATACGATTGAAAGAATGAACAGAAACTGGCTGTCGGTTGTCAAGGATGGACCAGCCTGGCACGGCCTTACCAAGAAATGAGCTGATCTAAGGACCCTGAGATGAGAGAAAACAGCGTCAGGAGCTGCAGACGTTAAAAATAACACAAAAAAGGATCAGCTTTTATTGTATACACAGTGTGGCTGTGTACAGTAAGCTCTCAATAAATCCCGAGGGGCAGCGTGGCCTGAGTGGATGGAACACAGGCCTGGGAGTCAGAAAGGAGACGAGTCTCCACCACTCGTCTGCTGTGTGACCTTGGGAAAGTCTCTTCACGTCTCTGTGCCTCAGTTCCCTCATCTGTAAAATGGGGGTAGGGACTGTGGGCCCCATGTGGGAAAGGGACTGTGTCCATTTCAATTTGCTTATATCCACCCTAGCTCGTAATACAGCGCCTGGCTCATAGTAAGAAGTTAAGAAATACAACAATTATTATTTTCGGGCCTCAGTCGTTCCTCTGTAAAGCGGAGATTCAGTACCTCCTGTTCTTCCTCCTACGTAGCTTGGGAGCCCTTCATGGGACGGGGACAGGGGACTAACTTGTATCTACCCCAGTACTTAGAACAGTGCTTGACTCAATAATAATAATAATTATGGTATTTGTAAAGGGCTCACTATGTGCCAGGCACTGTTCTAAGCGCCGGGGAAGATGCAGGGTAATCAGGATGTCCCAAGTGGGGCTCACACTTCTAATTCCCATTTCACAGATGAGGTAACTGAGGCACAGAGAAGTTAAGCGACTTGCCCAAGGTCACACAGCAGACACGTGGCAGGACTCATGTCCTCTGACTCCCAAGCCGGTGCTCTTTCCACCAAGCCACGCTGCTTCTATCATTAAAATCATTTAAAAAAGCAACTCAAAAGCATCCGATAACAACAAGCCCATGATTCCATAATCTCCCTGAAAAGACATTCCTGACAGAACCCAGTCGGTAACTGAGGAAGCAGTGTGGCCTAGGGGATAGAGCCCTGGCCTGGAAGTCAGGACCTGCATTTTAATTCCGGCTCCACCACTTGTCTGTTGTGTGACCTTGGCCAGTTACTTAACTTGTGTGCCTCAGTTACCTCATCTGTAAAATGGGGATTAAGACTGTGAGCCCCATGTGGGACAGGGACTGTGTCCAAGCTGACAACCATCTATCTATCCCAGCGCTTAGTACAGTGCCCGATACATAGCAAGTGCTTAACAAATACCATAAATAATAATAATGTGGGATAGGGACTATGTCTGATCTGATTAGTTGGTGTCTACCACAGCGCTTAGGACAGTGCCTGGCACATAGAGTAAGTGCTTATCAAATGCCATTTAAAAAATAGACCATTGACTGATTAGGACTAGAATCCCACAGTGGCCTTTTCATCCATGTAGACTGTAAACTCGCGGTAGGCAGGGAACTTTTCTCCCGGCTCTAAAGTACTGAAACTGCTTAGGACAGAGCTCTGCATATAATAAGCGCTCAATAAATACTATTGATTGATACTCTCCCAAGGGCTTAGTAACAATGCTCTGATGATGATGAATACTAGAGGAGGTGGAAAAAATGCCAAATCAAATGACACTTGCAGTGTGAAGTAATATAATTTATATTTCAAGTCCACAATCAGCCAGGTACCGTACATCTACTAAGAATATTATTAATTTGTTGACTAGTATTTACTGAGCAACTAACTGGTCGAAGAACTGTACTATAAGAGCTGGGGATAGTACAAGGAAGATATTCAGGCGCTATATTCAAAACATAAGATGTAATCTTTAACCTAACCTTTAAAATCTTATCATTTAGGCTATCCTCAAGTTTTAAGTAAAGGAGATTTAGTCCTATTTCTTCATGGTCTTTATTGATGATGATGGGATTTGTTTAGCGCTTAGGTGCCAGGCACTATTCTAAGGACCGGGGTCGATACAGAGTAATCAGGTTGGACACAGTCCCTGTCCCACATAGAGCTCACAGCCTTAATCCCCATTTTAGAGATGAGGTAACTGAGGTAACAGAGAAGAAATTAAGTGACTTGCTCAAGGACACACAGTAGACAAGTGGAATCAGGATTAGAACCCGGGTCCTTCTGACTTCCAGGCTTGTGCTGTATCCATTAGGCCTTGCTGCTTGTATTTATTGAGCTCTTACTATTTGCAGAGCATTATATTAAGTGCTTGGGAAAGTACAGTACAACAGAATGGGTAGACACATTCCCTGTCCACAACAAACTGGATACGTGAGTCTAGTTGGGGGAAAAAATCCAGTTCCACCTGATTGGGGAATAATCCAGGATGGAGAGGGGTTTTGAGATGAGCATGAAAAAGATAGAGGTGATTTCCAGGTAACAGCTTGCTAAAACACACTGCAAATTTCCTCCAAATCTGCTTCGTGCAAAATGGGTTTATACATTTCAGAATAAAAAAAAAACCGCTTCGTAACATGGA
Source organism: Ornithorhynchus anatinus (assembly GCF_004115215.2). NCBI lineage: Eukaryota > Metazoa > Chordata > Mammalia > Monotremata > Ornithorhynchidae > Ornithorhynchus > Ornithorhynchus anatinus. The sequence continues at coordinate 28,181,285 of NC_041735.1, forward strand.
GAAGAATCTTATTCACTTTGATTAAGCTCATATAATACAACTAATCAGATTTATTTGGCAAACCTATAATGACAAATCACAGTGCTAAAATTTCAAACATTTAAAAGATAGCAAGAGATAAAATGAGAGTAAGGAATCTGAAAATAAGTATGTAAGTCAGTCAGTGGTATTTGAAGGGCATATCAGTATTCAAAAACAAATCATCTCTTGTAAATGCACTTAGTCTGTTTCCCTGTCCTTGCTTACAAATGAGCACAATTGAGAAAATGAACTAGAAAGCAATTTGCCTATTTGATAGCAGCAAGCTCTAAATTGATGATCTGTGTAACCATTTATTTTCATTTTGCTTGTCAGAGTAACAGTACTTTTTGGATTGATCTGTTGGGTCTCATGCCTGATGAGCTAAGATTTTCCCATGGCTCTTTGGAAAGATTTAGGACACAAAGTAAGTGCAAATCTTGCCTATTTGGGGTAGAGAAAATCAAATGAACTTGGAAACCTCAGGTAAAATAACAACTTAATAGAAATAGAATGATTTTTGATATAGCAGAGAGGAGAAATCCTGTTTTGCCTTGTATCTTGGTGAACCTCAGAGTAGATGCTGGCTAATGTAGCCAGTGGAGAAGTTCATTTACCTATTTTTTATTGTCAATTTATAAGGACAAATGAGCTGTTGTACACCAAATGCTCTTAGTTGTCCCGTGTTCTTTTTTTTCCATATCTCTTTTCCTCTTTGTTTTCCTTCCTTCCCCTACGGCCTTTCTTTTCCCCTTTTCCTTCCCCTTCCTCTGCCTTTGTCTGACTTTATCCTCCATCTTCCCTTCACCTGTGCAATAGAAACCAGTCTTATAGGTGGGTTTCAGGAACCCTGATGTTGCCTACTTTGCTATGTCGCTGGGGAAGGACCATGAGGTAGGGATAGAATCGGAGTTATGAAATTTGCGTTAACCTTTTAGAAAGAGAAGCAGTTTTTAATCTGGAAATGTGGTAGAATGAACGCAAGTGATAGAGAAAGACAAGTTGTTTTTAATCTGGCAATGTGATAGAGAAGCAGCGTGGCCTAACGGATAGAGCACAGCCTTGGGAGTCAGAAGGACCTGGGTTCTAATTCCACTCTGCCATTTGTCTTCTCTGTGACCTTGGGCAAATCATTTAACTTCCCTAGGCCTCAGTTACCTTATCTGTAAAATGGGGATTAAGACCATGAGTCCCAAGTGGTACATAGACTGTGTCCAACTTGATTAGCTTCTCTCTACGCCAGCATTTTAGTAGAATGCCTGGCACGTAGTACGCGCTTTGCAAATATCATTAAAAAGGCTTCTTCAGCGTAAGTCAGATCAAGAGTCTTTGGAGTGACAAGGTTTCTGTATTTGTCAGGGAACACACCCAAATACAATCTGAGTTTTCAAAAGTTTCTTCTTCGGACCGACACCCGATTTCAGCCTTTGAGAAGTGAGCTAGAGATGTCCAATACATAGAAAATCAATTCTGGCAAGCATTTTATAAAGGAACACGCAGTGGAAGCAGAGAGTCCCTTTGGAATATGCATATGTGGACGTCTTTTTAGCAGAACTCAGTGGAAGTTCCATTTATACTTTCCTGCTGTCTGGGTGTATAAATAGAAAGAGCTTGGAAAATGGCATTTAAAAGGCATTAAACCATCTGTCTAACTTTCTTTCGGTACAACTGCCTAACAACGTCGCTCTGTGCCGGAATGGATTTGAGTCCATCTCGGTTCAGATGTATGTAACATACGCTGTACTGAACAGAGAATGTACTGCATTGAGGTGTTGGAGAGTTACTTAAACGAGCACCAAGTTTCCGAACTTCCGTTATACTCATTATCTGAACTCATAAGTACATGAACGCCAGTGCTGGGACAGACCAGTCCTGTGTTTATTTTGATTTTTTGTTTGGTGTGGGTTTTTTTTTAACTGGTATTTAAGTGCTTACTCCGTGACAGGGATGACACTAAGCACGGGGCTAAGTACACGTAATCAGTTTGGACATGATCCCTGTCCCACAAGGGGCTCACAGTCTTAATCCCCATTTTGCACATGAGGCCCAGAAAAGTTAAGTGACTTTTCCAAGGTCACATAGAGGACAAATGGCAGAGTCAGCATTAGAACCCAGGGCCTTCTGACCCCTGGGCTTGTGCTCTATTAGGCCATGCTGCTTCTAGTGTTCTGAATCTGACACTGACCATGGAAAGTTGGGGAGAACTGTGGGATGATTGCCCTTTTGACATCATTAATAATAATAATAATAATAATAATGTTGGTATTTGTTAAGTGCTTACTATGTGCCAAGCACTGTTCTAAGCACTTGGGTAGATACAAGGTAATCAGGTGGTCCCACGTGGGGCTCACAATCAGAATCCCCATTTTACAGATGAGGTCACTGAGGCCCAGAGAAGTGAAGTGACTTGCCTAAGGTCACACAGCTGACAAGTGGCAGAGCCGGGACTCGAACCCATGACCTATGACTCCCAAACCCATGCTCTTTCCACTAAGCCACACTGCTTCTCAACATTTGAGAAGACTCATTCTCAAGGTGCATCATTACTAACGTTTGAGGATGTAACAACTAAGCTTCCTAATTTTTCCCCCTGTACAGGCCTAATTTTATCTCTAATAACTCTTTATGGATCACTCACCCCATGAATCTAGCTAAACCTCTCTTGGATTTACTGATAATTTTTACCTGCACATCATTTGCACAACTCTTTCCACAGATTTACCTCCTACGGTATAAAGAATTGTTTCTTTATGTCTGTTTAGAGCTTATCGCCTTCAAATTTCAATAGATTGACCTTTGTCTTGGTATTGTGACATTTGGATGAACCACAAATCTGTTTTTTAGGGGGTTTTTTTGTGGTTTTTTTTTTTTTAAGCGGTTAAACACTTACTATATGCCAGGCACTGTGCTAAGCACTGGTGTAGATGCAAGCAAATTAGGTGGACACAGTCCCTGTTCCACGTAGGGCTCTTCTGACCACAACATTCATTCATTCATTCATTCAATAGTATTTATTGAGCGCTTACTATGTGCAGAGCACTGTACTAAGCGCTTGGAATGTACAGTTCAGCAACAGATAGAGACAGTCCCTGCCGTTTGACGGGCTTACAGTCTAATCGATTCATGATTTTAGAACCTTCAGTCACGCTCCCTCTTTGCCTGTTTGTGCTTTTTCAGCCCTAACGTCTTTCAGTCGTCATCATCATCATCAATGGTATTTACTGAGCACTTACAGTGTGCAGAGCACTGTCCTAAGCGCGTGGGAGAGTCTGACGCAACAAAGTTGGAGGACACGTTCTCTGTCTACCACTAGCTTATGGTCTGGAGGGAGAGACAGATATTAATATAGAAGATCTCCCCCTCGGAGGCTGCTTTCACCGTGTTTTCACATGCTCTATCATGTCCCTTCTAAAATACGACGGGTAGAATTGGATGCGGCATTTCATAGGTGGCCATTTGCCGTGACAAAACCCTACCCGTTGTTTTCTATCGCTTTCCAGGTAACGTGTGGTATATCTAGTTGGCCTTTCTGGCTGCTGCTATTCACTGGAAGAATGAGCATCTGAGGCCATCTCAAGTAGTTGTCATTTGTATAATTTTCTCTGGGTGCATTATCCTGCTATACTAGCTTCCCTGCTTACTTTTCAGCCCACTAATTCGGCGTCACGTGGACTTCCATGAGTGTTTATGTCATTCTCCGTGGTATTTCACCACCATCTGTCAACGAGAAGATTTCACTGCACCCTCCGCAGGATTTGGATAAACCAAAGGCCGCTCGAAATGTTAACTGGGCTTCGTTCAGTACATCCCAGGGCCGGGAATGAATAGCAGCGTGGTCTAATGGAAAGGGCACGGGTCTGGGGGTTAGAGGATCTGGGTTCTAATTTCGGCCCTGCCACATGCCTGCGGTGTGACCTTGGGCAAGTCACTTAAAGTCACTTACCTTCTAGAGAAGCAGCATGGCTCGGTGGAAAGAGCACTGGCTTTGGAGTCAGAGGTCATGAGTTCGAATCCCAGCTCTGCCACTTGTCAGCTGTGTGACTGTGGGCAAGTCACTTCACTTCTCTGTGCCTCAGTTCCCTCATCTGTAAAATGGGGATTAAGACTGTGAGCCCCACGTGGGACAACCTGATTCCCCTGTGTCTACCCCAGCGCTTAGAACAGTGCTCTGCACATAGTAAGCGCTTAACAAATACCAACATTATTATTCTCTGTGACTGTTTCCTCATCTCTAAAATGGGGATTCAATGCCTGTCCCCTCTTTTTTAAAAAAAATTTATGGTATTTGTTAAGCGCCTACTATGTGCCAGGGATTGTACTAAGATCTGGGGTAGATACCAGATAGTCAAGTTGGACACAGTCCCTGTCCCACATAGGGCTCAAAGTCTAAATCCCCATTTTACAGATGAGGTGACTGAGGCACAGAGAAGTGAAGTCACTAGCCCAAAATCACACCGCAGACAGGTGGCACAGGGACTGCTGGCTCTCATCTGATGATCTTGCCTCTAGCTCAATATCCAGCACAGTGCTTGGCACAGAGTAAGCTCTTAACAAATATCACAGTTATTACGACTGTCATTTTGGGCCCTCGTTCAGCCTTTTTTGTTGGTCAGCTGGTTTTAATTTTGGCAGCCCCAAGAGCAAGACCAGACAATATTCTTGAGTTCCCAGAGGGTTCTGGCATCATCCTAAATAGTTGGAATCCACGTTTATAAATCAGCAAGGCCTCCATCTGTAAAAACTTGATAATACAGAGTTGATGAGAAAGCCAAGCTTACAGTCATCATCAAACTGTAAATAGAAATGGGAATTATATGAGCAGTTCTAATAAAGTCGTTGGAACAAACTAAGCGCTTAACAGATACCACTGTTTTTATTCTTCTTATTTATTCATTCAGTTGTATTTATTGAGGGTTACTATGCGCAAAGCCCCGTACTGAGCGCTTGGGAGAGTACAATACAGCAAACAGATACATTCCCTGCCCACAACGAGCTCGCCGTCTAGAGGGGGAGACAGCTTTTAATATAAATAATTAACAGATATATACGTATGTGCCGTGGGGATGGGGCGGGTGAATCAAGGGAGCAAGTCAGGGTGATGCAGAAGGGAGTGGGAGAAGAGGAGGGTTTAGTCAGGGAAGACTTCTTGGAGATGTGCCTTCAGTCAGGCTACGAAGTGGGGAATACCAGAGAAGCAGTGGGGTTTAGTGGATAGAGCACGGGCCTGGGTTCTAATCCTGGCACCGCCCCCGTCTGCTGTGTGATGCTGGGCAAGTCACTCCGCTTATTATTACAGTGGGGAAGGTGGAAGATGGTGAGGTTGACAGCTCCCCAGGGCCTTCCCCTCCACTTCCTCCCGGAACGAATGGGAAGGTTCAGTAGGGGACGGATTTAGGGTTAGGATTCCCTATCCTAAGGAGAGGCCCAGAACAGGGTTTTTTCTCCTATCCGTCCTGAGGATCTGGTCCCGCACAGACCCAATGAGCCGGGCAGCCGTGGTGATACCACTGGCTGGAGCTTAGGAGGGCAACCAGGAGACCAACGTGCCCCCAGGGAGGATCAGGATGCTCAAATTTATCTCTCTATCCTTTCCTGGGTTTGCCTCCGGGCACCAGATGGGTAGAGAAGCAGCCTAGTGGGAAAGAGAGCACAGTCCTGGGAGTCAGAGGACCTGAGGGTTTACTCAGCTCTGCCACTTGCCTGCTGGGCAACCTTGGGCAAGTCACTCACTTCTCAGGGTCTCAGTTTCCTCCTCTGTAAAATGGGGATTCAGTACCTGTTCTCCCTCCTTCTTAGACTGTGAGCTCTGTGTGGGTCTAGGTCTGCGTCCGACCAGATTATCTTGTACCTACCCTCGCGTTCAGTACAGTGCTTGACACAAAGTAAGCATTTAACAAATACTCCTGTTACTCTTCTGTTGAAAGAGGAAACCACCCTATTTTTGGGCAGCTGTGGCTAAACAGGCTATTCTGTGACCATCAGTCATTTCCTTTAAGCATATCCACAAATATTTGCTAGGTAATGTTCAGGATTTGCCATATTCTGTCCAGAGTTCGAGGAGCGTCACCTCGTTCCTGAATGCTACTTGTCAGCTCTGCCTCTCTGCTGATGTGGGCTCCCCGGTCTTTGACATTGTGCATCACTGTGTCTTTAAAGTATTTTTTTCCTGCTCATGCTGCTTGCAGCCAATTCAGTTCACCGCTTAGCAGCTGTGAAATACCATCTGCCTCCTGCTCTCTGTACAAGGCCTTTGATGTTCGGGTGCATAGTCCTGTAGTGCTTCAGTCCTGTAGAATAATGATGGTATTGGTTAAGCGCTTACTATGTGTCAAGCACTGTTCTAAGCTCCGGGGTGAAGACACGCTAATCAGGTTGGTCACAGTCCCTGTCCCACATGGGGCTCCCAGTCTTAATCCCCATTTTATAGAAGAGGTAACTGAGGCACAGAGAAGTGAAATGACTTGCCCACGGTCACATAAACACATAAGAGGTGGAGCTGGGATTAGAATTCAGTTCCTTCTGACTCTTCTTTGTTCTATCCATTAGGCCGGGCTTTTTCCTCCATTGCTGTGTTCTCAGATGTAGCCTCGGACATTTTGTGTTCTTCATTAGGGCCTACGTCGAGGATTCTCTACTCCTTGCCATGAAGGTGAATGACTCTTAGGTGATATTGAAATTGCTGTAGGAGCCCAAGGTGATATCTATCCAGAGATATCCAGCTCTTCCAACCTCCCAATACTTCATAAAGCTAGCTTGGGGACCTGGCAGGGGAGTAAGTACTGTTGGCCATCAGCTAGGCACACCTACTAAATACATAAAATCTATAGATATTGAATACAAATGACTCATTTTCATTGGCTCCCGGACTCTTTGATCCTCCCTAATACAGCAGTTAGGTCCAACTTTAGAGGATTTCCTTATTTGCTTTCCGTTTGAAAAAGAATGTGTTTAAATTCTATACCGTAAGCTCCTCCTGAGCGGAGTGCTTATCTATTCTGTGGTCGTCACGTCACTTCACTGTGCCTCAGTTTCCTCATCTGTAAAATGGAGATGAAGACTGTGAGCCTCACGTGGGACAACCTGATTACCCCGTATCTACCCTAGCTCTTAGAACAGTGCTCTGCACATAGTATGTGCATAATAATAATAATAATAATAATAATAATAATAATAATGTTGGTATTTGTTAAGCGCTTACTACATGCCGAGCACTGCTCTAAGCACTGGGGTAGATACAGGGTAATCAGGTTGTCCCACGTGAGGCTCACGGTTAATCCCCGTTTTACAGATGAGGTAACTGAGGCACAGAGAAATTAAGTGACTCGCCCACAGTCACACAGCTGACAAGTGGCAGAGCCGGGAGTCGAACCCATGACCTCTGACTCCGAAGCCCAGGCTCTTTCCACTGAGCCAAGCTGCTTCCCCTAACAAATACCATCATTTTTTTTTTTTATACTGTACTTTCCAAAGCACTTAATATAGTGCTCCACACACATTAAGTGCTCAGTAAATACAATTGATTTAAAAGGCCCAGAACTTGAGCGATTGTAGTTTGTTTTTCCAAGGGAGGTGGGAAGAAAGGAGAGGGCTTTGTGGATCAAGCAGAGACGTTGAATTCAGGGCTTTACTCTGACCTCAGTAACAGTCAAGGAAGAACCAGAAAAACCCATGCTAGATTTAATTCCATTCCCAACCTGAAGATTAATTTTTTAAACTAAGGTGACTATTAGTGTGTTAATGGCTAATTTGACAAGGTAGTCTTCACCACTCTTTAATCTCTTCACTTTATAACCCCCAACACCCACATCAGTGCTCAGAACCCTGCCGGCCAGCATTTGTGTGTATATTTTATATACAGACTTACCCCACCGTACAGACATATCATGATATTTGCGATTCAGGGTTGTGGTGCAGATGTCTGTATTGGAGTATGTTCCCCCAAAGACTTACATGGAAAGTCAACCTTTGGAAAGATACTAAATTTCTTCACTTTGGTGCTATCTACTGTAATATTAAGCATTCCTAAACTATTGCTTCATCTCTAAAGTAATTCAAAGCGGAGCATCACGGCATTAACTAAATGAGCAGTTGGAGTATAATTATGAATCTTTGCATGAGGCTGTAAAACTAGAAGTGTCTTCTGCTTGTAATAATAGTAGCAATAATAATAATGATGGTATCTGTTAAGCGCTTACTATGTGCCAGGCACTGGTACAAGCAAATCGGGTTGGACACAGTCCGGGACCCGTACTCTTTCTACTAGGCCACGCTGCTTTTTGCAGATCTTACTGTGGATGTCACATTAAATACCAGTCCACTGTCGTCTTCTTCCTGTGAATGAGAGCTACTCCTAATTATCCTCTCCCCTTGCAGATTGTCTTTTTTAAGTAGTGAAAGGAGAGATATTGATCTGAAGATTCTGTTTCATCAGAAAGTGGTGGTTCATGCTTGTCAGCTCGCAAGTGGTTTTTTAAACCTGGTGCTTTGCAACAAGTCATGCAGCTGCGCCACATATACTTAATTGGCCACGGTGCGTGACAGTTCAAATCGTCATACTCTCCAGCGTTCCGGGATCTGGCTGGTATGGCGGTGGGCCGTTACATTTTATTCTCCTTTTACGTCTGAGGGAGTATGTTTCTTCTGTGGCCTCTCCTCTCTGCCCAGATTTATAACAGGAAATGTTCTGGCTGCTCCAGGATCTACAGATACTGGTGTTTACATCTGTTGATATGCGTGGGGAAAATCCCTACCTTATTATGGTACTTGTTGAGCATTTACTCGGCAGCAAGCGCTCTACTCAGTGTCGGTGAGGATCCAAGATAATCATATTGGACACAGTTCCTGTCCCACACTGGGCTCATAGTCCAAGTTAGGATTTTATCCTCAGTATCCAGATGAGGGGAAAAGAGGCACAGAAAAGTTTCAGTGACTGGTTAGAGGTCACAGAGTAGACGAGGAGGGAGTCGGATTAGAACCAAGGTCCTTCCGAGCCCCAGACCCGAGCTCTTTCCACTGTGCCACACTGCTTACTTTGCATAGAGAGTTGCATCCCCAGAGGATAGAAGTCCCCCATGATCCCCAGGCCTGCTTTGCCTTGCCTCCCTTTTGGCTTCCTTGTATGTTGATCTCCACCGGTTCCTGGAGACACTTAGTTTTCCGGTGCACATTAAGGGCAAGGATAAACTCCTTTCTGGATGTGAAGGAGCAGCGTGGCTCAAGGGAAAGACCACGGGCTTGGGAGTCAGAGGTCATGGGTTCAAATCCCAGCTCAGCCGCTTGTGAGCTGTGTGACTTTGGGCAAGTCACTTCTCTTCTCTGTGCCTCAGTTACCTCATCTGTAAAATGAGGATGAAGACTGCGAGCCCCACGTGGGACAACCTGATTACCTTGTATCCTCCCCAGCGCTTAGAACAGTGCTTTGCACATAGCGCTTAACAGATGCCATAATAATTATTATTCTTAATAACTTCCTTGACCGGATTTTCTTGTATCTTCGGGCTCAGTACAATGGTTGGCACATAATAAGCACTTATCAAGTACCGCAGTTATTATTATCCTGATCCTTGGAACTTGGCCTTACCTGTAAGTCCTTGTATCATCTGCACTCTTGGGTACGTTAAAGTGAGGTTGTTTAAGCGTTCCTGGTCTCTGAATACAGTGAAACCGTCATCCAGGTCCTGTTAGCCCATTAAAGCCATTACAGAACTCTCGGATGGGTACAACAGGGATCCTGCTTGAACGCCAAGGTTGCTTTGAATTTATTGTATGAAGTGCTTGGGGGAATCTAATACAACAGAGTTGGTAGACAGGTAACCTGCCCACAGGGAGCATAAAATCCAGGCGGGGAGACAGACATTAATATAAATGCATTATGCAAATGCACATGAGGGCTTGTGGGGCTGATGGTGAGGTGAATATCGAAGGTACAGAGCATAGGTGATGCACAGAACAAAGGGAGTAGAGAAAAAAGAGATTTATCTGGGAAGGCCTCTTGGAGTTGTGATTTTAATGAGGTTTAAAGGCGGGCAGAGTGGTGATCTGACATCTGTGTAGGGGGAGGAAGTTCCAGGCCAGAAGGAAGAGATGGGCAAGGGGTCGGCAGCAAGCTTGAAGTACAGTGAGTAGGTTGGTCGTAGAGGAGGGAAGTGTGTGGACTTGGTTGTAATAGGAAATCAGCGAATGAGGTAGGAGGGAGAGAGCTGATTGCATTAAAGCCAATAGTAAGGAGTTTATGTTTGATGTGGAGGTAACCACTGGAGGTTCTTGAGGAGTGGAGAAATGTGGACACTGTTTTTTTTTTTGTTTCATTTTGTTTTTTTTTTTTTTTTTAACGATTCAGGCAGCAGAGTGAAATATTACTCGGATTTGGGGAGAGACAGGTAGTAGGAAGGTTAGCGAGGAGGCTGATGCAGTAATCAAGACAGGATAGGATAAATGCTTGGATCAGCATGCTAGCAGCTGGGATGGAGAGGAAAGGGCGGATTTAAGCAATGTTGTGAAGGTAAAACCGACAGGATTTGGTGACAGATTGAATACGTGGGTTGAAGGAGAGAAATGAGTTCAGGATAAAACTAAGGTTTGTGGGCTTGTGAAACGGAGAATGGAAGTGCCGTCCACAGTGACGGGAAAGAAATGGGGAAGACAAGGTTTGGGCGGGAAGATGAAGATTTCTCTTTTGAATGTGTTTAGTTTGAAGCGTCAGTGGGACATCCAGGTAGAGTTGTCCTGAGGGCAAGAGGAAATGAGAAGGAGGGCAGTCAGGGCTAGAGGTGTAAATTTGGGAACCATCCACATAGAGATGGGAGTTGAAGCTGTGGGAGCGAATGAGTCCTCCAAAGGAGTGGGTGGAGATGGAAAATAGAGGACGACCCAGACCTGAGCCTGGAGGGACTTTGAGTGTTAGAGGGTGGGAAGCAGAGGGAGGACCTGCGAAAGAGATCGAGAAAGATCGGAGGAGAATCAGGAGAGGACAGCATCTTTGAAGCCATGGTTGGATACTGTTTCAAGGAGAAGCGGGCGGTCCACGGTGTTGAAGCCAGCTGAGAGGTCTGGATGGATTTGGCAAGAAGGAGGTCCTTGGTGATCTCGGAGAGGGCATTTTCTGGGGCGTGAAGGGGACAGAAGCCAGATCGAAGAGGACCAGGGAGAGAATCATTCATTCCTTTCATTCAATTGTATTTATTGAGTGCTTACTATGTGCAGAGCACTGTACTAAGCGCTTGGAATATACTAATCGGCAACAGATAGAGACAGTCCCTGCCCTTTGACGGGCTTATGGTCTAATCGGGGGAGACAGGCAGACAAGAGCAATGGCAATAAATAGAGTCGAGGGGAAGAACATCTCATGAAAACAATGGCAAATAGAATCAGGGTGATGTACATTTCATTAAACAAAATAAATAGGGTGATGAAGATATATTCAGTTGAGCGGACGAGTACAGTGCTGAGGGGGTGGGACGGGAGAGGCGGAGGAGGGGAGGGAAAGGGGAGAGAAGAGAGTTTAGCTGTGGAGAGGTGAAGTGGGGGTAGAGGGAGCAGAGGGGAAAAAAGGGGGGAGCTCAGTCTGGGAAGGCCTCTTGGAGGAGGTGAGCTTTAAGTAGGGATTTGAAGAGGGGAAGAGAATTAGATTGTCAGAGGTGAGGAGGGATGGCGTTCCAGGACCGCGGGAGGACGTGGCCCAGGGGTCGACGGTGGGATGGGCGAGACCGAGGGACGGTGAGGAGGTGGGCGGCAGAGGAGCGGAGCGTGTGAGGTGGGCGGTGGAAAGAGAGAAGGGAGGAGAGGTAGGAAGGGGCAAGGTGATGGACAGCCTTGAAACCTAGAGTGAGGAGTTTTTGTTTTGAGTGGAGGTTGATAGGCAACCACTGGAGGTTTTTAAGAAGGGAAGTGACATGCCCAGATCGTTTCTGCAGGAAGATGAGCCGGGCAGCGGAGTGAAGAATAGACTGGAGCGGGGCGAGAGAGGAGGAAGGGAGATCAGAGAGAATCAGAGGAGAGGAAGTGGATCTAGGCAACTTGTTCAAGGAGTTTGGAAAGGAATGCTAGGAGGGAGTAGAGGTGCTAACTGGAAGGAGCCAGGGCTCAAGAGAGGTTTTTTTTAGGTTTGGGGATATATGAGCAACATGATCAAATAACAACAAAAATAAAACAATTGCTGTTTTTTCTAAATTGCCAAAGCAGTGAAAGGCAGCGTGGCCTAATGGATAGAACAAGGGTCCGGGCGTCAGAAGGACCTGGTTTCTAATCCCAGCTCCGCCACTTGTCTGCTGAGTGCCCGTGGACAAATCACTTCAGTCGGCTGTGCCTCAGTTACCTCATCTATAAAATGGGGATCAAGACTGTGAGCCCCATGGGGGACAGGAAATGGGTCTGACCTGATTTCCTCGTATCCATCCCATGGCTTAGAACAGAGTCTGGCACATGGTAAGCGTTCAACAAATGCCATAAACAATTGCTTTCTCCCAGGATGTAATAAATTTCTGTTGAAGCACTAAAAGCTGAGTTGAATTTTTGGTTTCATAGCTAAATTGGCACTGATTACCGTTTAGCGGGATTCAGTTTACTCCTCCGTATTAAAAGCCCACATTCCTCTGCACATGGTTGATTAAATTATAACTTAGGAATGGTGGGACTGTTTTTAGAAGAGTGCCATCAACAATATTAATTTAAACTCCCCAGTGGAGAATTTTTGAAATAAGCCAGCTAAAAAAAAATCTGAGATTCATCAGTTCAATTAACTGAATCCTTCGACCCTATCTTTAGCAGTGCCTTGAACGAAACGGTTCCTCACCACTGTAATTTTGCTCCACAACTAAAATCAATAAATAGTATTTATCAAGTTCTTATTCTGCGCCAAGCAGTGTACCTAACACATGAGAGAATAGAGTAAGTAGAAATGATTCCTGCCCTGAAGGATGTTAGAATCAAGGGGCCGGGGTGAGACGGGCACTCGAATAAATTCCAAATAGGAGGTGATACTAGAATGTGGTGGCTAGGTGATGCAGAAGTACTGAAATGGCAGTGGCCGAGGAATATATAGGCAGATGAGAACTTAATCAGGGAAACCCTCCTGGAGGGGATGCGATTTCAGCAGGGCCTTGAAGATGGGGTGAGCAGTTGTCAGCCTGTTGTGAACTGGCAGGGAGCTCCAGGCAGAAGGAGGCCGAGAACAAGAGGTCACTGGCAAGAGAGATGGGAGCGAGGCCCACTGACTGGAGTGTAATGGGAGAGGAGTGAGGATAAGCAGTGGAGAGAGAGACAGAGATGATGGAGAGAGAGGTGACCCCATAAAACCCAGAGTTGGAAGTATCCTGTTGGGTTGGAAAGGAATGAGCAAGTCCTGCAGTTTCTTGAGGAGTGGGCAGCTGAGTGAAGTCCGGACTGGAGAGGAAAGAGGAACTGAAGGTAGGGAGAGCTGCGAGAAGGCCGATGCACTAGCCGAGCCGGTCGGTCAAACAACGGTATTTGTTGAGAGCGCTGTGAAGAGCACTGTCTAAGCGCTTGGGAGAGTAATAATAATAATAATGATGGTATTTGTTAAGCACTTACTACTTGCAAAGTACCCTTTAAGTGCTGGGGGGATACATGGTGATCAGGTTGTACCACTTGGGACAGCCTTCATTCCCATTTTCCAGATGAGCTAACTGAGGCACAGAGAAGTGAAGTGACTTGCCCAAAGTCATACAGCTGACAAGTGGCGGAGGTGGGATTAGAACCCATGACCTCTGACTCCCAAGCCCGTGCTCTTTCCACCGAGCCACGCTGCTTCTCAATGCAGTACAATATTGTACAATACAACAGACTGGAACAGATGTGTTCCCCACCCAAAATGAGTTTACAGTCTAGAGGGGCGGACGGACATCCAGACAGACGTTAATATGAATGTATAAGTAATTTATAATAAAGAAGGTTATTCATTCAATCATTCATATTTATTGAACGCTTACTGTGTGCAGAGCACTGTACTAAGCGTTTGGAAAGTACAGTTAGGCAACAGATAGAGACAATCCCTGCCCAACAACGGGCTCATGCTCTATAAATGCAGCCTAATAATATGATTATGTGACTCGTACAGATTGGGCTGAGGTATGCGGTGTACGTAAGTGATGTGGGGATGGGGATGGGGCAGATTCTGGAGGTGATGTGGAAAAATAATAATAATTGTGGTATTTAAGCACTTACTATTTGCCAGCCACTGTTCTAAGCACTGGGGTGGATACAAGCCAATCATCCCCATTTTACAGATGAGGTGACTGAGGCCCAGACAAGTGGTCTGCTGAGTCTGCTTCTGAGAAGCAGCATGGCCTAGTGGCAAGAGCATGCGTGGGCTTGGGAGTCAGAGAACCTGGGTTCTGATCCCGGCTCCGCCACCTGAGTCTACTCGTAGAGCCGGGATTAAAACCCAGGTCTCCCACTTCCCAGAGCCATTCCCATTCCACTAGACCAAAAGCAGGGCGAAGGACCTGTGGGAGTCTCACAGACAGGTCAAATTCTCCAATCCTCAGAACTCTTCAGCAGCCTCCCTCCCACTTGGCTACTAAGATTTTTCTACTGCACGGCCAGCTCGGTTTATTATTGTAGGCAAGGCTTTGTGAGACTTAGTAGGGCCATCTCAAATGATCCCTTCTTAGTCCTGGGTTCCGTAGTCCGTGACAGGGTGTGATTAGCATTTGTATGGTATGAGTCAAATCAGAAGCAGGTGGAAGCTTTTAAGCCATCAAATTAACATGTAGGGTGAAAATTAAGTTGGTTGGGAGATAGAAAATAAGAAATGCACCCCGGAGTCTCTCTCCTAGACTTCTTTTTCTTCTTCGTATGTCTGGGTGAGCCAATCAAAAATGAAGGCAGTCCAGAGCTTCTCTTTCTGTCCCAGGAATTCAGCAGCTAGCACTTGCTGCCTAGTCTGTGAAGTGAACTTTTCATTAATCCCTTCTCTGGAGGCCTTCTCTCCCAACTCCTAAACCTACCAGAAGCAGTGCAGGGCAGCAGGGCCTGGCCATTTAAAGGTGCTGCCGTAATGAACAGCTGAGTTATGAGTTGTGAGCCACCTACCCTTCACTGAGACCCTCCCCTCCAAAACCCTTCTGAAACTCCAAGGTTCTGGACTACTAACCCAGTTCCCGGGAAAGGGTGGTAGACCAGAGAGTAGGAGTGGTTTTGTAAAGTAGCCAGCAACTGTGGGACTAGGGAGAGGAGGCGATAATATTATGAAATGATTTCCCAGTCTGGTTTAAAGGTACGTGATGGAGTGTGTTTTTCAGAATCACTGCCGGTTATACAATCCTGCCATTCCCCTCTTTGCACATGTTTCATCTTTGGGCTCCTTGTCTTGGCTTCCTGTTTAGAATTCTCTGCCCTAGTTCCTTGCCAAGCGTTTTGGTACTGCCTTCCTTGACTACAATTCGGTCACCATTTTTCAATTCCCTATGGTTTTAATGTGGTAGTTTTTTACCGTTTACTTGCTAAGATCAGGGTATCTTCCCTACTCGAAAATTCATCCTGAATTATTTACCAAATTGTTTTTCCGAGAGGAAATCGAAATGACTTGATCATCCTTCCTTGAACACTGTTGAAAAAGGACCAATTAAATGAGTAAATTTAAAAAAAAAATGCTCCAGTGGGCTGTTCGTGTCTGATTTGCAAATTATTAGGAGGATCGTACCACGGAGGTTTCTTCTACCTTGTTATGGCTCTGTCTTTGCTACTTTCCTCTGCAGCATCATCTCTAATTCTTGGAATGAATTTCGGGCTGTGGGCAGAGCCAATTTGATGAAATAACACTCTTCTTCTGTGATAAATCTTGTCAGAAGGAAAATAAACCTCACTGCAAAGAGGATATAATCAGCACCTGCATCTTGCTGCTGCAGAAGACAGTCCCATTTCCAAAAGTCCATCCAATTTCTGATGTTGATGATATTTTTGACATTAACTGTGAACATAACTCCCCCAAAAAGGAGTCATTTGGAATAGGCATCGTATCATGCTCTCAGCTATTAAGACATTAAGACCTCTCCTTTTTCCTTTGGTTTTTGTTTGGGTTGAAAGAGACTGTTGAATGTATTTGATTGAGGCAGAAAGTTGCATTCTTCATCTCGCAGTATGCAGATCCCTTAAAGAAAGTGCACACGGATAGGGGAGACTTACATCGGTAACTCTGGGTGGAGCCTATAGAACTTTCGGCATGATGATTTTTGAGGTCATTTGTCAGGTTGATTGACCCACCACTGGGGAAACAGATAAAAGTTGACATTTTCCATAGTTAAGAGATTGGCACGGAATCCCACTCTTGCCTTGTCCCCCACCCTTTCAGGCAGCGTTGAAATAGATTCAGCTTGGCCTGCGATGTCATGTGGCAGGCCAAACCCCAATCCCAAGCCCCAATTGTCCTAGCTTCCCTGTGGAGCTTTCCCAAAACTTCTTCCCCACACACCCTGCCCCATTAATGGAGTCTGTGGGGCTAGGCCAAGCCATATAGAACAGATCTTTTCCAACGCAGAGCGGGTTCAAGTTGTTTGCTTTAGCCAAGGCTGACCCTTATCCAGCGAATCCCAGTGGGGGCAGATTTGTTCAGGCAGGGGAGGAGGAAAAGATTCTGCTAATGAGCTCAGCTCCTTGGTTTCCTTAGGAGTGGTACTCCATAGATTAGTGACTTGTTTTAATATGTTACTCGTGCTTTCTGCAGTGGATTGTGAGCTGCTTTTTTTAAAAAAAATATGGTATTCGTTAAGCACCTGTTGTGTGCCAGGCTCTATACTAAGGACTGGGATAGATTCAAGATAATCAGTTTGACACAGTCCCCATCCCCAAATGGGGCTCACAGTCTTAGTCCCCATTTTACAGATGAGGTAATTGAAGCGCAGAGAAGTGAAAAGTGATTTCCCTGTAGCTACAGAGAAGAAAAGTGAGAAAGCTGGGATTTGAATTCAGGTCCTCTGACTCCCAGGCCTTTGCTCTTTCCTTAGTCATGCTGCTTCTTGAGGTCGGGGGGGTCTTCTACATCTACTAGGAGATCAGTACAGTGCAAAACACACAATGGAGCGGCTCCTTGCTACTGTTATCTGTCTTTTATGGTTAGAGAGCTCTTGTAGAAAAATGGAAGTTGGCTCTTTTAGGGTGACAACAGATCCTTTTTAAAGACGATGTTCAACCTGCTGGCAATACCATTACGGTTCTGTTCCTTTGAATGGTTTTAGCAAGGCCAATGCAGAGAAACTCTGTTTTCAGAGTGACTATAGTGGCATGGGTCATTTGGATGCTTTCTTGTGTACAGATTCATCAAATCATAAAACAGGGAGCCATCAAGTACTAAGGAACAAGCGTTACGCCTAGTTTTAAATCCTAACTAGGTGGACTGTGACATTTGAGCAGAATGACAAGTATGGGAAGTTCTTTAAAATCACCCTAATTGGCCCTCCCCCAAATTTTGGTAATCCCTCCCAACAGCCATCCGTCCCTCCTAAGTTCCTATTCTTTGAATACACCGTGGAAGTTCTACTCTGGCTCTTCAGCTAATTACAAAGAGCCAACATACAAGAACCAGAAGAAGATGCATTTTTGAAGATCCCATGGCTGTCAAGATTGCAATACTGAAAAGCATTAGTCTACACAGTCTGTAAAAGACCTTTGAAGTGAGAGATCTGCGTTTCACTTGTGAGATTGTATAAAGTATGCTGTATTGGTGGCCAGATTTATCACAAGATTAGGAACCCTACAGTAGGGTTATTGTTGATGTTTCCATCATATTGTGTAATCGTCCTAACTCTTGAGATACTTGACTAGTGTCAACACAGTTTAATTTGCACTCTGAATCGATGTACTGACATCACTTAAAGTTGCATTAGTAATCATTTATGGAAGAGGCACTCAAACCCCCGAATTGCCAGGAAAGAATGAAAATCAGGCTGGAATTTGCATCATTTTAGTTCTTTGCGGTAATGTGGGCCAGTATTTTCTAGAGGAACTATTTCCAAAAGACCTTTGGTCTCATATGCTGTAGTATCTCATGATCTCTCCCCAAGATCACATGTCCAGATCAGCAGACCATTTTCTTGACAGATCTCTCCTGACAGAAATCTTAGATGACCTTTAAAAGTCCTTTTTGCTACTGTTTGCCAACTGTCCCGTTACACCAAAACATGTCCGTCTTCTTTTGTAATCCTCTATAATCAAAAGTGAGAGGGAACACTTTGTTCCGCACAGTTATTCCTTGGCCAGATCATCTTAAGGAAAAGTATATTTTGAGAGGGTTTTTTTTCTTCTTTTAAAGGAAAATTCTGCCCGTGTCCTGAAGTTGCATGAAGATGGGGGACTATTTCTGGACTAATGTGCCATGATTCCCACCTATCAATCAATCAGTGGTATATTTTGAGTGCTTACTGTGCGCAGGGCACTGAAGTTTTGGGAGAATTCAACGGAAGTAGGTGGATATGATCCTTGGAAATCTTAGCAGCGTGGCTCAGTGGAAAGAGCCCGGGCTTTGGAGTCAGAGGTCATGGGTTCGAATCCCGGCTCGGCCACTTGTCAGCTGTGTGACTTTGGGCAAGTCACTTAACTTCTCGGTGCCTCAGTTCCTTCATCTGTAAAATGGGGATTAAGACTGTGAGCCCCACGTGGGACAACCTGATTCCCCTGTGTCTACCCCAGCCCTTAGAACAGTGCTCGGCACATAGTAAGAGCTTAACAAATACCAACGTTATTATTATTATTATTATTAGCTGATAATGGCGTCTCCCTTCAGAAATGAAGGATAAGACTCAATCTGACAGCAGGGAGGAGGACCTGCCCCGAAGAATTGATTAAAATGATAGTGGTTTGGGGGTTCCATTTGCACTCTCTCATCTTTGCCAGTTATGTTCTCACTGGGGCCCGGAGCAAGTGGATTGTCAGGGGTGTAGCACAGTGCAAGTTACAGAGAAGCAGCGTGGCTCAGTGGAAAGAGCCCTCGCTTGGAAGTCAGACATCATGGGTTCTAATCCCGGCTCCACCACTTGTCAGCTGTGTGACTTTGGGCAAGTCACTTCACTTCTCTGGGTCTCAGTTACCTCTTCTGGAAAATGGACATTAAGACTGTGAACCCTACATGGGATAACATGATTTCCTTGTACGCCCCTTGGTGCTTAGAACAGTGCTTGGCATATAGTAAGCGCTTAACAAATGCCATCATCCTCAAGTTCATATGTGGTCTTCACCCGTGATAGGCAAGATACAATGAGATCCTCAACTGGAACCCAGATCTTCTGATTCTCAGAGCTTTGTTCTATCCACTGGGCCAACAGAAGGGCTGGGAATCTAGTTATTGTCATGAGAATACCTGCTTGGGCAAATCCGAAGGTCATGCTCCTAATCCTGGCTCTACCACCTGTCTGCTGTGTGGTCTTGGCCAAGTCACTTCACTTCTCTGTGCCTCAGTTATCTCATTTGTAAAATGGGGATTGAGACTGTGAGCCCCACGTGGGACAGGGACTGCATCCAACCTGATTTGCCTGCATCCACCCCAGTGCTCAGTACAGTGCCTGGCACATAGTAAGCACTTTACAAATGCCACAGTTATTAAGAGGAGGAGAGGGCACTCACAGGCTCATAAGTAGTGCTTTTCACAATGGTTCCAGCTTTGTACGTGCCCTTTGAATTTGCTAGACATCAAAGGGGCCAACTCTTAAAGGTGGGGGCCGGAAAGAGGCCGGGATTTTATGGAGTGGTGCCGATAAGCTTCAAAGAGCAAATGGGCCAGAAACCCACCATTTGGGGTCTTTTTGATCCTGGTCAGAAACTCTCAGGTCTTGACAGAGTCCTTGAATGAGCAAGCCTTGGACGCTAGCTCAGAAAGTCGTGGCCTTATGGAGTGGGCACTTATTCATTCATTCAGTCGTATTTCTTGAGCGCTTACTGTGTGCAGAGCACTGTACTAACCGCTTAGAAAGTATAATTCAGCAACAAATAGAGACAAAACCTGCCCAACAATGGGCTCACAGTCTAGAAGGGGGAGAGACAACAAAACAAAACAAGTAAACAGGCACTGATATAAATAAATATAATTATATATATATATATGTACACATCATTAGTAAAATAAATAGAATAATAAATATCGACATATACACTTAAACATTGCATGGGAATGGGAGTCAACAGATCTGTGTTGTACTCCCGGCTCTACCATTTGTCTGCCATGTGGCTTTGGGCAAGTCATTTAACTTGGCTGTGCCTCAGTTTCCTCACCTGTGAAATGGGGAATAAATACCTTTTCTCTCTGCCTCTTAGACTGTGAGCCCCATGTAATAATAATAGTAATAAAAATAACTGTGCGATTTGCTTTTTTTGGTATTTGTTAAACGCTTATTCTGCATCAGGTCCTCTTCCGAGTGCTGGGTAGACAGAAGTTGATTAGGTTGGACACAGTCTCCGTCCCTCATGGGGTTCACAGTCGAAGAAGGAAGGAGAACAGAGACACCGAAGTTAAATGAGTCGTCCAGGGTCACACAGCAAGCCGTTGGCAGAACCAGGATTAGAACCCCGTTCCTCTGATTCCCAGGCCCGTGTTCTTTCCTTTAAATCATGCAGCTTCTCCAGCCAAGCGCTGCGCTGGTTGTTCGGGGTAGTTGATAATTCAACTAATCCTATTTATTGAGTGCTTACTGTGTGCAGAGCACTGTGCTAAGTGCCTGGGAGAGTGCAGTACTACAGAGTGGGTAGGCAAGGTCCCTGCCCCCAGCAAGCTTACCGTCAAGAGGGGGAAATAGAAAATAATCAGGTCAGAGATTCAGTCCTTGTCCCATACAGGGCTTAGAATCTAAATATGATTGCCCTTATGGACATCCATCTCTGCTTAGTATCCTAATTGCCAGCCACGTCGTTCAATAGAATTTCAGGACTAACTCTTCTCCTTTTGCATGTGAATAGCCTGCCAGATGTCCAGGCTAAAATGGTTCCTCTTTTAAAAAACGTATTCAGTGACTTTCCGAAGTTTCTATTTGGAAGTTTGCAGAAGCGAAAGACAGATAGAAACCTTTAGAGCTGGTAAAAAGGAAAGATTTCCAAATTCCTTTCTGTATGGTGTTGAAGCTCTTCCTATGCACTAAGCACTGGGAGAGAGACGAGGTTATGAAGTCTTCGTCCCATGTGGGGCTCACGGCCTTGATGCCCATTTTCCAAATGAAGTAACTGAGGCACAGAGAAGTTAAGTGACTTGGCCAAGGTCCCACAACAGACGTGTGATGGCCCATGCTCTTTCCACTAGGCCGTGCTGCTTCTGTAATAATAATTATAACGATGGTATTTGGTAAGCGCTTATTGTGCGTCAGGCGCTGTATTAAGCGCTGGAATGGATACAAGCAAATCGGGTCGGAAACGGTCCCTGCCCCGCGTGGGGCTCCAAGTCTTCACCCCCATTTTACAGATGAGGTAACTGAGGCCCAGAGAAGTGAAGTGACTTATAATGTCATAATGTTGGTATTTGTTAAGCGCTTACTATGTGCAGAGCACTGTTCTAAGCGCTGAGGTGGATACAGGGTCATCAGGTTACTTGCCCAAGGTCACACAGCAGAGAAGCGGCAGAGCCGGGATTAGAACCCATGCCCTTCTGATTCCCAGGCCCCTGCTCTCTCGGCTACGCCATGCTGCTTCCTGCCTCAATGAATCTAGCCATTAAAGTAACCACTAAAAACCTCTTAAAAATGAAAGAGTTGAACAATTTAGGAAGGTGATTGCTTTGGAACAATTTCGAGAGCAGTTGTGGGCCAAATTCCTTTTGGACCAGAGTAGTTTAAGTAGCTTCTGTCAATCAAGTGTGGAGAGTCCATTGTTTCAAAGCATTTCCATCACACCCAGAATGAAGACCCAGGACTTGTGTTATTCTGGAAGCCCCAGGAACGAGGCCCCATCTGAGGTAGGCATGACTTCGGGCGAAGGCATTTTCGCTGCTGGCCTTAGAATTGTAGTCTCAGCAAATATCCCAATCGCCTAAGAGAACCAGCCAGTGGAAGTGGAGGGAGGCAAGAAGACATCCCGTTTGTGTGACTATTTCTTTCCCGGGACTCTTTGTTTGGACCCCTACAAAGTTCATTCCATTTGATTTTCTTGGGGAATTTCAGGTATTTCAGTATTTAGAAGTATTTCATTGGGGTGCCGTTCACCAGTTTGATCACAGAGGTCTTAGTTATTTCAATCCCTGATTCTGTGTCTCTGCAGGAGAGAGAGGTTTCTGAGTCATCAGGCGATATCATTAGATTGTTCTATCTTCTGTATTATTCACCGACTCTTTTAGTTGGGTTATCTGGCAAGGATTTGAGAACACGCGTTCTTTCGCAGCACAGCCCCTCATCCCCCTCCCCAGCCCCAATCGGCTCACTCCCATCCAACCCCTCCCCACCCCTCCTACCGTTCTCTCCCCTCCCGATCTCATGCCACTAACCCACAGCCCTGGATCACCTTCACAATACACTTACTTCGCTCCTGTGCACGAGCCGCACAACTGTGCGGGTGGAGATCCGGCTATCCGGCCGACACCGTGTTCATCCCCAATTCATCCTTGCCTGCTTTAACTCCGCCCGCTCCTCTGCCTAGCAATTGGAATGGAGTTCAGCTTCCTGTGAGAAAGCCAAATGACTCACCTCGTTTTCATGTTCCCCTGAACAGCTGGGTGGTTTGCAAATCGACTCAAATAGGCCTGTTGCTACAGATAGCTTATAGTGGTAGAGAATGACTAAAAAAATGCCCTGGGTAAAGAGTCCTGCATTACGTCAGAGTGAAGTAGCCAAAAAAAAAAAGTGATAGGCCATCAGTTTGTAAAAAACCCAAGAGCTCAGTGGCATAGCAGGAATAATAAAAACCGGTTGCTGTGAGGTAATGACTTGCGGAGACTCTTGAAGAAACCGTGAGCAAGGTTTCTTGGCTAAGTTGACCAGTCCTTAAGGTGACGATTAAATGAATCCATGCCATTTTTGAGATAGCATCAAGGATCCAAGTCTCATTATACACTACTCGTCAGATTTAATATTTGTAACGGGGCATTCCTCGTAATTTTCGAGGTGGAGTTTTCTTAAACAGAACAAACGGTGGGTGAGCAATTTGGAGCCCATTTGAGTTTTTGTGGACGACTCAAGTGATATTGGCAATTAAGTTTCCATGGTGACTGGAAGGATGAACTAGAATATGAGAACAAAGGATTGAATGAGAACTCATGAATGAAGGAGTACTACAGAAAATTAACAGTACCGATTTCTCACCTTCTCCAAATCCGGGTTGCTTTTTAGCCTGAGCTCCTAGATTGATATGAAGATGTCGAACCGTATTTTACTATGAAATTATTTAGTATGTCAAGGTGGGTTCTTGGTATTGTGCATACGCAATCGTATTTATACAGATGATTTAAGGGCAGTTGTCGCAGCACTGGTTAATGTTTTTTAGCGGAAATATAGAAATTAATTTTATTTGGCCTTGCTTTTCCTTTCTTTTCCTGAATAGATAAAGCTTATACAAAATGGTCAGCCCAGTCATCAGTAAGCATTTCTGGAATGCCTGCTAGGTGGACAGCATTGGACTAGGAAATTTGAAGACATTTAGTGTTATTTTATCTGGGTCGTAGTGATTTCATCCACAGTGCATCCGTCGGGGGAAGCACTGAAAGTGGGATGCATTGACATGGTGAAGTACTGATTTGTGTAGGTGTATTCTCTCTGCCTAAAGGACATTTGTATTATTTCCTCTGGGAGCTGAATGCTTGGTGAGAAGACAGTCGTGTATTTATAACCGTTAGTATTCCTTCCTTCCTTCCCCTATAAATAACACTGCAAATTTCACGACATGTAGGCAGATGAAATACCCATATTGTCCTGTGTACAGTTAACTTCTAAACTGAGAAGTTGGCCGATAAGGATCATCGTTGGTTTAAAAAACTGTAAAATTCCTCCTCCGTTCAGTCATTTATTCATTGGGATTTATCGAGCGCTTACTGTGTGCAGAGGCGCTTGGGAAGTACAACTGGGGAACAAAGAGAATCCGTGCCCACGACGGCCTCACAGTCTAGAAATGGGGAGACAGACATCAAAACAAGTAAACCGGCGTCAATAGCATCAATAGAAATAATTAGAATTATAGGTATATACATACATCAGAACAAGTAAACAGGCATTAATATAATTAAGCAGTTATAGATATGTACATAGACACAAGTGCTGTGGGGCGGGGAATGGGGGTAGAGCAAAGGGGGTGAATCAGGGCGATGGGGAGAGGAGGGGAAGCTGAGAAAAAGGGAGGCTTAGTCCTCCACTTTATTCCTCCCAACTTCCATCCCCTGATGAACAATGACAAGCCAAAATGATATCGGATAAAACGTAAGACCTCCTAACTTTTAAATCTTCCTAATCAAGCATCATCCAACCCCTTTGCATGGAGTCTTGGCATTGAACTCTGGCTGAGGAGAAGCAGGGCAGCAGTTTCCCGGAATGGCTGCTGGATGAGACACTCGTGCAAAGCACAGACACCCTGCGAGCTTCTTACCGCAGGCAATCACAAGCCTTCTGGCATTCACAAGTGACTGAAGAAAGTGTACGGTGATAACTGTTAATTCCTCCTACCCCATCCTAGATCAACTCCATCAAGAGAGCGCTGAGAGAGAAACCGTCTTTGGGGCTCAGGACGCTTTCTGTTTTGAACTTTTCTAACTCCCACCTATGTATGGATGAGTGAGCGTGTCTCTGATTTTTTTTTTCCCTCCTGATTCTGCTCCTTTCACTCTTCACCACTCTCCTTTAGGGAGTTTATGTCTTGGCTATCCCCTTTGAACAGTGCTCCAGTGCTTAGAACA
The DNA here is from genome assembly GCF_004115215.2 of Ornithorhynchus anatinus. Classification (NCBI taxonomy): domain Eukaryota; kingdom Metazoa; phylum Chordata; class Mammalia; order Monotremata; family Ornithorhynchidae; genus Ornithorhynchus; species Ornithorhynchus anatinus. Next base: position 28,206,105 of record NC_041735.1, read on the forward strand.
GTGCTCCAGTGCTTAGAACAGTGCTTGGCACATAGTAAGCGCTTACAAGTATTAATATTATTATGTAAAATGAATTAGCAGAGTCATTCAGAAGAAATCTTCAAAAGGAAGTGCTAGAAGTCCCAGCTAGCCAGGAAATGATGTTTGAATTGTGTCGGTGCTTACCTTTGCAGGGGAAGGGGAGGAAGGGAAATCAGTGCTTTTATTTTCAATAAACTTGGTTGAAATTATTGATAGTCTGCGTACATGTTTAATACAGTATCATTTTGAGGACACTTTTCTGTTTACATTAATCACACATCCTCATCAACAACTGTAGTTTTGATTGAGCACCTGTTTTGTGCAAAGCACTGACTAGTGTGTGGGGGAAAAAGAAAGGAAATAGGTGATTTGGGCATCCAGGCCTGCTGGACCTTAATGAAAGGTGTTAGACTTCCCAGATCAAACTCTTTGCTGGAGTATTCTTTTTCCAGTGTGAAAAAAGAAGTGGTTCATTCATTCAATCTTATTTATTGAGTGCTCACTGTGTGCAGAGCACTGTACTAAGCACTTGAAAGAGTACAGCGAAACAGTTAACGGTAACATTCCCGGCCCACAGCGAGCCCACAGTCTAGAGGGGGAGACAAACATTAATATAAGTAAATAAATAAATTACAGATATAATAAACCTCAGATATGGTGGTTCAGGGCCTTTAAAAATTGGTTCCAGGAATAATGCAAAAGAAAATTCTTCAACGTTAATAATCTCAAATTTTGTGAGAAGCAGCGTGACCTAGAGGATACAGCTCTGGGCTGGGAGTCACGAGGACCTAGGTTCTAGTCCCGGCTCCACCACTTGTCTTCTCTGTGACTTTTTGCAAGCCACTTCACTTCTCTGTGCCTTAGTTACCTCGTCTGTAAAATGAGGATTAATGCTGTGAGTCCTATGTGGGACAGGGACTGTTTCCATCCCGATTTGCCTCTATCTACCCCAGTGCTTAGAACAGTGCTTGGCGCATAGTAAGCGCTTAACAGATACCGTAATTATTGAATGAATGATTGAATGAAGGATAAAGAATGGCTCTAGAGGGTAAAGTTGGGATTAGCCTTGGCGGCAGAGCCATGTGTTGTCAATGCACAAGGAAAGTCAAATAGAGCCAAGAGGGATCCTGGAGGGAATTGCACGTACGAGCAGTGCGCGTCAGGTTACTGAACTTTCCTGGGCTGGAAAACACCGATCTGAATTTGCTGGCATTGCAGGGTCCCTGAATCTCCCAGTGACTTTAGGGTACCCAGATGCCCTAGGACTAGAGAAGCAGCGTGGCTCAGTGGAAAGAGCCCGGGCTTGGGAGTCAGAGGTCGTGGGTTCGAATGCCGGTTCTGCCACTTGTCAGCTGTATGACTGTGGGCAAGTCACTTCACTTCTCTGTGCCTCAGTTACCTCAATGAACTTCACAGGGGACAACCTGATTACCCTGTATCTACCCCAGCGCTTAGAACAGTGCTCTGCACATAGTAAGCGCTTAACAAATACCAACATTATTATTATTATCCAAGGTTCAGGCCAGCCTAGGTCACTTAATATAGGTTAGAGGTGTCCCAAAGGCATGGGTCAGCTCATACCCTTGTGGTTTTGTGAAAAAGTTTCTAAGGTTTGGAGTTTTTCAGAATAAAAGACGCTAAAGGGGAAGCAGTCATCACACAGTTCATTAGTTCTTTGTTCCACGATCTGAAACCAGGAAGGACGGAGACACCTCACCTACATTTTCAAGCAGTTTAGCGGAAGTCATATTGCTGACTTTGCCAGGATGTATAGTTTGAAGAATTGTTTCCTGCTGAATGAATTAAATGAAGAACAACTGGCTGTATGTTAGGGTCTTAGAACTGTGTGAAAGTAATGCTAGACCTGCTGTCCTACTATGTTTATTCTTGCTGGTAGTCCAAAAGGAGAACTCAGACTGAGAAGTAAAGCTTTGTCTTTGGAAAATAAACTAAAATTATGACTTTTTTTAGAGCAAGGTACCCACCCCCCATACTTTCTTTGGATTTGCTCAGAGAAAACTTGTTTGATTCAGATGGCATTTTGCTCAGGAGCAGTGGGAATCGTATTATTCCCTAAAACTGTGAGTGTCGCTCGGAATTCTGTTCTGAGTCCTCTCCTCTTCTCAATTTACATGTACTCCCTTGGGGAGTTCATCATTTCCCACGGCTTCGACATCATTTCTGTTTGGATACTCCTAAGTGATCTCTCGCCTTCTCTGAAAGCTCACGTTTACTTCCGACTTCCGAGTATCTCTGTCTGAATGGCCTGCCGGCCCCTCGCGCTCAATAGTCCGAAACTAAACTCCTCAAATTCCGTCCCAAGTCATTTCCAGCTAACCATCTCATCATCATTGACAACACCACCATCCTCCCTGTGTAAATACCCATTCTCACACCTACGTGAACTGTGAGCCCCTTGTATGGGAAGCAGCGTGGCTCAGTGGAAAGAGCCTGGGCTTCGGAGTCAGAGATCATGGGTTCGACTCCCAGCTCTGCCACTTGTCAGCTGTGTGCCTGTGGGCGAGTCACTTAACTTCTCTGTGCCTCAGTTACCTCATCTGTAAAATGGGAATTAACTTTGAGCCTCTAACAACCTGATTACCCTGTATCTCCCCCAGCGCTTAGAACAGTGCTCTGCACATAGTAAGCACTTAACAAATACCAACATTATTATTATTAGTAGGTCAGGGACTGTGTCTGACCTCATTATCTTGCCTAGAGCTTAACAAATATCAAAGTAGTTAATATTATTATTACTATTATTATACCCTCCTCCTCCTGCCACTTGGGCCTTCCCCTCCCCACCCCCATATTACTTACGTCCACGTGTTTCTGTTCATTTCCTCCTGTCTGTAATTCATTTTGAAGTCTGTCTCCCCTGCTAGATTTTAAGTTCTTTGAGGGCAGGGACTGTGTCTTCTACCTCTGTTGTACATTCTCAAATGCTTATTATTTCAGGGCTTTGCATCCAATAGGTGGCTCTCTCAAAACCTGTTGATTGTCACCTCCCAGTTTAGGGCAACAGTCTCCTAGCTGATTTCTCTGCCTCCAGTCTAATTCCTTTCCAGTTCATACTTTATTCTGCTCTCTGGTTCGTTTTCCTAAAAGGCCATTCTGCACATAACTTTCCACTCTTCCAAATCCACCAGTGATTACTCATTCCTCTCCACATCAAGCAGAAACTCCTAATTGACTTTAAAGCACTCACTCAGCTTGCTCCCTCTTTCACTCCTGTAGATCCCCTGTCTTCTATCCCGACATTACAGTTCACACCCTTGGTTCCTATCACACCTTGTTTTTTGTCTCTCTCGCTGCCAACCTCCTCCCGTCTGAAACTCTCTCCACCTTCCCGTGTGACAGACCACTTCCCATCTTCAGAGCCCTGCTAAAATAATAATAAAAATTCTGATATTTGTTAAGTGCTTTCCCTGTGCCAAGCACTAAGTGCTGGGGTAGATTCAGGATACAAGGTCGGAGACAGACACCCACAGACGTCACCTCTCTCGGAATCCTTCCTATGGAGCCTGGGGATCATCCTAGAAGTTGTCATCTCCCCTTTTCTCCAAACTCCCAATTTTTAGTCCTTCGGTTCCCAGCCAGCTCCCCAATCTACCAGCCCAACTCCAGCAGCGTGGCTCAGTGGAAAGAGCCTGGGCTTCGGAGTCAGGGGTCATGGGTTCGACTCTCGGCTCTGCCACTTGTCAGCTGTGTGACTGTGGGCCAGTCACTTAACTTCTCTGTGCCTCAGTTACCTCATCTGTAAAATGGGGATTAACTGTGAGCCTCTCTGAGCCTCACGTGGGACAACCTGATTACCCTGTATCTACCCCAGCTCTTAGAACAATGCTCTGCACATAGTAAGCACTTAACAAATACCAACATTATTATTATCAGACCCTCCAACCAGATCTGTGTACCCGACCTGAGCATAACATTAATGCTAATAATAGTGATAATGATAATTTAGGTATTTAAAGGCTTACTGTGGGTCAAGCACTGTACCAATCGCTGGGGTATTCATTCAGTTGTATTTATTGAGCGTTTACTGTGTGCAGAGCATTTTACTAGGCGCTTGAGAACTACCCTACAGCAATAAAGAAAGAAAATCCCTGCCCACAACGAGCTCACAGTCTAATAATAATACTAATTATGGTATTTGTTAAGCACTTAATAGGTGCCAAGCACTGTTCTAAGCACTGGGATAGATACAGAGTAATCAGGTTGTCCCACGTGGGGCTCCCCCTTTAATTCCCATTTTACAGATGAGGTAACTGAGGCATAGAGTCTAGAGGGGTAGAAATACAAGATGATCAGGTCCTACATAGGGCTCACAACCTAAGTAGGCCAGAGAGCAGATAGTGATTTCCCATTTGCAGGTGAGGGAACTGAGGCGCAGAGAAGTTAAGTGACTCCCCCGAGGTCATACACAGCAAGTACGTGGCAGAGGCAGATTCAGAATCCAGGTCTTCTGACTCTCAATGCACAGATTAGAGCAAGCTGCTTCTCCCTTTATGTGGACCAAGGCATTGTGGAGAGGAGCCCACCCTAGCTTGGGAGGACCTGATAAGAGAAGAGAGAAGGGACCCTGGGACCTGGAGCCATCACCATGACGACCAAGCAGGCACAGGAGGCTGGTCGATGAATCCGATGCAGCTGAGCCCTCGTTAGCATGACCACGGACCGAACAACGACTCCCCCAAAGCAGGCCCGCGAGCTTCACACGACCGGCGGCCCACTAGGGCGATCCCGTGCAAGCCTGTTGCTTCCATATAATTCATAGTTCGGTATGGTTGTTAATTGAGTCAAGGGGAATACTAGTCTGTATTCTTTCCCCTGTGTCATGCTGCTTCCCTGACCAACCTGACCAGTTTCTTTCCCCGGACCCACCCGTCTACCTCTCCGGTCCATCTATCCGACCTCGTCATTCCCCTGCCTTTTCCCTCACGTGGTTGGAGATTGGGAGGAAGGCCCGAGGAACGGTTGGGACGGGTTGTTACGGCGACAGGATAATTTGGCTCCTTTCGGGGTACAAACCGACATTACTGCTGAAGCAGCTTCCCTTCAAACTACGGCTGAGGCTTTTAAAGGTCTATGCATAATGTAGAATGAGGTGGCGGTTGAAGACAGATATTGAAGATTTGGTTTCCAGAGAAGCGAAGATGATTAAGGGCCATAGGTAAAGAGGGTGTGGACGTCCTCTAAGCAGCCTCCTGGAGGCATTGGTGATTTAAGCCGTCTGAACAGGCTATAAGGAAATCCATGGTGCAGTGTTGATGAAGCCTAAGGCAGTTTGTCTACGATGAAGACTACAGGGTAGCCCCAGTGTTCCCCTTGACTCAATCAACAACCGTACCGAACTATACAATAGTAATAATGATGATGATGATATTTGTTAGGCGCTTACTCTGGGCCAAGCACTGTTCTAAGCTCTAGGATAGATTCAGAGTCACCAGGTTGTCCCACGAGGGGCTCGCGGTCTTCATCCCCATCTTACAGATGAGGTGACTGAGGCCCAGAGAAGTTGAGTGACTTGCCCACAGTCACACAGCTGGCAAGGGGCGGAGCCGGGATTGGAACGCACGACCTCTGACTCCCAAACCCGGGGTCTTGCCCCTAAGCCACGCTGCATCTCACACGAAAGCAACTCACAAGAAAGAAAGAGGGTGCATGGGATCGCCCTCGTGACCTGCCGGTCGTGTGTAGCTCATGGACCTGGTTCTGGGGAGTCACCGTTCGGTCCGGGGTCACGCTAACGAGGGCTCAGCTGCATCGGATTCATCGTCCAGCCTCCTCTGCCTGCTTGGTCGTCATGGCGATGGCTCCAAGCCTCGGGGTCCCTTCTCTCCTATCAGGTCCTCCCAGGCTAGGGTGGGCTCCTCTCCACAATGCCTTGGTCCACACGCAGGTAAAAGCAGCTTGCTTTAATGTGCCCACAGTAATTTTATGTTTTTAATAACCTGCTTTGAGATCAACAGAAAGAGGGATGAGATTTGACATGGGGGCCAATATTTTGACAGTGGGTCATCTTCACTTGGAGGGCTCTATATCCAGTTATTCCAGGATATAGTTTGAAGACGATGCTGTTGATGACGAGGCCCTATTCACGAGTGCCTGGTGCCGATAGACGACCTCTCGTACGCTTGGGCCTGTGTCCGTGAAAATAAGAAAGTGAAGCTTTTACAGTAAGCATTCCTCAGACACCAGTCGTTAAGGGAGGGGAAAGTATCATACCGTCAGCAGGACGTGCTGATGGCTTGTGCTGACTCATCCGCACTCTGGTCCCAGATATTAAGTAAGCACAGAGCAAATTGTCAGTATTGAGAAATATTAATAGTTCACCTGCCTTTCCGGTTGCCCCATTCTACCATTTAGGATTTCGCTTTACTTGCTCCGAATCTTCTACTTTGCTCACTCCAGTAATAGAATCAGTTGCCAAGAAATATCTTTTTAAAGATATGCGATTTGAAGTCATTCCAATAGAAATGGTCATTTTGACTGATGTGCAGATGGATGAATTGAGTGAGCTTAACATCTACAAAGAATTCCAAATGATTCCATAATACTCGCCTCCTTCAATTTTCGGGCAACCTCCAGATTTTCGGGCAACTTCCAGACCGTTTCATTGAGCATGCATTGACGTCAGATTTGAATGGTCTCTTTTCATATTTTTTGCAAGTTGACTGACCCCGAAAGAATTTCCTCACTGACCTGAAAGTAGCAGATCAGAGCTTCCTTTTCGTCTTCTAATCTCTAAGGTTTGGGGGGAGCAGAATTTTGTTCCGTAACTGGAGCAGACTGGTTCCGACTAGCTCACCAACGTCCCTGGGAAGCCGAGAGGAGAGAGAGAGAGCCAGACCTAGTGGTATGAGCAGGGGCCAGGGAGTCAGAGGATCTGAGTTCTAATGAAGCTCCATCCCGTGCCTGCTGTGTAATTTGGGCAAGTCGCTTAACTTCTCTGTGCCTCAGTTTCCTTCATCAGTAAAATGGGGCTTTAAATCCCTGTTCTCCCTCCCACTTAAGCTCTCTGCCCACTGTGGGGCTGAAACTGTATCCAAGCTGATTATCTATCCCGGTGTTTATTACAGTGCTTGGCACATATTAAGCACTTGAGTAAACTAATAATAATAGTTGCCATTATTATGATTATGATTTCAGTAATCCAGGGGAAAAGGTGAGTTTCTCAGGAGTGAAACCAAGTCTTTGGCTTTCTTGCCTCTCTCCGGTTGACAGAATTGGGATTTTGTTTCTGGATCTTGAGTGGGAATTCCACATTGTGTTCTGCCTGTCAGCGGGTGGCTAATTAGCTCTCACCTGGTAAAACTCATTAATATTTATGAAATTAGTTGTCTCTCTCTGCCAGGCACTATATATACCCAAGCTTTGGGTAAGGTATAAAGATAAACAGAACAAACACAGTACCAACCCCGAACGGGGTTTACAGTTTGAGTGGTAGGGAGAGCTGGTATCCTATGCTCATTTTATGCATGAGGAAATTGAGACATAGAGAAGTGAAATGATGAGAAGCAGCGTGGCATAGTGGAAAGAGCACAGGTTTAAGAGTCAGAGAACGTGGGTTCTATTCCTGGTTCCGCTACTTGTCTGCTGTGTGATCTTGGGTAAGCCACTTCTCTGTGCCTCAGTTCCCTCATCTGTAAAAGGAGGAATAAGACTGGGAGCCCCACGTGGGACAACCTGATTACCTTGTCTCTACCCCAGCGCTTAGAACAGCGCTTGGCACAAAGTAAGGACTTAACGAATACCATAATAATAATAGTCATTATTATTATTATCCCAAGATCACGGAACAGGCCAGCGATCCTTCCTGTCCTCCGTTTTCCTAGCAAAACCTGTGACAAGTGCAGTTTAGTGTTCAATAAGTTGATTAATTCTTCGAAAAGAAAAAGGCGTTAAGTATACTTCGGGCAACCTTTCAAAACCTGTTGAAGGTTGAAACGTAATAGAGCGCGATGTTTTTTTCATTATGCCCTTCTATTAAACATGATTGAACTGGCATGTGGGAGATGTGCGTCGTGGGAAGAAAATCATTTGTGACTGGGTGTTGCTCATCTTTAAATAGACCTTTGGTGTTTTGTATATTTGAGTGACATATCATGAAATGGCTTCTGAAGACCAAGCAGTTGTAGGAAAATTGATTGAATTAATGGACCGGGAAAAACACTTTAGCATGATTGGAGATCGGAATGTTTATAATGTGTTGTGTTTGTCAGAAATTGACGTGTGGTTGGTGTCCTTGAGAAATAGCCACTTAAAAAATTTTTAAATTTATTTTTTAACTTTGTGCTCCTCAGTGCAAATTGTGACCTCTTTTTTTTTTTTAAATCCGCCTGTAAAATTCACAAGACTCCATGTCTATTTAAACTGCAAACCAGTGATTTGGAGAGCTAAAAATTTTGCAAGCTGTTTTTCCTTTTCTCAGTTATTTTAAACCCGATTCAATAACTTGGTGTTAGTCTTCCCTTTATCTTTCAGAGATGGGGGGCGGCAGGCATAGAAGGAATGGAACCGTGTCTGGCTAGAAGACGCCTGAACCATTAATCCGGTGTGCGCTACCATGAAATGATTAAAAGCGGACAGTTTTAGTCAGTTTCAGCTACTGATTTTAGGATAAATGATTTTGATTACTACTTTTTTACATAAAGTTCTTTAGTGTAAAATTGGATTTTGAAAATAAATGGCATTATTAGCAAAGGACAGTTTATAGTCCGTGTTTAAATGAAATCGATATGAATCTCTAACAGGTATTTTTACAGTCTAATTTTTTTTTGAAATTTGAAAAAGAATGGTTTTACTAGAGATCTCCCAAGAAGAAAAAAGCAGATTTAGGGTGTTTCCTCTCAAACGGGAAGTTTGGGAACGCCCCCATCTTGGTGTGAGCCTTGATTTCCCCGATTTCTTCAGCTAGAAGCTAGCTCTTTGCCCTTCCCCTTCCTCCACCTTACTTAGAGAGCCCAGATTCTGATCCTCGGGGGCTGAAGCACCTTGAGAAAGGCTCCACACACTTGGTCTGGAATGCCAGAGACCAGTTCAGGCAAGCCAGACTGGTGCTTTTGCACAGCAACTTGAAGGGCTAAGAAAATGCCCTTGGGACGGGAGGCAGGGGTGGGGTAGCTTGCAACTCTCCTCCTCCTGACTTTCGCCTTTTTCATTTTTCCCTTCTCTTTTTTTCCAAAAATAAGGGGCACTCCTCGGACCCTTCACGCCTCCTTCAGCCCCACTGCACTTATATCCATATCTGTAATTTACATATAATAATGGCTGTCTCCCTCTTAGATTCTAAGCTAATTGTGGGCAGGGAACAAGTCTTCCAACTCTGGTATAGTGTACTCACCCAAGCAGGTAGAACAGTGCTCTGCACCCAGGAGAAGCAGCGTGGCTCAGTGGAAAAGAGCCCAGGATTGGGAGTCGGAGGTCATGGGTTCGAATTCCAGCTCTGCCACGTGGCAGCTGTGTGACCTTGGGCAAGTCACTTCACTTCTCTGTGCCTCAGTTACCTCATTTGGAAAATGGGGGTTAAAACTGTGAGCCCCACATGGGACAACCTAATCACCCTGTATCTACCCCAGCGCTTAGAACAGTGCTCTGCACATAGTAAACGCTTAACAAATACCAACATTATTATTATTAAGTCCTCAATAATTACAGGTGATTGACTGTGGGTAGAAATGCATTTGGAAGAATTGTTCCCAAACTTTTCCCGTTAAGGATTCTGTATGGGAGATTTGGGATCTTCGTCATTAATATCAGTGTGGTTACTGATCTTATCGTCTCAGGGTTGGCAGTGTGTCTGTTTAATGTTCTACTGTAGTCTCCCGAGCGCTTAGTTCCGTGCTCTGCGCAAAGTAAGTGCTCAATAAATAGCACTGAACGAATGAATGAAAGGGTTTTGTGTGGGCTTGACTTCATATAGGAGACTTTAAAGGGATGTTCCGATTTTATTTTTGGCTTAGGTTTAGGAGAACAGATGAATAGTTTCTGGGCAGATGCTATGGAAAATTACGATACTCCAACGAGGGTGCCCGGAAACCTGGAGTAGTCCCAAATTCACAGTCAAGCTGTGCATCTCTATTTTAACATCACAAAATCCAGACTCCTTTCCCAATCCCATTCCTTCCCACCTTCTGTAACATCCTCATCATCATCGATGTCATCTTTCGTATGTGAACGTTCACCGTGTGTGGAGTACTCTAATAGGCATCCGAGAGAAACGCAAAGAAAATATAAATGTGATCACTTCCCTGTAGAAGCCTGCAGTCCAATAGGGCAGATAAGCTGGTAAATTGCTGAAGCAAGTTATTGCCCGAGAGATTTTCTATCAGAAACATTCGGAACATGTTTCCCCTCTCCTCAGAAAACTCCAGGGGTTGCCCATCCACCTCCGCATCAAACAAAAGCTCCTCACCATTGGCTTTAAGGCACTCAATCACCTTGCCCCCTCCTACCTCACCTAGCTACAACAACCCACTTGGTTCCTCTGGTGCTGACCTTCTCAATGTACCTCGATCTCGTCTGTCTCGCTGCCGACCTCTCGGCCACGTCCTGCCTCTGGCCTGGAACGCCTTCCCACCTCATATCAGAGAGATGATTGCCCTCCGCCTGGCTTCAAGCCTTATCGAAGACCCATCTCCTCCAGGAAGCCTTTCCTGACTGAGCCCTCCTATTCTCTTCTCCCACTCCTTTCTGCACCACTCATACTTACTTCTTCATTCATTCCTCCTCTCTCCCTTCCCCACAGCACACATATATATATATCTGTAATGTATTTATTTATCTATCTGTTTATATATATTAATGACTGTCTCCCTGTCTAGACTGTAGGCTCGTTGTGGGCAGGGAATGTGTCTGATGAAGCAGCGTGGCTTAGTGGCAAGAGCACGGACTTGGGAGTCAGAGGTCATGGGTTCTAATGCCGCCTCCGCCACTTGCCAGCTGTGTGACTTTGGGCAAGTGACTTCACTTCTCTGGGCCTCAGTTACCTCATCTGTAAAATGGGGATGAAGACTGTGAGCCCCACGTGGGACCACCTGATTTCCTTGTATCTACCCCAGCGTTTAGAAGTGCTTGGCACATGGTAAGCACTTAACAAATACAATTATAATCATTATTATTATTAGAGAGCCTTCATGAAATTTGTATGCATGTACCTTCCTCCTGGATCCTCGCGAGGGATTTGTTGCAATAGGTGGTGGCGAGGGAGGACGCAGCAAGTGGTAGTAAAAATATTTTTAAAAATGTATGCCTGCACACATCTAACCACTGCAAGTAATTGCAGGCCTATTATAATCCATTAAATTATAAGATCCTGAAGGGAAAGGACTGAATCTCTGGCTTCTGGTGTACTGTCTGAGTGCTTAGTACAGGTCTTTGCCCAAGACAGTCAGAAATACCCTTGATTGACTCTTCCAAACACACGTTATAAAAACTCTTGGGTTGTCTTTCCCATTGCAAATAATTTTACAGTGATTTCTTTTAGTGAAGTCTCATGAGAATTCCTGACTACTGTGAAAGGTCATGAGAGGAGGAGGATTTAAATGGCAGCCAGCCTGTGGAAACATTTTTGAAGCAAGCATTTTTTTTTTTTGGCCACAAAAATGGAAACAAACCAACACTTCCAAATTAGAATTGTTGTAGGGCTAAACAAAAGTTGCTCTGAAAGTGTTGACTTGGGCTGTTGGGTGATAATAAAATCTGGAAGCAACTGCTTTATGTAAAAAGCCTGTGATGTTGCGATGAAGTGCTTTGATACGGTAATCCTTAGCTTTTAAGGTTCTTTTTAATTGTATCTGTTTCAGATCCTCATTAAATAGGATGATGGAGGAGCTAGGTTTTCAAGTCAGTCAGTTTATTTTATGCAACAGCCCCAGGCTTTTATCCATGAATTGTGGCTTCTCTCTCTTGTCCACAGGAGTGGGAAGATCCTGGATATGATTTTAGGTCCCTAGATGAATAGGCAAGTGCTCCCCCTAGAAAACTCTCAAAGAAAACTGACCTTGCTTCAGATTTTCACTTCGTGATCATTCAACAGTAGTAGAATTTGCAGAAAGTGTTGATCGAACTCTGTGTTGATAATGGTGTATAGGGTTTCCTTGATGCTGGCCGACTTGTTTGGCTTAATGTCATTCCATAGCAATCGTTGGATCAGTGGCATTTCTTGAGCACTTTCTGGGTTCAGGGAACTGTACCGAGCTCTTGGGAGAGTACACTATAAGAGAGTACGTAGACAATAATAGTAATTATGGTGTTGGCTAAGTGCTTACTGCGTGCCAAGCACTATTCTAAGCTCTGGGGTGGTAATCAGGTTGTCCCACGTGGGGTCCCACTGTCTTAATCCCCATTTTACAGATGAGGTAGCTGAGGCCCAGAGAAGTGAAATGACTTGCCCCGACAGACAGAGTGGCGGAGTTGGGATTAGAACTCACGTCCTCTGACTCCCAAGCCCGTACTCTTGCCACTAGGCCGTGCTGCTTCTCATAAGGTCCCTTAGCCCTGCAGTGACCTTGGGCAAGTCACTTAACTTCTCTGTGCCTCAGTTACCTCGTCTGTAAAAATGGAGATTAAAAAATGTGAGCCCCACGTGGGGCAGTCTGATTACAGTCTGGGGATTGATTGTGAGCCTCATGTGGGACAACCTGATTACCCTGTATCTCCCCCAGTGCTTAGAACAGTGCTCTGCACATAGTAAGCGCTTAACAAATACCAACATTATTATTATCATTATTACCCTGTATCTCCCCCAGCGCTTAGAACAGTGCTCTGCACATAGTAAGCGCTTAACAAATACCATAATTATTATTATTATGAAGAAGGGGGGGGAAACAGATTGGGTACCTGCTACTCGGACGCACTTAGCCATACTGAAGGGAAATAGAGTTAGGAGCTTGGTGAATGTGTTCCGATTTGCTTAGTCCTATCCAGATCCCAGGGATGCTAATCCTGTCAAAGTCTCTAAATGCAGTTTGGAGGTTTTGCTTTTTCTCCCGACACCTTTTCCTGTATCTCTTGTGCAGCGAAGACCGTGTCTGTTGACCCGGGTGGGGGTCTGAAGCCACACTTAGATTCAGAGAACGTAGGGTTTAGTTTTCTTCAGTCACGAACTCAGGAGTATCCTGGCTAGAATTTTACCAACCGAGGAGAGCGATGAGATGACACGGTGATTCTTGCAATCAGCTCTCTCGTCTTTCTGTCTTTGAGAAGCGGCATGGCCTAGTGGAAATAGCGCGGGGCTGGGATCTAATGCCAGCCTTTCCGTTTGCCTGGAGTGTGACCTTGGGCAAGACGCTGTACTTTTTCCTCATCTGAGAAATGGGGATTAAATGCCCATTCTCCCTCGTACTTAAACTGTGAATCCCATGTGGGCAGGGGCTGTGTCCAACCTGTTTAAAATGGATCAAATGCTTAGAACAGTGCTTGAAGCTATAAGTGCGTAACGAATTCTTTTTTAAGGAAGTTTGTGGATTTTGGTAATGTTTCTGAAGGCTTCTGGCATTAGAGTAGAGGAAAGTCTGTGTAGGTATCTAAGTACTGTGGATGTTTTCCGTGTGTGTGTATTTTTATCTATAAATCTACCATTTTATCAATTTAATTAATGTTGGTATTTGTTAGGCGCTTACTATGTGCAGAGCACTGTTCTAAGCGCTGGGGTAGATGCAGGGTAATCAGGTTGTCCCACGTGAGGCTCACGGTCTTAATCCCCATTTTACAGATGAGGGAACCGAGGCACAGAAAAGTCAAGTGACTTGCCCACAGTCCCACAGCTGACAAGTGGCAGAGCCGGGATTCAAACCCATGACCTCTGACTCCCAAGCCTGGGCTCTCTCCACTGAGCCACACTAATTTATCAGGTGCTTACTGTGTGCAGAGCACTCCACAAAACATTTGGGAGAGTACAGTTGGCTCAGGGGAAAGAGCTCGAATTTGGGAGTCAGAGGTCATGGGTTCTAATCCCACCCTCCTCTGAGGGTGAGGTGAGTATCAAATGCTTAAAGGGCACAAATCCAAGTGCAAGGATGATGCCAAAGGGAGAAAGAATAGGAAAAATGTGGGTTTAGGAAAGGCCTTTTGAAGAAGACATGCCTTTAATAAAGTTTCTAAGGCGGGGAGAATGGCAGACTGCGTGTTTTTCGTATACATTTTATGTATAAATTGGATGAACTGATCTCTTGAGAACCTCCGTAATCCTGTTATTTAGAGAAGTTTCTTTTTTGAGGCATCCTATTTTATGAGCGAATTGTGTGGTTGTCAGCTGTTTATAAAATAGTATTCTTTCCCCTCGTTTGTAGTTGGACAGAAGTATTAAGATCAAAGTATTTTGAAAGTGTGTGTACCTTGCATCCTATCAGAGTTGCCTAATTCACCGTTCTAAGTGCAGATATTTAGAAGCAGCGCGGCTCAGCGGAAAGAGCACGGGTTTGGGAGCCAGAGGTCATGGTTCAAATCCCCGCTCAGCCGCTTGTCAGCTGTGTGACCTTAGGCAAGTCACTTCACTTCTCTGCACCTCAGTTACCTCATCTGTAAAATGGGGATTAAGACTGTGAGCCCCATGTGGGACAACCTGATCATCTTGTATCCTCTCCAGCGCTTAGAACAGTGCTTTGCATATAGTAAGCGCTTAACAAGTGCCATCATTATTATTATTAGAGCAAGTAGGCCCCATGTGTCATCCGTGAGGAGGAGTTTACATAGCCAGAGGTTGAAATAGTTTCCGTTAATATAAATAAGTTGGAGCGAAGAGAAGTGTGCTAATTGGACCAGGTTAGAGACCCTCTCTGGGGAATTTCTTAGAAGAAAAGCAGCTTTTACAAAAATTGTTTTTTTATTTGAAGGCTGTTTTCCCAGAAAGCTTATTCTTTATACATCTTATCAAAATTGGAGCCTTTCAGAATTTTTCTAGCCCGAATATTTCAAGTCTTCTTTCTGGTGAGGAAGGCTTGCCTGGCAAACATATTTTTAAAGGACCTTATTTCTAAAAAAAAATTACACTTTGGGTCCAGTTCTGCATGCCATTAGGTGCCCATCTGATGTGAGTGATGATCGAGCTAGGCAGACATAAACCAATTTACATAACGATAAGATGTAGAAAGAATAAGCTTTTTGGGAAAACAACCTTCACATAAATATGCTCCATTCTACTTCATTCATTCAGTTGTATTTATTGAGCACTTACCGTGTGCAGAGCACTGTACTAAGCACTTGGAAAGTACAATTCGGCAACCAATAGAGACAATCCCTACCCAACGATGGACGCGCAGTCTAGAAGTGGGGAGACAGACGACAAAACAAGTAGACAGGCATCAATAGAACCAAAATAAATAGAATTATGCATATGTACACATTACTAATACACTAAGTAGAATAATAAATACGTACATATATACGTAAATGCTGTGGGGCGGGGAGAGGGAAGGAATTGGGATGATGGGGAGGAGGAGCAGAGGACAAGGGGGGCTCAGTCTGGGAAGGCCTCCTGGAGGAGGTGAGCGCTCAGGAGGACTTTGAAGGGGGGAAGAGAGCTAGTTTGGCAGATGCGAGGAGGGAGGGCATTCCAGGACAGCAGTAGGACGTGGGCCAGGGGTCGAAGGTGAGGACGAGGCACAGTGAGGAGGTTAGCACTTCCCTCCAAGCCTTTCCAGAAGCATTGCCTTCAGCGTGCCTCGTGGGCAGCATTTCGGATTTTCCCATTCCCACCCCAGGCTCTCTTTCCAGAAATCGGTGGTATTTACTGAGCACTTACTCTTTGCAAAGAGCACTGTATTAAGGGCCGGAGAGTACAGAACAACAGAGTTGGTTGACTCGTTCCCTATGTCTGCCTGTGTTAGAATGGATGACCTCAGGGCACCTCCCCGCCCAGAGTTCAGCCAGGTTGGCACTCCCGACGGGGTTTTGTGATCCAGAAGTGCCACCCATTTTCACCTGGCCTTGGGAGAGGATACAGTGGCTTGAGAGCAAAAGGAGTTGTCAGCAGTCCGCGCGGAGAAACAGTTAAAGTTCGGCTGAGCTTAACTTCCTTCTGCAGTGTTAATGGAACATCGTTGCATTATGCTCTATACCCAGCAAGATGCAGAGGATGTCACGTAATTTCCAGTGCTCAGGATTCCCACAGTGTCGTCAGTAGCCGCCTGTATCAACCAGAGCCAATTAAGTGCGGTTAAGAAACATGTTGCTTCCGTGAACATTTTCAGTCGGCCATCCCATTTGCCTCCTGCTACCCGGCTCAGTCCGTATTAAGGTTACTCTTCCTTTGATCAGTTAAAAGATTTTTTTCCCCATCCTTGTAGGAAATTGCTTTCAGTCCACACTCTTTCGTTGATATCTTAGACTAATATGGACATTATTGCTTTGCCGATGATGGTGGTATTTGTTAAGCGCTTACTCTGTGCCAAGCACCGTTCCAAGTGCTGGGGTAGGTACAAGGTAAGCAGGTCATCCCACGTAGGACTCACAGTCTTCATCCCCATTTTACAGATGAGGTAACAGGCACAGAGATGTTAAGTGACTTGCCCAAAGTCACGCAGCTGACAAGTGGTGGAGCCGGGATTAGAACCCACGACCTGTGACTCCCAAGCCCGGGCTCTATCCACTGAGCCACGCTGCTTCTGACCCACTGCTTTGCTTTGATCTTGCTGACAGAGCCGTCGTCAATAGAGGGTGGTCTGTGGGTTCCTTTATAGCTAACCAAACATTTCGAGTGCTTTGAAGTTTTGAAAGGATTTGCCATGTAAAAGAATCAATTACGTTACAGTGGTGTCCGAGAAAAGTTAGAGTGGTTGGCTACTATAATTAGGAAGTCTGAGACGAACTGTGGACAAGAATCCTGAAAAATGGAAAATTAATCCTTTGAAAACTCCCTCAGTGTAGAGTTTGGCATTAAAGCGCAAATGGATTGAAATTTGGCTTGAAAATAAGTAATAGCTGAAAATAAAGCACGCGTTTTAACTGATTTTTTGGAGCTGTGTCTGGAGTCTCTGGCGGTTTTTTATTAAGTAGATTAAGAGAACGATCGTGTTCTCAGTGAATGTATTTAGGTTTATAAACATTGCTCTTTCTTGAGAACTATATTGTGGCCAAATGTTTGGAACTTATAATGCTTTTTTCTTTTGTCCTAACTCTTCAGAAATTAAAGTTGCCATTTATGATGCTGTTTTGAGAGCCAATTATAAATCCAGGTGAAGAAATCGATTTACCGAATTGTTTTTCGTTTTGCAGTTTGCCAGGGTTTGGATCCCTGACCCTGAGGAAGTTTGGAAGTCAGCAGAGCTCCTCAAAGATTACAAACCAGGAGACAAGGTGCTCCAGCTTCACCTTGAGGAAGGCAAGGTAAGGAAGATCAACCTTTGTGGTGACTGGGACAAAATGGAGGCGGTTCTGGGATTGTTCCTTATTGCTCATGCGACTGAAGGGGAGTGTTCAGCCCTTGTTTCAGAGATCAGCTTTGGGCTATTTGGCCCCCGAAAAGCTACTATTCCTGAAGTCTCCCCGGATTTCTGAGCAGGGTGCCAAACATCCGCTCTGTTGGAGATGGATAGCAGAGTGGGAAGAAGAGGACGGTGAAACAGTTTCTGAAAACCAATGAAATCTGGAAACGGGAGCTGGTTTCATGGGTCCCATCATTATTGGGCACCATTTTAATTAAAATGTAATTTTTATGAGCCTCTTCTTCCACGCCCCGCCACATTTTGTTTGTCTCAGTGTGGCGGAGACACCCGAGTGTTGGGAAGAAACACCTCATTTGTTTTGAGGATTGCTGTGGATATTATTAGAGGACTGGCAGTGTATTTGGTGCTCAAGGGAGTGGTTCAGCAGCATGGCATATGGCCGAGGGTGGATAGGCTTTGTCGTTTTGGTATTAAAATGGTCTGTGTTGGGGGAGAAGGTGACATCTCGAAAGTGCATTTCTTTTGAATCTTTTTTTTAAAGAAACCTTAAGAGGCGTGATGCAATCAAGCAGCTTCAGTTACTTGGCAATTCCCTGGCCAGCACCGATCTGTAAAAGGTGCGATTGAATCCCAGTCCAGTCAGCCCTCTCGAATAGCTTTTAAAAAATCTCTTCATTCCCTTAATAAGAAGTGTCTTTAGCGTCTGCCTGCACTGTGTTCATTAATAACGTGTGCCTGAAAACTGTTTTTCTTCAGAAAGGGCAGTGACCGCTCCCTGCTGCTTGTTTATCATAGGAGTCACACTCCTCTCTTCTTCATCTCTATCAGCACCAAGTGTTAATTGAGGCTCTTTTTCCTCTCAAGGCTGCTCCGCTCCCTTCTTTCCACTGGAGATGTTGCCTACTCCAGGGGAAGGGATGAGATCGTTACCCTCAGAGGGTTAGCATTTGGAAGAGGATAAGCCAGGGGACTGTTGGAAACGCTTAAGCCACTGAGATGCAGCAGATAGTCTCCCAGCAGAAGTTCGTTATCGTTCCCATCTGAATTACGTTTCCAGCCCCAGTCCCACCCTATTGCAGTGAGTCTAAACTCACACGAGGTGCCGGGGAGTTACCTTGGTTAACCTGGCTACCCCAGGACCCTGTTCTGCCGCTTCTGGGTTGGCACTCCGGGTGCCTCCGTTCTCTACGGGAGGAGGAACTAAATGGGGATGGTCAGCCAGGTGGCCTCCGGGAAACCCTACATTTCTAGCCCCTGATTCGGTTCATCCAGTCGCATTAAACCCCTTGATGCACCAGCCACCACTGAGAGTCACACAACACAAGGAGAAAGCCAAAAGTAAACAGCTACTCATCCTGAGCACTTAAATCCGAAATCTGGGAAGTGTGTATCGCCATGATCGCGGCCTATAGGTTAAGCCCCCACTGTGTGGAGAGGACCACGCTGGCTTGCTGAGCAAGTTCCATAAATACTTTGACGTAGGCAGTCCCTTGAAGGCGCTCTCGTTCTAGTGGCCATAAAAAGTAGGAAAACGTTCAACCGATTTGATCCAATTTTCAGCAAGGAGATATCCGCACGGGATTCTCTCTTCCATCCCGGCCACCCCAGAAACTCTGGGTTTATTAGTCATTTTTCTATAAATATTCTAAGGCTCCGTTTAGAATGCCAAGACAGGCCTCAGACATCCATCCCCCTTCCTTTCTCCCCCTTCTCACCTTTTCCCTTCCCGCAAGGTAGCTTCTCGGAAGACCTTAATCTGCGGCAGCTTTGACCTCACTCTTGGGATTCCTGGTCGCTCAGAAGCTCAAGGACTCTCAAGGCCTAACCCAGACTCCGAGAGCCCACCATTCACCCTTTTTAACAATACACATCACCACCCACCGGGCAGCGTTGAATCCTATTAATAATGTTAGTATTTGTTAAGCGCTTACTATGTGTAGAGCACTGTTCTAAGCTCTGGGGTGGATACAGGGGAATGAGGTTGTCCCACGTGAGGCTCCCAGTCTTCATCCCCATTTTACAGATGAGGGAACTGAGGCACAGAGAAGTGAAATGACTTGCCCACAGTCACACAGCTGACAAGGGGCAGAGTCGGGATTGTATTATATTGTATATCTATTATATTGTGTTGCCGGGAGAGACCAGAGTTCCCTTGGGTCTTCCTGCAACTTCCAGAAAGACTGAGTTGCGAGGGTGGAATCATTTCAGGATATGTAGTTTTTCAGTTCCCACTTATTTCAAAAATTTCCCCTTTGCCCTTCAAATTCAGGAGAGATGAGTTTTGAGGCACGGCGACTTGGCGATGGGTGTTTTGGCTTTTTTAAATAGCATTGAAATTTTTCAGTCCTTGTAAGTCTCTTCAAATTGTCGCATTTTAAAGGTTTTCCACAAAGTTTGGGAGAAGTTTCGAAGAACCGAGAGGTCAACGGTATCGCCACAAAGTCCTTCTGAGGATGGCCCTCATCTCCATTGGCATAAATATTAAAGGAAGGGCATTGGCTATGCCAGTCTTGTAAGCAGGTAGAGCAGCCTTACCGAGCCGCGCCGTTGTTAATCAGCCTCGCTCCCTCTCCTCTTCCCCTTCCCCTATGGAGATAAAATGCTATTAAACGGAATAAAATAAACAGTCTTGTCTGGCATTAATCATTTCCAATTCCAGTGGTTTTTATTGAGTGCTTACTGAGTGCAAAGCAATGTAATAAACTTGGGAGAGTACGGTGCAACAGAAAGAGCATGGCCTAGTGGATAGAGCGTGGGCTTGGGAGTCAGAAGGTCATGGATTTTAATCCCGGCTCTCCTGCCTGTCTGCTGTGTGGCCCTGGCCAAGTCACTTAACTTCTCTGTGCCTCAGTTCCCTCATCTGTAAAATGGAGATTAATAATAATGTTGGTATTTATTAAGCGCTTACTATGTGCAGAGCACTGTTCTAAGCGCTGGGATATACAGGGTAATCAGGTTGTCCCACATGAGGCTCACAGTCTTCATCCCCATTTTACAGAGGAGGTAACTGAGGCCCAGAGAAGTGAAGTGACTTGCCCACAGTCACACAGCTGACAAGTGGCAGAGCCGGGATTCGAACTCATGACCTCTGACTCCCAAGCCCGTGCTCTTTCCACTGAGCCACGCTGCTTCTCTTGAGACTGTGAGTCCTGTGTGGGCCAGGGACTGCATCCAACCCATTTATCTTGTATCTACCCCAGCGCTTAGGGCAGTGCCTGGCACTTTGTGAGTGCTAAAAAATACCATAATTATTATGATTATTACTATGTTATTATTAACAGAGTTGGTAGTCACGTTCCTGGCCCACAGCGAGCTTTCCATCAAGCGGGAGAGACTGACGTTAAGTAATTGTAATTTACTTATAAGTAAATAATTTATAGAGCCCAATCCTGGCTCTGCCATTTGTCTGCTTTGTTAGACCTTGGGCAAGTCACTTCACTTCTGAGCCTCTCTTGGGTCTTCCCGCAACTTCCAGAAAGACTGAGTTGTGAGGGTGGAATCATTTTAAGATTTGCAGTTTTTCAGTTCCCACTTATTTCAAAAATTTCCCCTTTGCCCTTCAAATTCAGGAGAGATGAGTTTTGAGGCACGATGACTTGGCGATGGGGGTCATCCGCAAAAAGGGGGTTAAGACTGAGCCCCACGTGGGTCAAGGACTGTATCCACCCTGGTTAACTTGTTCTCTCGGGAGCTTAACACAGTCCCTTGCGCGTAGCGAGTGCTTAACAAATGCCGCGGCAGAGAAACCGATCGAAACGAGCAAACAGATACCGAGGGCGTGATTTGTTTTCAGTGGATTCGTTGTCTCTGCAAATGTCGTGTTTCCCAATTTCCAGGACTTGGAATATCGTCTGGATCCAAAGACGAAGGAGCTACCACATTTACGAAACCCTGATATCCTGGTGGGGGAGAATGACCTCACGGCTCTTAGCTATCTCCATGAGCCGGCGGTGCTTCACAATCTCCGAGTGCGCTTTATTGACTCCAAACTCATTTACACTTATTGTGGTAAGTCCGCACCCCTCCGCACGGGTTGGCTCGAGATCTTATCCTTACCCCGGCCGGCCCAACGGAAGCTGAGGAGAGCACTGAACGTGGGTGGAAGCGGGCGGGAGAGAGGGATTCTCTGTGAAAATGAAAACTCGCGAGAAGAGCCTGGCCTAGGGGAAAGAGCCCAGGTCTGGAAGTCAGAGGACCTGGGTTCTAATCCCAGTTGTGCTGGTGACGGTGGGAAAAAAAGAACGTTGGTATTTGCTAAGCGCTTACTATGTGCAGAGCACTGTTCTAAGTGCTGGGGTAGATACAGGGTCATCAGGTTGTCCCACGTGAGGCTCACAGTCTTAATCCCCAATTTACAGTTGAGGGAACCGAGGCACAGAGAAGTGAAGTGCCCACAGTCACACAGCTGACAAGTGGCAGAGGCAGGATTCGAACTCATGACCTCTGACTCCCAAGCCCGGGCTCTTTCCACTAAGCCACGCTGCTTCTCTACTACTTAACCTCTAACTACTTAACTTGTATCTACCCCAGTGCTTAGAATAGTACTTGGCACATAGTGCTTCGTGGCTCAGTGGAAAGAGAACGGGCTTTGGAGTCAGAGGTCATGGGTTCGAACCCCTGCTCTGCCACTTGTCAGCTGTGTGACTGTGGGCAAGTCACTTAACTTCTCTGGGCCTCAGTTAGTTACCTCATCTGGAAAATGGGGATGAAGACTGTGAGCCCCACGTGGGACAACCTGATTCCCTTGTGTCTACCCCAGCGCTTAGAACAGTGCTCTGCACATAGTAAGCGCTTAACAAATACCAACATTATTATTAAGTGCCATTATTATTATTACTACTATTATTAAGTATAAATAATCTTAGCAATAATATTATTGCTTGAGTTTCCTCATATGTAAAATGGGATTAAATACCTGTCCTTCCTTCCCCTTCGACTGTGAGCCCCATGCGGGACGGGGACCGTGTAGAGGCGCTGGGAGTAATGCGTGGCTTAGCGGAAACAGGCCGGGATTGGGAGTCAGAGGTCATGAGTTCTAATTCTGGCTCCGCCACTTATCAGCTGTGTGACTGTGGGCAAGTCACTTCACTTCTCTGTGCCTCAGTTACCTCATCTGTAAAATGAGGATGAAGACTTTGAGCCCCACGTGGGACAACCTGATTACCTCGTATCTACCCCGGCGCTTAACGTACAGTAAGTGCTTAACAAATACCATCGTTATTATTATTATTTATTAAGTGCCTACTGTGTGGGGAGCACTGTGCCAAGCCCTGGGAAAGAGTGGAAATTAGACATGGACCCTGAGGCTGCGGGAGGACTGGAAGCAGACACTGTGGGAGCAGGGAAACACTTGAAACATTTAAGCAGCCTAAGGGACAAGGGCAAATGTAATAATAATGTTGGTATTTGTTAAGCGCTTACTATGTGCCGAGCACTGTTCTAAGCGCTGGGGTAGATACAGGGGAATCAGGTTGTCCCATGTGAGGCTCACAGTTAATCCCCATTTTACAGATGAGATAACAGGCACAGAGAAGTTCATTCATTCATTCATTCAATAGTATCTATTGAGCGCTTACTATGTGCAGAGCACTGTACTAAGCGCTTGGAATGTACAAATCAGCAACAGATAAAGACAGTCCCCACCCATTGACGGGCTTACAGTCTAATCGGGGGAGACAGACAAAAACAATAGCAATAAATAATAATAATAATAATAATAATAATAATAATAATGTTGGTATTTGTTAAGCGCTTACTATGTGCCGAGCACTGTTCTAAGCACTGGGGTAGACACAGGGGAATCAGGTTGTCCCACGTGGGGCTCACAGTCTTCATCCCCATTTTACAGATGAGGTAACTGAGGCACCGAGAAGTTAAGTGACTTGCCCAAAGTCACACAGCTGATAAGTGGCAGAGCTAGGATTCGAACCCATGACCTCTGACTCCAAAGCCCGTGCTCTTTCCACTGAGCCACATTGCTTCTCTAGAATCAAGGGGATGTACATCTCATCAACCAAATAAATAGGGTAATAAAAATAGATACAATTGAAGTGACTTGCCCGCAGTCACACAGCTGACAAATGGCAGAGCCAGGATTCAAACCCATGACCCCCGACTCCCCAGCCCGGGCTCTTTCCACCGAGCCACGCCGCTACGCAACGCCTAAAATCAAAGCAGAAGTCAGTTGGGAGCTGCGGCTAGAGGAACAGCATTTTTTCTGAGGATTGAGTTCCGAGCAATGGCTACCACAGCCCCTCGCTTCCCAGGGGGTATACGAGGCCTCATGCCGCAGGATGGGATGGGGCCGTCTCAGCGGAGCAGAGGGGAGCGGGTGCCGGCCCCGGGTGATGGGGAGGGAGGGCGGTTCGTCCGGCTGCGGGTGGGGCGGGGGCGGCAAGAGTGAATAGGGAGATGGGGCTGGAGGTGGTTGTGTGTTTTGTTGAGCTGCAGAGGTGAAGAGGGGCCAAAAAGGCCCAGCAGTGGCCGTTATACCCGTCCCGGTGCACACAGAAGATGGCGGGGGGGTAGGCGGAGAGTTCCACAGCTGCCGTGGACCTGCCCGACCACATTTCACTCAGCTGTGTTGGAAGGGAGGAATCAGATCTGACTTCATGGGATCGACCCCAACACCTAGTACGGTGTTCGGCCTGTAGTAAATGCTTATTATCATCCTTACGCTCAGCGATATTAGGCAATCTTAACAGCTGCAAGCCAAGATCAGAATATTTTTCCAGCTGACCAGGGTAAGGAATCCGGTTTTTTGTTGGGGTTGGAGTGCGGAGGGGTGGGGTCAGAAGGTGTTAATGAACAGATCCGGAAACAGATGCAGCGTCAACAGGAATACGTTTTGGAGTCGGCAGTTTGCTTCTCCCCATGTCCCGCAACCACTTATCCCACCTCCCTAAAATGAATCTCAATCCCAAAGCCCCTAAACTTATTATGGAAGTCTTCATTTGCCGTGCCCTGAACGGTCTTTCACCTGATCTCTAAGTCCTTTTCCTACTGGGCATCGTGACCCCAGAACTTCAAGTGATCCATTTCTCTCGTCAGATTTGGCAAGGAAAACCTTTGCCCTGGCCACCCACCCTCTCAGTGTCCTGATGGGATGTTGGTGGTCCATCTTGGTTTTTTTAAAGCATCCTCATCTCAATCCTGATGTGCAGGCTACGCACCTGGGCATTCCCTCCCAGTTTTGCTCTTTCTGCCTTTATTTGCGATTATTATGATTACAGTAATAATATTACTTGATAAACGCCCATTATGTGCCAGGCACTGTTCTAACCGCCGGGATGGATACAAGCAAATCGGGTTGGATACAGTCCCCATTCCTCAAGGGGCTTACAGTTTTAATCCCCATTTTAAAGATGAGGTAAATGAGGCACAGAGAAGTTAAGTGATTTGCCCAAAGTCAAACAGCAGTCAAGTGGCAGAGCCAGGATTAGAACCCAGGTTCTCCTACTCCCTGGCCCGTACTCAGGGATGACTTTGCTAATCTGGTGCTCTGAACCCTCCAGTATTCAATAGTTATGTTTCACAGGATGGTGAACAGATTTTCTCTTGCATTTAAGTTAACTCGTATTCAATAAGGAAATATTTAGTGCTGAGGGAGAATTATGAATTCCTCTAGACTGGAAGCTGCTGGTGGGCAGAGTACGTTTACCAAATCTGTACTTTCCCCAGCTCATAGTATAGTGCACTGCACCTAATAAGCAATCAATATGATTGATTGAGGGATCAAAATTATTTTTCATAGGAGTCCAAGATAAATAGCCAGCTCTGTGGTTCTCTTAACTGTGGGGAAAACCTCTCCAGAAAGATACAGCAGTACAGATTTTTGAAACTTAAATTTTGGGCTACAGTGCCTAAACGGTGCCATTTTTTATGCAGTGTTTTAGTGGAGAGTGATCAAGAAAAGCACAGGGATGAATATTTTCCCTTGAACAAAGTCCCTGTTACTGTAACCCCAGCTTCTCTCAGCTTCCCAGAATCAACCCTCTGCTGTGCTAGTCCCCTCCCCTAGGAATTCACCTCCTCTTGTACAGCCTGGCTGTTCCCCATCCCCCTTTACCCGCCCCCCCCAGCCCCACCCTTTTATTCCCCTTACATGGCTTGGTTATGCTCCTCAGCTAGCCCAAATTTTCCTCTTCAAGAAATGGTCAGTGAGAATTTAGCATATCAACTCTAGAATGAAGGTTAATGAGGTAAGTGGATAATGAAAAATTAAGGACCTTTGGCCAAGCGGGAGGACTTGTGTGGAGTTGAAGATGTGTGAAGCTGGGAATGTGAGAAGAAGCTAGCTTTAGGAATGGGCAGAGCGGGAGAATCTAGTGCTTCTTGCTCACCGACTAATTATGTGCCAGTGGGATCCATTTATTGGAAGGGAGATCACAAAAGCACAACTTATTTGTGATAAGCACAACTTGATTATAGAATCAAGCACAACTTGATTCTATTTATTTGCTATTGTCTTAATGAGATGTTCATCCCCTTGAGTCTATTTATTGCTGTTGTTCTTGTCTGTCTCCCCCGATTAGACTGTAGGCCCATCATAGGGCAGGGACTGTCTCTATCTGTTACCGATTTGTACATTCCAAGCGCTTAGTACAGTGCTCTGCACATAGCGTTCAATAAATACTGTTGAATGAATGAGCTTATTTTAGAAGCTTGAACCTTACATGGTTTGTAAGAGGTGAAGGATATTTTATCCCCGTAGCTCCCTCGTTTCTATGAAAAGTTGGGGTTTCTTTGGTTCCTGCATTTTGAAGTTGTGATGGTGTCCCAAGCTTGGGATGTGGAACCTTTACCTTAGGAATCCTCAAAATACTTTCTGCGCTGAGAAAATATTGTTATTCCTACCAGTAAAGCTACCTCTGTGACTCTAAGGGTAGGTTTTTCATTATCTCTTCATATTTCGGTTGCCAAGAAAGGAGAAAGCAGAGGCAGGAACTGGCACTCCGGTTTTACCAGTGCCGTGTTTCTTCAAAGTGACTTCCGCCTCGCTTTACATCTGTGAGTCATACACGTAAAGACTTGGCCGACGAAAGAATTCCCCGGCCATAAAGATGAGTGAAATAATCTTGCACCATATGCCTGTAAAACCTTGCAGCTATTGAGCAGGATGGTGCTCTTTAATATATTAATATGGGGAGAGATGGCTTTGGTTTATCTTTAAGATTTAGATGATGTAAACTCCGGTGGAGTGACTCAGTTCGCTGAAGCCAACTGCCATTTCAGGCCTCCGTCAGAAAGTTGTTTGACTTTCCCTTGAAAGCTCTTCCAACGTTATTATGTACCATTCATAATATTTTCACCCACCTAGTCTCTCCATGATGCAGTTAGTCTGACCGTGGGAATGTCCATTATTTTCTGCGCCGGAAAATGCCGGAAAGGCCTTTCATTCATCA
This sequence comes from Ornithorhynchus anatinus, assembly GCF_004115215.2. Lineage (NCBI taxonomy): Eukaryota > Metazoa > Chordata > Mammalia > Monotremata > Ornithorhynchidae > Ornithorhynchus > Ornithorhynchus anatinus. Next base: position 28,232,920 of record NC_041735.1, read on the forward strand.
GGCCTTTATTAATCTATTGTTTCTGTAAATTGTTACGGGAAAACCTATTCCCCAGGGGTCGAGAGCTCCGCGGTTGGCCTGAGAATAAGCTTTACTGCTACGTTTCCCTCCCACCCCCTTACTTTGGAAGCATGCCAGAGGGGCAAAGGAGCATGCCAAAGCGTGCTCCACCGGCCAACCCAGCCAGCGGACTTGATGTGGCGTTTCCCCGCCCCTGTATTTAGGTTGCTCTCTGAAGGGACCGCCTCAACCTGTCCAGTAACAGGGTAGAAGACTCAATACAGGTTAGACAGTTCTGCTATTTATAGCCTAAAAGGTGGTCGGTAGCCCCCACCTTGTTGTCCTTTGTCTTCTTTGCGAGACCCCTGCTGCCCACCTGGTCTCAACTAGAAGCTCGCGAGCATTCTTTCTTCCACACCTCCTAACTGGGCAACTTCTCTTCTTCGGATAATCGATATCTTTTCCGCAACAGCTGCTTTTCTGCCCATTTGGCACACCTGCCCTTTCATCTTACATCCGACCTTCTCGTTACATCTCAGCTGCATTCCTGGCTTTTTGTCTTGCCCCTTCTTTACAATCCGGCCTGCCCGTCTTATATTCTGTAGCCCTACTGGGGTCTCACAGGACCTGAGGTTCCCCCTTCCCCACTTTTTGGTCGAGGTCAAGTTGCCTCCGGTAACAGTTAAAACCAGTGCGGTCACCTCTTCGTTTAGAATGATGAATGATCCAAAACCTTGCTTCCCCTCTCTTTTAATCGGTCGTTCGTAAGGCGGGGAATGTGAAAGGGAGAAAGCAAGCTTCCAGTTCATCGCGTTGGTTACTTCTCTCGAATAATAATAATAATGTTGGTATTTGTTAAGCGCTTACTATGTGCCAAGCACTGTTCTAAGCGCTGGGGTAGACACAGGGGAATCAGGTTGTCCCACGTGGGGCTCACAGTCTTCATCCTCATTTTACAGATGAGGTAACTGAGGCACCGAGAAGTTAAGTGACTTGCCCAAAGTCACACAGCTGACAAGTGGCGGAGCAGGGGTTCGAACCCATGACCTCTGACTCCAAAGCCCGTGCTCTTTCCACTGAGCCATGCTCGAAGCAGCATGGCGTAGTGGATAGACCTCAGGCCTGGGAGTTAGAAGGTCATTCATTCATTCGATCGTTTGGGTTCTGATCCCGGTTCTGCCACTTGTATGCTGTGTGGCCTTGGGCGAGTCACTGCTCTGTGCCTCAGTTTCCTCATCTGTAAAATGAGGATTGAGACCCTGAGCCCCACGTGGAAGGGGACTGTGTCCAACCCGATTTGCTTGCATCCATCCCAGCACTTAGTACTGTGCCTGCCACATAGTAAATGCTTAATAAATACTATTATTATAATTAGAGATTAAAGCCAGGACTAATCTCAGTGTCTGGGCTTATCCACCTTAAGCAGATTCCTCTCCCTTCACTCTCCAACATGAGAGCGTCAGCCCTTGTAGATCCTGGGAATAAAGAGACTATGTGTTCGGTTCCATCCTGGAGTGAGCCTTAGCATTAAACCCCCTACCCTTTTCTTTGTCCACTTGGACCGGACCTGCATAAACTCAGTGCACCCCAAAAGGGATGTGTGTTGGGGGTTTCGGGCAGGAGATTTGGACTGGGGAAGGGGGAGGGAAGAAGCCAAAGGGCAGAAATGTGGTAAGGGATAGTGTGAGCTGGAGGAGATGGATCACACCGAGCTCCCTTTTGCTTCTGGTTCTGTAGTTCGTAGGCCTGACGCTGTTTGAAATGTAACTGCCTCATCCTCACAGTGGTGAATTGACTTTAGTTTTTGCACTAGGAAGCAGTAGAAGGTTGGCTAGGGGTACGATGCTTCAGGTAGCTACCGAGGTCGATCCAAGTGTCCTGGAGAAATCGGATACAGCCTAGGTGTGAATGGATGAATGGAGGTCAAAGCAGTCTCGGTTAAAACGTGGGGTTATTTATTTAGAGCCATTCCCTTTCACATTTGATAAATGTTTCTCATGCCTATAATCGCTTCCTGCGTAGCACATGCTGACTAATGCATTCTGTCATTTTCTTTTTAGGTATTGTCTTAGTAGCTATAAACCCCTACGAACAGCTCCCCATCTATGGCGAAGATATCATTAATGCATACAGTGGTCAGAATATGGGAGATATGGATCCCCACATATTTGCCGTGGCAGAAGAGGCCTACAAACAAATGGCCAGGTTGGTGGACGAGGAATTTGTCATCGGTGTGTGGTTTTTTTCATCAGCCTTCAGAGCAGAAATCACCATTTCAACTTCTGCTCCCCTGCGCGATTTTATCGTCTTCTCCTTGAGTATCGGTTTTTAGGAATGTTTGAAGGCAGTGGTTTGCAACCGAGAGCTCATGAACCAGATATCCCCCTTGCCCTCTTGTCAGATTCAAAAGTCCAGCTTAAGTATAGCAAATTAAGTATCGCTTGGGGTTTGGTTGAGCCTCTAGGGCAAAGGATGAAGTCAGAACCTAAAATATAGTGGGTTTCCAACTCTGCTGGCCCAACTAGCCCATTATGCTTCGTCAGGAAGTCCTTAGACACTGCCTCTGGTTTGCGTGGACACCCTGAGGGCCTGGGAGTCAGAGGATGTGGGTTCTAATCCCAGCTAGGGCAAAGGATGAAGTCAAAACCTAAAATATAGTGGGTTTCCAACTCTGCCAGCCCAACTAGCCCATTATGCTTTGTCAAGAAGTCCTTAGACACTGCCTCTGGTTTGCGTGGACACCCTGTGGGCCTGGGAGTCAGAGGATGTGGGTTCTAATCCCAGCTCTGCCACACGTCTGCTGTGTGAATTTGGGCAAGTCACTTCACTTCTCTGTGCCTCAGTTACCTTATCTATAAAAGGGGATTAAGACTGTGAGCCCCATGTAGGACAAGGGAGTGTGCCCAACCTTGTTACCTTGTATCTATCCCAGTGCTCAGAACGATTCTTGGCACGTAGTAAACGCTTAACAGATACCCCAATTTATTATTATTATGCCATCAGAAGTGAGATGAAGTCCTTAATAATGGACTGGCCACTTCAAGCTTGGGAATGAGGGACTAGCAAGACTAAGAGACTGAAGATGGACCCATAATAAATCCCTTCCAAATGATCAGAGGGATGAAGGCAGCCACGTAAATCAATGTAGGCTTATGGGTCTGGGGCCCGAAAGCAACCGAGGGTGGACCTAAAAGAACTCAAATTGTAATCAAGAATCATTTTATTGATTCATTCAAGGCTTTAGGAATCTCTTTTTTGCATATTTTTCTTAGTCATCATTTGAAGAGTGGATTGGACAAATTCTTGAGCTAAATTGGTTATTAGGAGAAAAGTTAGGGCTTTCAGAAGGCACATCTTAGAGATATCTGTGTCGGTGGATGCTAAGGACAATCATCACCTCATTTCCCCAGATCCTTTGGAGTAACTGTCAAGCAGATTATTGTATCTGACCTAGTATAGCATTTACTGCGATCTGATGGGCTCTGTGTGTATTACCTATTTGTATTATCGCCCCGCTTAGGGAAGGGATCTTGCCCTGCAACTAAAACCAGGGAACGTATCCAGTGTTGTTGATCTGAGAACTCTGTAATGGACTTCTTTATGTATATCAGTAATGACCTCAACCTTGGTGTGTGGAGAATTCACTTTCCTTTTGTTGGTTCATCTGTGTGTCTCTTCAGAGCCTAACTTGTCATAATTTGCAGCCATTATTGACAAGAACTCCGTGTGTATGTTCAGAGTGCTGTAATCTGTTGTCTAAACAAGTTAGGGTATGTGTGTCACTTCTTTGTCTGATGCCATCAGTTTGGCTTAGGTCTTTATTTTCAGAAAATGATTTCTAAGAGGTATAAATGACAGCTCTCAGAATTCCAGCTGGCTAGTTTAGCTTCGTTTGCGGGAAGATACTTGTTCAAGTAATAAGAAAATCCCATTTGGAACCAACTAAAATAGAATAAGATATGAGATGATCGTCGTCATGGCTACCGGACAGCATATCACTCAGACTGATTTATTTTTTTTCAGACCAATTTAATTTAAATTACGTGCGGGCTTCGTTCAGCCTTTCCGTTCTGTTCTACCTAACATTTTCATCTTGTTAAGAATCTCTAGTCAAAAATAGTTGTTCCCCGATCTTTTCCTTCTGGAAGCACACCGGTCCTGGGACCCACTGCTTTTGATTTCACTGCTCATGGTTGGGTGTACATCTGTCCTTGGGAGGACACCTGGGCATTCCAGGGAAATGAAAAATGGCAACAAAGCATAATTCCAGGACTCAGCTAGAAACTTCCCCGGTGGAAGCAGCGAGCCTGTGTCATCCCTGGAAGGAAATGCTGATCTAGAGCATGCTATTGTCAGAGTTAACTGACTGAAAAGTTCCACTCAGCAGGGGATTAGCAATAGTTTAAGTCAGCCATCGGGGAGAATCGCAGTAGTATCTTACTGGGATCAATTTGGGAGCTCATATTATTTATTTACTTTTCATGACCTGAATGGGGGACTTGGAAGTTTTCTCACTGCCGTGACGGCAGGCAAGGATTTCATGGGGAAGCAGATTCTGTGTTAGAAGATTCCCCTTCTGGACCCGCTTTGCATGGGGGAAACCTAACGTTGTGGGGAAACCACAACCTGCTCCAGAGTGCGACCCAGTCAATCAGTTGATGGAATTTGGGCATTTGCTGTGTGCAGAGTACTGTACTAATCACTTGAGAAAGTGAAAAAACAATGAAGTTGGTAGACCCGATCCCCACCCACAAGGAGCTTACACTCTACAGGGAGAGATGGACATTAAAATCATTTATGAATAAGGTAACCTGTAGAGTATAATAATATTTATTCAAGGGCTTTATAGGCTAAAGGGATGCCCAGCCGAGTGCATAGTCTATGGAGACGAGAGGGCGGTTAGGGGAAATAAAGGACTTAGTCTGGAAAGGCATCTTGGAGGTCAGGAGCTCTCCATCAGAGTATCGGTCTGATGGAGGGATAGTATTTCAAGTCTTCTAATAATAATTGTGGTATTTAAATGCTTACTGTGTTCCAGGCGCTGTACTAAGCGCAAGGTAGATACGAGGTGATTGGATTGGACCCGCTTCCTGTCCCACGTGGGGCTCACAGTCTTAAACACCATTTTACAGATGCAGTAACTGAGGCCCAGAGAAGTGAAGTGGCCTGCCCACGGTCACGCAGCAGGGCCGGGATTAGAACCCAGGTCCTTCTGACTCCCAGGCCCGGACTCTCTCTGTTGGGCCACGCTGCTTCTGTGGCCTCAGTCCTCCAGTTTATAGGCCCCTGGAAGCCAGAGCAGAGTGAAAAAGATGCCAGCATGTCTAGAAGCTGCTGAGAAGAGACCGGACAGCCAGGCTAATCGGGAAGCACTCATGCGAACGAAACCTCACGTCAGAAATTCCCCGACCACATCAGCTCAGCCTAACCCTCTGAATCCTTCCGTGCTGGTTTGTTGGTGAGTGCCAGTGTCGAGTCCCCTAATGTCGGTAGCTAATGTGCAGGAATTCATTAAGGCAAGCTACAGCTCATGTCAAAAGATTTCAAACTGCCCCGAGCTTGTCCCGGGTAATAATAATAATAATAATGGTGGTATTTGTTAAGCACTTACTATGTGTAAAGCACTGTTCAAAGCGCTGAGGGGCTACAAACTGATCAGGATGTCCCATGTGGGGCTCACAGTTTTAATCCCCATTTTACAGATGAGGTAACTGAGGCACAGAGAAGTGAAGTGACTTGCCCAAAGTCACACAGCTGGCAAGCGGCGGAACCGCTGATTAGAACCCGTGACCTCTGACTCCCAAGCCCGGGCTCTTTCCACTGAGCCGCGCTGCTTCTCTGGTACACGTGACCATTAAGTAGATCCCCTAGCAGAGTCAGATAAACCAAAGCAAGCACGAACGAAGAGATAGTTTGAGCAATACTTTATGAAGGCTTTGTGCTGAGCCGAAGTTGGGGGTAGTTTCACCCCCTGTTGAGTGAAAAATCAGATTACTCCAAGAAAGCTCCAGTGGCTGCTGGGAAATCAAGGCCATCGGCCCCTTTGCTTCCTTTTTATTCCTTTAATCAAGTCAGACTCAGTCTCATTACTCTATTTTATTAATGATGTGTATATACCTATGAATCTATTTATCTGTCTTGATGGTATTCATGCCTGTCTACTTGTTTTGCTGTCTGTCTCCCCCTGTCAGACTGTGAGCCCGACGTTGGGCTGGGATTGTCCTTGTCTGTTGCCTAATTGTACATTCCAAGTGCTTAGTCCAGTGCTCTGCACATAGTAAGCACTCAATAAATACGATTGAATGAATAAATGATTAACTGGTCTCTCACCCAGAACTCAGAACAGTGCTTGACACCTAGTAGGTGCTTAACAAATACTATTATTGCTATTATCATTGTTATCTTTCCTTTCCTTGCTTAGAATTCCCTTGCCAGCTTTCATCCAGACCTCTGATTTGGATGGCTTGAGATCACACCCCTTATGCCCCACTACTGCCCGACTGAACCTGCCATCTAAAAAAATCACTATCAACAAACCAAAGGGAAAGTAACGTTAGATTGTATTAAAGGAGTTTGGTAATATGAGAATTTATCAAGTATAAGGATAATCAAACACTAGATTAAGCACCAAAATAAAGGGAGGTTGCGGAACCTTTGATAATAATAATACTATTATATTATATTTGTATTTGTTAAACGCTTACTATGTGCAGAGCACTTTTCTAAGCGCTGGGGTAGATACAGGGCAATCAGGTTGTTCCACGTGAGGCTCACAGTCTTCATCCCCATTTTACAGATGAGGTAACTGAGGCACAGAGAAGTTAAGTGCCTTGCCCACAGTCACACAGCTGACACGTGGCAGAGCCGGGGTCGAACCCATGACCTCTGACTCCGAAGCCCGGGCTCTTTCCACTGAGCTACGCTGTTTCCTTTGATCTGTAGGTAGAATAAGAATTAAGACTGTGAACCCCATGTGGGACAACCTGATTACCTTGTAACTACCCCAGCGCTTAGAACAGTGCTTGGCACATAGTAAACGCTTAACAAATACCATAATTATTGTTGTTATTATCTGTAGATCCTTTAGAGTCAACGGTCACCTATCTCGGCCAGCGTCGGCCTTCCTGAGACTTCAGTTGGCCACATTGAAGTTCTTTGCCTATTAGTGGATCTAAAAAGTCTGAAACGTGACAGTTTGGTGCTTAACTTTGTTTCCCAATTGTGCTATCAGAGTTTTCAGAATAAATAGCTACATTTAGGAGTGACTCACAGTGGAAAGCCTGAGTGTTTTTATACGAAATAAATTTCTTTGTTTTAAAGGGGAAAAAAGCTAGTCATTCCTAAACCGTTTGTGAGAAGAACCCTAGCGGCCTAAGTGAATAAGTGAATCCCCAATCTGCTCTGACCTCATTTTTCTTTTTCCTTTTTCCGTTTTTCTTCTGTGACGGATTCTTCAGAAAAATTGGCCAAATGGGAAGTTAATTCTCAGGCTGGCATGAATAGTCAATGTTCCCCTGAGATGGGGGAAATGCTCTCTCAAGACCCTTTGGTTTGGCATTTAAATTAATCGATGATTTTCTCCTTTCCCCAAGAGGAAGTGCGGAAGTGTGTATTTCTGCAGAGGGGGATGGGTAGGGGGGACGGGTGAAAAAGGAGCTCCGCATGGGATACCGAATAACCCCACACAATCAGTCAGTCATCTCAGAAACAAGTCTCCTCAGGCTGCGCTCAGCCAAAGGGAGAGAGATGCGTGGAGCTGCTGGCTGTATACAATGACTGGCCTTGTTTCCTAACACTGCCACTGCTTTCCCAAACACAAACACTGCTTCGAAAATAAACTCCATCAGCTTGTCTAGTAATGTAGCTTGCCAAGGCCCTTCCAGATGCTTTGAAGAAGATGCGAAGCAGTTTAGCTGTATTGATCCCAAGCAAGCTAAGAGAGAAGTCTTTTTAAAATATAAAGGTGCGGACCCTGGGAACTTGGGCCTTGGTATCTATTTTTGCTTTTCTGTCCATTTCCCACCCAATCAATCGGTTGTATTTATTCCACTCTTACCGTCCACGGGCCAATTTTGACCTTGTAACGATGAGTCCGCCTAATAGTCCGTACAGCTATATCGTTGTGGTAAGAGCTTAATGGCTCTTAGGATGTGAGTGCCACACTTAGCAGCAGTCAGAAGTGGGTGAGGGCACAGCAAGTATCTCTCCTGCGGATGGTTCACGCAGATATTTTTTTTTTCCACAGCCACAGACTACAGCCTTACCTCCGATAAGCGACCTCACAGTGACAGTTAATGGTTACAGGGGTGTGGGGAGGAAGGAGAGAAAGATGGGGGAAAGAGAGAGAATCTTCACTACTATTACTGGAAACAAAAATTCCAGTGTATATGCTGCTGATGCTTATCTTTTCTCACGGCTGCGATATCATTTGCAGAAAGAAAGGGCAGCTGTATTAACTAGGTGGTGTATAAAACAGATAAGTGTGAAGAGGTGCCTCTTTCAATTTCACGTTGGATAAGACTTGTAAATGTGAGCAAGATTGCCTGTGAAAGGCAATTTAGCAGATACTAAAAATAGGTTGTTTTCTACTTTCATATGCTCCCTCTGGTTCTGGGATAAGTCGATTACACTCAGTTTCCAAAGTAAGGATGCACAGGAATGATTTTGGAAGCTGCTGTCATTTTTAATGAGCATCATTAGTAGCAAACGTTGGTTGAGGGCTGAAGAGTGGAAATCGTCCCTACACAGGATCACTCAGGAAAACTGTGGGCCCTGATGTATAGGGAGGCACTTGCTCAGGGCAGAATGAGGTTCAGGCTCTCGGTCCCCATTTTACAGATGAGGTAACTGAGGCACAGAGGGGTGGGTTGATTTGCCCAAGGTCATACAGAAGACTGCATGACCCCCACCCCAGGCTGTAAGCCCTTGTGGGCAGGGAATGTGTCATTTATTATTGTATTGGGCTTTCCCAAGCACTTAGTACTGTAATGTGCACACAGTAAGCGCTCAATAAATATGACTGACCGACTGAACGAATGAAAGAACGAAGCCCCTTGAAATAGTTCACCACCGTAGCTAATCAGTGAGGAAGAGGAAAGTCTTAATTCTTCGTACCTGACTGGTTTTATGGTCACACAGTGAGCGTTAAAGGTGCAGATCTATCTGTCGGGGAGAAAGTGAGCCAATAGGTACGTGCAAAGAGGGGCTCAGACAGTTCTGCATCCCAGCTGAAAACAGGAGTCAGTTGCTGAGACCAGCATACTGCTCTTCAGAAAGGAGTGGCTCTTGTCTTGCAAAAGCTTTATAAGGAACAAGAGACAGGGAGGTGTCAGGCACTGCGAACATCGAACACAATAACACAACACAGCCTTTTTGTGTGCACAAAATGACTGGATCTGTGGGTCCCACGTCGGCCCTTTCATCCACACATACGCTTATGGTTGGTGAACTTCACCCACCATCGGTGATTTCTTCCATTACGAGGGACAACTGAAAAAAAAAACAACTTAGTGACTCATTTTGAACTAATTCTGCATTTGGCAACTCTTCTTTGTTTGGAGAAGAGCAATGAGATGAAGACTCAGCTCTCTTTTGCCCGCAGTTTGCTACTACGTTTGAAATACTTCTTTAAGGGGCTTCATTGCCCTGGGAAAAGAGCAGTGGGTTGAGAAGTGGGAGCCTGGGCTTCTAAGCTCAGTTCCGGGACCGCCTCACTGTGTGAACTTTGGATAAATCACCCCACCCGAGTCTCTCTTTTCTGGAAAATGACAAAAGCAGTACCTTCCCTAATTCAGCTTAGAGGGATTTGGAGTTAGTATCTTCCTCCTCATCCAAAGTTTCTACTGGCATCTAATTGTTTGCAAGCCATTAGAGTCTTCTACTTTCTGGGGATAGGATAAGTTATACATCATTAAAAAAAAGATTCAATCTCTGTCCTCATGAGGAGGATTCCTGCTATAGTTGGAGGAGGACCTCACTAACTCCTGGGTGGTGTGGAAATCCCCTCGCGCCACATGAATTGGAGGAGTAAAATGTCCATTTCCACCCCTGTTGCCGCGAGGCCTAACGAAAAGAGTCCAGGCCTGGGAGTCAGACGGCTTAGGTCCTAGTCCTGCCTCTTTCTTGCCTGCTGCCTGGTCTTCAGCGAGTCACTTCGCCTATCCGTGGCCCAGAGGCCTCGTCGGTAAAATCGCGATTCAGTACCTGTTCTCCCTCCTCCTTAGCCTATTTGACCCCAGTGGGACAGGGACTGCCTCCAACCTGATTATCCGGTAGCTAGTCCAGCACTTAGTACAGTTCTTGGCATAAAGTAAGTGCTCAACAGATGCTGCAGTTGTTATGATTGTTATGATGATGGTGATGCTGATGATCTCAGGCAGGCAGGAGGAGAGGAGGCAAGACCCGGGAACTGGCACGATGGCAGCAGCAGGACGGTCCATGAATGGCATGAGCGGTGGGGGGGGGCCTGGCCGTGATTCTCCATTAAGGTGACTAATTGAGTGTTACTGAAAGAGTGTAAATTGTTTCAAGTAATCCAGCCAGTGTAAGAGCTGTTTTCTTCTTTGGGATGTATTATGTTTACAAGGGATATGGGCGGTGAGCTCCTTCTAGACTCTCGGCTCCTCATGGGCAATCAGTCAGTCGTATTTATTGAGCGCTTACTGTGTGCAGAATAATAATGATGATGGTATTTGTTAAGCACTTACTATGTTCCAAGCACTGTTCTAAGCGCTGGGGTAGATACAAGGTAATCGGGTTGTCCCACATGGGGCTCACAGTCTTAATTCCTATTTTACAGATGAGGTAACTGAGGAACAGAGAAGTTAAGCGACTTGCCCAATCACACAGCTGACAGGTGGTGGAACCGGGATTAGAACCCACGACCTCTGACTCCCAAGCCTGTGCTCTTGCCACTGAGCCACAGTGCTTCTCTAATACTGTACTCTAATACCGTACTGCTGTACTTAGAATACCATACTAAGCGCTTGGGAAAGTACAGTATAACAGACACATTCCTTGCCCACAATGAGCGTAAAGTCTAGGTGGGGCAGGGACATGTCTACCAACTCTGTGGCATTATTCCCCCAAGCACCTAGTACAGTGCTCTGCGACATAGTAAGCGTTCAATAAATGCCATCGATTGATTGATAGAAGGTGCTGGGATTCAAACACCCTAGAAACTATACCTCATTCCTTTTCTGGTAACAGCGTCAAGGTAATTAAATGTCTTGCGGAGGGAATTACTTTTGGATTAGTGGCAACCAGTTGCTTAAGTCGTAAGTTCTTCGACGTCAGGGACTTTGTATTTTTCTTTTGAAATGTACTCCACTTGGCAGTTAGTTCAGTGCCTTGCCCAAAGTTTACATCCAGCAAGTCAATCAATGCTCGTATCAGTCAAAGATGTTAGTCTGTATCTGTTTGAAAAGCACCAACTGGGTTTGGGCACAGCCAATGCCCAGGGGTGGCACCCAGTGAGTAAGCTTCCATCTGGGTCCATCCTGGATGTGATGCTTGGTGAACACAAAATCCCTCTTGGGTCCTTCTCTTAAAGGGCACTTCTACTAAGATGTCCGCCGATCTGATTATCGGGCACCTGTCCAACCCCGAGCGCACGCGGGCTTGCCGACGGGGGAAGTGAGTCATTTCCACATGGAATGGGCAGAAGACAATCCAGACTCCGGGCGGACTGGGAAACAGCTGGTAATTAATGCCGTTTGTCTTCCAGAGACGAACGGAATCAATCCATCATTGTGAGCGGCGAGTCGGGAGCGGGGAAAACCGTCTCGGCTAAGTACGCCATGAGGTACTTCGCGACCGTGAGTGGCTCGGCCAGCGAGGCCAACGTTGAGGAGAAGGTCTTGGCTTCCAACCCCATCATGGAGGTAAGAGAGGAGCGTCCTCATCGTCTCAGACTCTGACTCTGCGGTGCCCTCGGCGAGACGTAGGAAAGAGGGGAGCGTGACGTTCCAGCAGTCTACGGGAATGCCGGTCAATCAGAAGAACTCTCGTAGGCTGCAGTGAGTAGAGCTGGAGCGGATGCAGCTTCAGCTGGCCAGGAAGGCGAACCTGGGCGAACAAGAGCCCCGGTCCACAATCCTGGTGTTTTGCTATTGTCTCAGAAATATAGATTGTGAGCTCCATCCTGGCCCAGAGCGAAAGATTGGAATACAGGCTGCTGGTCTCCCTGGCCCTGTTTATTTCGCCTTGGCGGAATGAAGGAATTCCGCAATTTGTGGTTAATTGTACTTCCTAGGACCAGCTATTTTTCTTCCAGAATTGGGCAGACATCTCATAGCCGGGTGTCAGACCAGGGGCAGTCAAAGCCCAGGAAACCCCCGTTCGAAATTGTATTTGTTCCATAGGCTGCCTCCGGGCGGCACGCAGATTCATTTGAGGGAAGGATCTGAGAGAGAATGTAATTTAACCTGGGTGGTTGGCCCTCGTTGGAGGAAGATCCTTTCAAAGCAACAACCTGCACCGGGCCCGTGCCTAAGAAAACGGGACTGGCCACGTGAGGGAGAAGATCCGAGAGTTTCCCTATCAGTGACTCGGGCCATATTCATCGGGGGACGGTGGGTTACTAAAACCAGATTCCGTGAGGGAATTGACATAGCCCCAGCCCGGACACGGAGAAGGAGAAAAATGAAAACGACCGAATGTTCTTATTCCTTTTTTCCTCTCTGTCAAGCCCTTCGTGTCAGCCAAGGCTCAGATGGAGTTAGAAGGGGCCTAACACCACAGTGGTGCTGTGGGTTCGCTGTTGTCTCGCAAGGTAATCGTGCTTGGTTTGCAGTGCCGTGTGGAGTTTCCAAATGAAAGTCTTGTGCCCGGGCAGCCTTAGGGGAACACCTCAGTGCCCGGTGTCACTGCTTTGGTCGTGAGGCGAAGAAACCGGGTGCCCCGGAGGAGTGGAGAAGCCCTCTGTGGCTCGGCCTAAAGTTGAGGAAGAAGTGGCAGTTTTCTTAGAGCGAACGGAGGAGGAAGGCAGTTAACGCCGCGGCGTAGGGCAGGGGTCTTCTTGGAAGTGAATGTGGCTCTCTAAAATAAGCCCCCACTGGTGGACTCGGCCCCGGGAGGGCCACACCGTTAGCTCGGCCTCCACTGAAAGGGGCTACGCAGGAAACTGGACAAGCGGGACCCGAGCCGTCCCACAGGAAGTGGCGGGGAGGGCCAGGACAGCAGCTCCGAACTTAACCGAGGGACTGAGTGAGCTTATGCTGTTCTCATCCTCCCCCCATTCCTACAGCACTGGCTGCCCACCCAGCTGTCCGGCCAATCCGGGCAGGGAAGGATACCGTTTGCCACCCAATATGTGCCGAGGCCAAGCAGGCGACCCCCATCCCGGGCATTGGCTGCCGTGATCTCTGATGGCGGCTGTGAGTGGGCTAAGCCCTGCGCAGGAAAGCACCAAGGCAGGGACCAGTTCAGCGCTGAGCCGGGCACCGCGGGCACTTATTGCAGACCCTCAGAGGGCCAGATCTGGGGGCATACGAGTTAAGCAGAGACAGAGAGGAGAAAGAAAAGAAGCTAGTAGATAGAGCATGAGCCCGGGAATCAGAAGGTCTTGGGTTCTAATCCCGGCTCCAGCACTTGCCTGCTCTATGACCTTGGGCAAGGCACTTCATTCTCTGTGCCTGTTACCTCTTCTGTAAAATGGGGATAGAGACTGTGAGCCCCACATGAGGCAGGGACTGCGTCAGACCCGATATGCTTGTATCCGCCCCAGCACTTAACACAGTGCCGGGCACATAGAAAGCGCTTAACAAATAGCACAATTATTATTAATTATTAGAAAACGTCAGAATGTAAATTCACTTCTCTGCCTCACACTCTTTCTCTCCCTATTTACTTCCTCCCTCTCTCCCCTTGTCTCCTCTCTTCCTACCCTTTCGTCCGTTTAGTAGGAAAGGACAAACAAGAGTCTTCCCAAATCCCGCGGCTCCATACCTCTTCCTTACTACAGTGCTCAGCACACAGTGAGCACTTAATAAATACTATGACTACTATTTCCTCACCCAGCTTCTGCTGGCATTAATGTGAGGGGAGGGTGTCTTCTGAATCAGCCTCACAGATCAGTTACTGGAACGTGTTCCTATACCTGCTTCCTCCCTTCCTTGCATGGCAGCTCTTCGGAGTTGTGGAGGAAGGAGGTGGTCACTAGTCGGGGGGCTGTGGGCAGAGCAAGAATGCCGCCCTCCTCCTGCCTCCTCCTTCCCTCGCTCAGCAGCTTTTCGGAGTCGTCGGTGATGGGAGACGGGGGCAAGGGCCGGAGGAAAGGTGGCGAACACAGGAGTGAGGGTCGCCCTCCCTCCAAGTGACACAAGAGGCAGAAACTCCCTCCCTGTGAGGATCGGGGTAAGGATACCCAAGTCGGAGCGGTGTCAGGCCCCGGAATACCCCCGGAGTCCATGTCAGCCTATGCGGACTCCTGAAGGATATCCCTGTGTAGGCTGCCCACCCCTCCCCATTTCCTTCCTCTTCCCTTTCCCTTATTGTCCTTTTCCTTTCCCTTCCACTGCTTTTCCCTTTTTCTTTCTTACTTCCTCTAACCTTGTCATCCCCTTTCCTTCCTTTTCCCTTTCCCTCCCCTCCCCTGCTCCTCTTTCCTTCATCCCTCCCTGCTTTCCCTTCTCTTTCTCTCCTCTCCCTTTTCTTTGCCGTTCCCTTCCCCACTGGTTGCCACTGCTGTTGCCGTGAGGCAGATGCATGGGACAGTGACATCATCACATTGTACCGTGCACTCCACGATGTAACAGTGTCACGTGTCCGATTATCTTGTATCTATCCCAACGCTTAGTACAGTCCCCGGCACATAGTAAGTGCTTAACAAATACCACTATTATGATGATCATCATCTTTAGGTCACAAGGGGTAGATCATAGGGCTGTTTGTGACCCAGCTATTCAAAGAATTCATTCTGTCTGGCTCTTCTGCCTCAAAAGGTTGCTGATCCCCGGCAATTCTCTTCATTCCACTGTAACGTGTTCACACTCCTTATCTCAGCGGGTCGGTCTGTATCCTCAACCATAGTGCAGTGTAAAAATTTAAGCAACGCCACAGGGTGTCAGACCAGTATTCCATTACCCACGGGGGTAACAGATGATGCTTGAAAGTGTTTTTGCCAACAGCCGTCAGATATCCAACCAAATGGTATTTCTCAACCAGAAAAGACACTTCCCCCTTAATTGGAGGTGGCCATTTTAAAGAGTCATGTGGGCTTATCCAGTGCATCTCATTTAGCTATTTTCCTTCTTCTGGGCAGATGGCAAGATAAAGCCTCCGAGACTATCCGGTGCCATCCCGAGGGTTCTAGTCTAGTTTATGTTAAATTCAAACTCCAGGGGCTTCACGAGGCCAGACAAGTCTTCCAATGAGTTCTCTGGGTTCGGAAGCTAAAGAGCATCCTAAATGACTTACTCCGAGGCCATTTTGGCGTCCTCTTTAGAATGCCAAAACATTGGTTTTGAGTCTCTTCTGTCAATAGGGGTTGCTTCTCTCTCCCTCCATGCCCCAAACATTGGCTTTTTGAGTCTCTTCTGTCAATAGGGGTTGCTTCTCTCTCCCTCCATGCCTCCCTCCCCCACACCCCATGTGCATGCGTGCTGTGCTATTCATCAGTCAGAGGTATTTATTAAGCCTCCACTGTTTGCAGAGCATTGTATTAGCTACTTGATGCCCAACTTGGAGCAGACTGCCAAATTTCAATGTGAGGAAATCCAGGGTTTGCATAAGAAAAGGGAAATTGAACCAAACTAACACTTCCCTCCGAGAGCAAAATTGAAGCGTGAACTACTATAGACATGAACTTATGTCGAGGAGCTGCTGTATAAGATTGTCATAATTTCGTGGAATTTTGCAGCCTCTGCTCACAAAACGAGAAAGCTGTGTTAAAACCCACTTTCAGCACATATTATACCTGAAAATTTCCTGTGTTAAAAATAGACATTTTTAGTTGCATCATTTATAAATAATTACCTGTTGCAGAAATGAATTTCTAAAGCATTAGTTGCTATTAATCTTATGGCTTTCTGGATTAAGCATCAGATCTCTGTCACCGATAGAGCTTGAACACCTTATTGGGTTTATGCTTCTGAACTATTGAAAAATAATCATTTGGAAGCAAATGTTAAGCAAAGTAACAGTAAAATGGATTTAAAAGATCACAAAAAATACGATCGGATCATTTTGGGAATGCATTCTAATGGACAAGGCTTTACCACTCTAATGTACTGTTTTCTCCCAAACATGTAGCACAATGCTCAGCACACAGTAAGCACTCAATAAATCCCATTGATCGATTGTTTGCTAAGTGGTTTTAGTAAATGTAAGACGCTTCTCCGATGAATTTTATGCAGGGGACTTTTCGACATCGTGGAGACATGCTCTGCTTCCTCCTCAGAGCAGACGTACCTCTTAGCATTTGGCCAGAGTTCTGAGGTCTTTAGAAAGTCTTGCCAATTCTGAGGTCAGGTTCTCATCTGCGCAGAAGAGCCTGGGGATTCAGTTGGGGCCAGAATCTTAGATCTCCCCTCAACCCCTCGAGAGGATACGAGCGGGTCCAAGCTTTCCACGCCAATCCCAAAACATCTATGACACGCCTAGCCTAGGGCCTTCCAGAGTATTGGAAGCAAAGCAGAAGTGATACTCCCAGGAGAGGTCGAGACATAGACACCCCTTTGAAGTCACAGGGGTGGGTAATAAATAGAAAGTTTAGAGGATGTCCCCCCGCTAGACTTGTAAGCTCGTTATGGGCAGGAAGCGTGTCTGCTAACTCTTTTGTACTCTTCCAACCCCTTCGTACAGACAGTAAGCACTTCATGAATAGCAATCACTGACTGATGGAAGTCAGGATTCAGGAATTCTCTGCACGGGAGTTCACCAGGCTGTTGACTACCCCTACGTGATGCAGTCAGAAAATTATTCCTTACTTGAGCAAGAAACACCGAGATAGCATTAGCAATGCAGAGGGCCCTGGCGGAATTAGAATCAGGGTCTTCGAGGGCCCCACGTTCACTAGTCTGGCATAGGCCCGGGCCTGGTGTTTTTGCAGAGCTTAAGGGGCACCCCCTTGTTTTAAAGCCGCTCGCTCTGAACCATCTTACAAGTCTCCTCAGTAATCTACAATGATTAGTCAAGATGAACAAGGAATAAGCAGCTGCCAACATCGAGTCATGATTCCGTGCTGATGTTCAGTTGACTGCCCCTGATTTTTTGGTCTTCCACCTTGGTCATCTTAATAAAATCTCCATATTTTGTATAAGATTATCTCTTGTCATGCTTGTCCATACAGGGTATTTGGTGTTCGCCAGGCTTATCGATGCAAAACTGGAAAGCCTACGTGTTCCTCTTTAGAAACCTACTAGTGCGAGAATATTTTTCAGTTGTTCTAGTCAACATTTATTTCAACGCATCTTTAACCCTTTTGAAACTAGTTATTTCTCGTTTTGAATTTCTGAAATAGAACAATCGTAATTTCCAGAGGACAAAACCGAGGTGCCAGGAGGTAAAGTGAGAGCCGGAAAGACACCCGGTAAACCCGTGGTGGAGCTGGGATTAGACATAATGAGTTCCTAATCTCCAGATCCGTGCGCTTTCTATGGAGCAGTTCTTTCCCAGCTCTCCCGAAGTATCTTGGATTCAAGCCCAAGAGGTTTACGCTAATCCTCACTCTACCATTCAGTGGTGAGACGGTACATATTGTTTACTAACCTGCACGTATGCAGTGTCCTATGTTTCTGAAATGTTGGCATTTGCACTGAGGGTCCGTGAAGTGTTTTTGTGAATGTTTCTTCACTTTTATTGTGCTACTGCATTCGATGATGTTCAGGACACGAAGTTAGACCTGTTCCCTGCCCAAGGGCTTTTGATCTAATTTGACAGACACAATCCACAGACATTTAGGATATTAGCTACGGTTCTGCCTCATACACCTCACTAAATACTCTGCCACTCCCAGGCACAGGATGACTTGTCTCATCCACGAAGAAGAGTGTGCTTTTCTCTCCCCTTATCCTCCATCTGCCTGTGTACTCAGTTCTAATGGATTGGATTAAAAGGTACGCGGCTGGTCAGCTTCTAAGCCGAACGGTTTTGACCCAGGGCCATCCCCCCGTTTAAATAAATTTTAGTGGGTGGGGGGTGGGACTTACTAAAATGGGATCAGGCTCATAGCTGATTTTCAGAAAATAACAAACCTGGAACACCACTTGCTGATTTCCCGAGGCAGCATTTGTTTTAAAAGGAGTTTATATTGACTACGGTGCACTAACTGATTTCCTAAGTAGGTCTCTAGGCAGTAAACTCCTTGTGGGCAGAGAACGTGTCTACTTAATAGTCTCCCAAACACTTAATACAGTACTCTGCAAACAGTAAGTGCTCAATAAATACTATGGATTGATTTGCCATCCTTTGTTATATATTAAAAGAAAGTACTCCAGCTTGTAAAACATTTTTATTAGCTGTATTTTATTTATTATTATTTTATATTTCATTATTTTATATATTATATATAATCTAATACAATATCGAGACTAATATAATCTATAGTAATGTGATATATTATTTATATTTTTTATCTTATTTTTATTTCATTTCATCAGCTTTAGCAAAATAAATGAAAAGAAGATGCTTGGGCTGCACCCTCTCACGTCCTTGGCATCCTTGACAAGGCAGATGCCCAGAGGGGAGAAATTAAGGCAGAATGGTCTGGTGGGAGAAGCAGCTTGGCCTTGTGGAAAGACCACCAGGCTGGGAGGCAGAGGACCTGGGTTCATTCACTTATTCATTCAATCAGTTGTATTTATTGAGCATTTACTCTGTACACAGCACTGTTCTAAGCCCTTGGGAGAGGACACTCTGACAGTAAACAGACACATTCCCTGCGCCCAACGAGCTCTTATCCCGGCTCTGGCAACTGCATGCCGTGTGACCTCGGTCAAGTCACTTAACATCTGTGTGGCACAGTTCACCTGTTCTCCCTCCTATTTAGACTGTGAGCCCAATGCAGGATAGAGACTGTGTCCCACCCAGTTGACCTGTATCCGTCCCATCGCTTTGAACAGCGTTCGATTCCTAGTGAGCACTTAAATTCTACAAAAACAAATCATCGGACGAGGAACGTACCAGATCGTCCATTCCTGCTGGCATTGTTTCAAATCTGATGATTTCTTCTGGGGGCTCAGCGTCAAGCAGAGCTCCCTGTCTGGTGAGTCCGAGGTGGCCCGGAGGCCGAGCTGCTGGTTATTCACTTGGGCGGAGGAGTGGGTTTAACTCCGAGGTGACACCCCCCCACCACCCGAGGCCAGGGCGGGAACTGAACCTATGCCAGGAAGCCGGTCAACCTCCAGCAGCTCCGGCGGCGATCTCTCGGGTGGGGATGGAGGGCGGCCAACGAGGGCTCCGCCCGTTCCTCCTCTATCAGCCATCGGGACGTGGCCTCCGGCCCAGGCCGGGGCCCGGTAGGCTTCCCCTCCCCTGCATCGGGACGCAGGCTGAGTCAGAGTCTCGCCTCTGCCGCAGTTTGAAATGTTTGCCCAACTACAAAGCCCCTCCACCCCCCAACACACACTTTATACTTCCCTCCCGCACAGCTCCCGACCTCATCAGAACCTCCAGGCGTTTAAAGGCACCTTGACCCTGTTCCGGGATGAGTCTAGAGTACTTGGATCCCGGTTGTCAACGTTCAGAATGCCGTGGGAAGTGGAAAGGAAGAGGTGAAGGTGGCTATTGGCGGAGAGAACAGTGCTTGGCGCATACTAAGTGCTTAAATACCATAATAATAATAATTATTGTTATGACTGTTAGACCTAACAGTGCCCAGCGCTTAGAATGATGCTTGGCACCTAGTAAGCGCTTAAAAATACCATTATTATTATTATTAGCATTATTACCTAATCGCCATCTCTCTGAGAAGCAGCGTGGCTCAGTGGAAACAGCCCGGGCTTGGGAGTCAGAGGTCATGGGTTCGAATTCCGGCTCTGCCACTTGGCAGCCGTGTGACTGTGGGCGAGTCACTTCACTTCTCTGTGCCTCAGTTACCTCATCTGTAAAATGGGGATTAAGACTGTGAGCCTCACGTGGGACAACGTGGGACGACGTGTAGAACAGTGCTCTGCACATAGTAAGCGCTTAACAAATGCCATCATTATTATCTCTAGCCATGGAGGAACAGCTCTCAGGCCAAGGCGAAACAAGGCTCCCTGAAGTTCTCCCTTCCGTGTCTACAGAAGCAGGAAGGCACTTCCTGGGGGGGCATTCGGAGGGGCTGTCATTTTTCTCTCCAGACACTCTGCCACATCAAAATAAGCGGCTGTGCATCTCGTGGTAACGGCGTGGAGATGTTGGAGTGCATGGGGGACGGTGGGAAGCCCCGGCCTGGTTCTTCGGAAGCTAGGTCGGTGTGCCCCCCTCTCCCCCATCACTGAGAACCTCGTGGACTACCATGAACAGGGATGGGGCTTGCCACCCGCTCCTTGGCCCTGCTAGCTGAAAAGCAATCTACAGTTAGTTCTTGCGAGAACGGAGAAAGGGACGGGGGTCTCCCTGGACTTGGGACCCACATTACCAGCGCACCTCCATTTGCTTGTATCCACCCCAGCGCTTAGTACAGTGCCTGGCACAGAGTAAGCGCTTAACAAATACCATCGTGATTATTATTAAAACGGAGAACGATAATGATTGTGGTGTTTGTTAGGCGCTTACTCTGTGCCAGGCGCTGTACTAAGCGCCGGGATGGATACGAGCAAATTGGGTGAGACACAGTCCCTGCCCCACATGGGGCTCACAATCTCAATCCCCCTTTTACAGATGAGGGAACTGAGGCAGAGATAAGTGAAGTGACCTGCCCAAAGTCACACAGCAGACACGTGGCAGAGCTGGGATTAGAACCCATGACCTGCTGACTCCTAGGTCCAATCCGCTCCATTACGCCATGCCAAGGATCAAGGCCTAGTGGAAAGAGCAGGGGCCTAGGACTCAGAGGACCTGGGTTCTAATTTTGACTCTGCCAGTTGCTTGCTATGTGACCCCGGGCAAGTCAGTTCACTTCTCTGTGCTTCCATTTTCCTATTCTCCCTCCTGCTTAGACTGTGAGCTGCAAATGGGACAGGGACTGTGTCCGACCTAATTGACTCGTATCTATCCCGGAGCTTAGAACGGTAATCGTATAATAAATACTGTAAAAAAAAAAAACAGTCGGGGGGCAAAGCCCCATTTTTTGATAGTCGTGAGGTTCCAGAGGTTTTCTCCGTCTTCTCGGCCATGTTCACCTTGTAGCGTTTGGTGGCTAAAACTCCCATCACTAAGGCTACATTTAAAGACCCACTTCTCCAGAGTGGCCCTTACTTGATGCTTTAAGTAAAATAGTGCACAATCTGTTGTGATTGAAAAATCACAAGCTTTTAAAATAATGGCTAGAGAGTTTTCCGTGGTAATTGAAGTCAAAAGCCCTTTAACGTTCTTTGCTGAATTGAAATTGCTCCCATTAAGAGAATTGATGTTCGGTTTGATTTTAGAAAGAGTAGCCTACGTCATACCTTCCGTAGGCACTCTCTCACTCATGTCCCTGTGTCCTCGCAGTTTTTAAAGTAAGATAGATGCAGACTAAAGATGAGATCTGTGGCTCCTGACAGTGTCTTCAGGTCTTATGCCATTGAACACTTAGTGTTTGCTTTGGATGGTTGAGCAGAACCACTCTGGAAGATCTGTTATTACCCAGAGTCGGACTTTAGAAAAATTGGAATTCCTTTATGAGACTAGGAAAAGAAAACTGTCAGAGGTGAAAGGAGAGTACCACGTGTATGCTGATAGAGATTCTTCCATTACCCATTGAGGAAAGCTGGAGGTTAACTTTATGGTTGCCGCTTGAAAAATGGGATCGGGAAAGTGGCAACTTTGCTTTGTGGAATTGACACGTAGTTCGCATTTCGGGAATGACTACTTCGGAATGCTTCGTAAACTACTTCGTACCTGTCTGCTCATCTGCTTTCATTTCCAGGCGACATTAGCTCACGCCTTGAAATTCAAACCACGGTGACATGGCATCTGAGTTGTTCAGGACAAGGCTTTGTGTAATTTTTGTTTCTGCGGTGTCTATTTTTAAAACTAAATATTGTTATTTTTCACGTGGCATAAAACAAAAAATCTGCAAGAACGTTATAATCTTTTTACTCTTCCTCTCATCCCCTCCTCCTCCGGGGCCTCTATCCTGACTTTTTGCTGCAAGTACTATTGGCAACTTGTGGGCATTGATCTTCGCCGAGGCTGTAATCTATGGTTCTTGTGGTACTCTTTCCGGGGTATCTTTGTGCGGAAATAGCGAAATTGGCAGATCTAGGGAAATGAATACTTTATTCCATTCATGACATAGGTAAGATCACATGAGATGGCATTCAATGGTGGAAAAATCGCACGTTTCCAAAAGGAAACAGCCTTCAAAATTGGACCCTGCCAGACCACAGGCTTTCATATTCACCCCACACATGCGGTATCTCTCCGACAGAGCAAATTCTAAAGCAGCACGTTTCTCGATGAGTTAAAACATTAAACTCTTGTTTTTACGTTTCACCTCCTAGTCGATCGGAAATGCCAAAACCACCAGGAATGACAACAGCAGTCGGTTTGGGAAATACATTGAGATTGGTTTTGATAAGCGATACCGGATCATTGGCGCCAACATGAGAACGTATCTCCTGGAAAAATCCAGAGTGGTGTTCCAGGTAGGGTGGATTCTGCAGTTATATGTGGGTGTCATCCAAATGTCCTTTCGCGTGTTCGATGATGTGTTGCCTGGAATCCCATACCGGGTTGTGTTGGTAGAGAAACATGTCTCATTGTGAGGTATACTGAGCATTCCTTGGCTTCGAAAGAGGATGATGGTGATAATGGTTGTTTTATATTAATCACATACTGTGTGCTAAGCCCGGGATATCTACAGTTATTTGGATCAGATACACTCCCTGTCCCATCTAGCGTTTACCGTCTGAGAGGTAGAGAGAGCGGCTGCCCATTTTATAGATGAAGAAGCTTAGGCTCAGGGAGGTTAAATGACTAGTCCAAGGTCACATAGCAGGCATTTGGAACAAGGGGGAGTAGAATCCATGTCTCTTGACTGTCAGTCCAGTTCTCTTTTCACTAGAAGCCCAGAGGAAACTTTTCTTGGGCCTCACTTGGGTCTTTTCTGTAAATATCCATCCATAGCAAGAGGGATTGATGTTCCTTTTCCGAGCATACGCTAGGAAGTGTTATGACCCAACAGTGGAGGGTTGGGAGCCCTGCCCATGTGGCTTTCTACAGCAGGAAATGCTAATGAAACTTTCAGAATGAAATAAGTTCAGTGGTACTGCTTCAGAAGATTTACTAGCCAGTCTTGCCAGTCTGCAAGCCACACATTTTTACAGCCCCCAATAAACGCTCCTTTCCAAAATTATTCCCAGCTAGCCAAGGGCTTAGTAGAGTGCGAGGCGCTCAGTAAATACGATTGAATGACTGAATGAGCGCTAAGTTCCCGGACGGACCTCAAGATTGGACCAGGCTATACAGGATCTCTGAAGCACTTCCCTCTCCCCGCGCACCCCCTTAACACTGTCAAGGGAGATGGGGGGGGCAATAGAAAGGGGGGTTGCTTAAGCTGGAGAACAACCTTTAAAAACTGCTCAACAGCGAGGTAAATTTTTCATTTACAGCACTCTACAAATAAGAATGTAAGGGTTCCTCGTAGGTAAGGGTGTAACGTTGCCTTAAGACCCTACTCTAGACTGTTAGCTCGTCGTGGGCAGGAGATGTGTCTGTTTATTGTTGTATTGTACTCTCTCAAGCGCTTAGTACAGCGCTCTGCTCACAGTAAGCACCCAGTCAATACAATTGGATGAATGCAATGTGGATGTCAGCAGTTCACGTTGAACTTTTAAGTGTTTTGATGTTTGTCTTCCCCCCTTCAGATTCCTTAAAAGCTTAAGGCTGGCTAATTAATTTTTTTCCCAATATCCCCAAGTGCTGTGTGCAATGTAGGTGTTCAGTAAATCATTCTGATTGAGGTCAAACTCCGTGAACCATCAGACCTCTGAATTGAGGCTCTGGTTGTTATATTTCAGTCCAAGACAATCACCGTGGTGGAATTTTTAGGATAAGGCATTTTTAGGATAGTGACAATCCAACTCTGGGGTCCTATCACATATTCATCACTTAAAATGATGTAAAATGTGGGGGATGTATGGGTTTTAATTAGTGATAGAGATGAAAATCAAGACCTTTCAGTGACTTAAATGTATTTGGAGTTTTTGAAAGGAGTGTTTATTGGGGGGCTGTAAAAATGCTTGCAGATTGGCCAGCTGTTGCAGGTCAACTCGGGCAAACATTTTTTGCGGGGGAGCAGAGATGGAGTTGGAGGGGAGAAAGGGAAGTGGGAGATGGTAGGAAGTGACAGCTTCCCATTATTTTTTAGGTACATTGTTTCTAAGGGCATTAGGGTGCGGAAAATCTGTCTGCAACAGTTTTCTCCCCCTGCCTTTTGAAAAGCCAGTCCAACTTGCCTACTCGCCTGAATTTGCCACTGCCCGGGGGTGACCGAGTAAAGGTTCCCACTGTCCCAGCAGCTTAGCTTTCAGAGATCGGGTCCATTTTTATCAACTGCACGATGGCTCACGTGGAAATTTCTACCTTTCATTCTGTCAGTTAATTTTCCAGGTTCTAGATTTAACCAATTTGTAGTAAAAGGAAAATTCCATTTACCCCCTCCCCTTTTTTTAGGGATTCGCTGTGTATTTTTCAGTATTGTAATTGAATGTTTTTTTCATTTGTTCTTGGATTTTGTTTTTAATTCAAGGCAGAAGAGGAGAGAAACTATCACATCTTCTACCAGCTCTGTGCTTCAGCCAAGTTACCTGAATTTAAATCGTTGCATTTAGGTATGAATCTTTCATCAGGTGAAGATGCTCTTTTCAGTTGCTACCGCCGAGCTCATTAATTGATTTGTCCAAGAGGAAACGATCCAATTATATAATGAGCCAGAGATCTTACTTGTGAGCCGTGGAAATGAATTGTTTGGCAAAGCCACTAAAAAAGACTTACCCCAGTTGGTTAGTTCCTTCTCCAAAGCACAATTCTTCTAAAATCTCTTGTGGAATTTGCCCAGCAGTTTACCTTGGAAGAATGAAAATGGAGTTAATTTTGGGTGATCTGACTTCTCCGTCTATCTTGGATATTCCCTGAGTTCGATCCAAAATCATCTTGTGAAATATTTTGAATGCAGATTAGAATAATAATAATAATAATAATGTTGGTATTTGTTAAGCGCTTACTATGTGCAGAGCACTGTTCTAAGCGCTGGGGGAGATACAGGGTAGTTAGGTTGTCCCACATGAGGCTCACAGTTAATCCCCATTGTACAGATGAGGTAACTGAGGCACTCACACAACTGACAAGCGGCAGAGCCGGGAGTCGAACCCATGACCTCTGACTCCGAAGCCCAGGCTCTTTCCACTGAGCCACACGGCTTCCCATGAAAGCTATAGACCTGAGGAGAAAATAATTGATGTAGAAACATTCATCCCTCAACACTCTTCACTCTCTGGGGCTCCTATGGCCAAGGCCAATTTGGGCAGGCCTCCCTTTCCTCCCTGCCTGTTTCAGGTCCTTAATTCAGGGTCCAGAGCAGCTCTCTGCCCGTTTCTGTTTTAAGGACTCAAGTCTCACCCCTGCTCTGAGGGCCACAGAGTTAAAGGGCTGCGGCCGAAATGGAGGGAAGCCCGTAGTTTGCCTTGTTAGCCCAGCCGAGGGTTCTGAGCCCGCCCACAGTGAAGCAAAAGAAGACTTGGCTGGGCTCAGCTGCCCTTCTGGTTCCCTCACAGAGGCTGGGAGTTGTGGTACGGCATAGAAGTACTGAGACATTTTCAGTGAGCTTGTATGCTCAATTGGCTACTGAATCCACTTGATTGGCGTGTGTATTTTAAGCCTTTATCTTCAGGCAGACTTCTGCTTCCAGAGACCCCTTTCTCCAGGAGACTTCAGATCCCATAGAAGCCTAGTAGCGGTGGACTTTCACTCTCCTTCTGAGGCAAAGGAGTAGGAACAGAAACTGTCCTTTCGAACTCACCTTTGTGCTACAGACTCTTCTCTTTTTGTGTTTCTGCAGGGACTGCAAATTACTTCCACTACACCAGGCAAGGAGGCAGCCCTGTGATCGATGGGATCGATGATGCCAAAGAAATGGCGCAGACCAGGAAAGCGTGCACTTTGCTAGGTAATTGTACTTTCGCCTTGGGGCCGGGTGAGGGTAGCTTACATATATATACCTTTTGATGATGCAGTAACTACTTCAGAGTGAGCGAGAGGGCGTGTGGACTAAGGTTGCTGGGAAAAGCCACTGGACTTCCTTGTAAAACCCATTTCGGCTTTTTGGCTTAAACTGCTTGCTTGAATTTTGTGCACATCTTGAAATTCAGATTGGGTGTCATCTCACAGGATCTCAGATTTAATATCCTTCTAGTGGGTGGGAAAAAGTCCCAAAATAGCAATTTAAATTTAGAGATCTTTTCCTTCGCAATGATAGACCGTTAATTCGATACGAATAATGGACCGGAAGAAAGTGAAAATGCAAAAACAAAAGAGTGGAACCTTAGAAAGATGGCAGAGCTTTTCTAAAATTTACCCCACGCATCACAAGCCGAAGCCTCTTCTGATTATTTCTGTGGCCTTTCATGAGATCCCGCTCTGTGATTGTCTTTTATTTTAGGTATTAATGAGGTCTACCAGATGGGAATTTTTCGAATCCTTGCTGGCATCCTACACCTCGGCAATGTTGGGTTTACGTCCCGCGACTCTGACAGTTGCACGATACCCGTAAGTCCGAAATAAAGGTTGACTTGAGGTCTGCAGGTATTGCTTGCTTCCGATTCTTTTGAGAGAAATATGTTGGAATCCCCCTGGCGAAAAGATGTGCTCTAGTGGTTAGAATCTGAGACCGGGAATCCAGAAACCTGGGTTCTAAGTCCCAGGGGTATGAAACCTAGAAAACTATGGGCTAATCAGCAAACCTCTGCAGATAGGAGCAGCGTGGCTCAGTGGAAAGTTGGGAGTCAGAAGTCATGGGTTCGAAACGTGGCTCCGCCACTTGTCAGCTGTGTGGCTGTGGGCAAGTCACTTCTCTGTGCCTCGGTTACCTCATCTGTAAAATGGGGATTAAAACTGTGAGCCCCACGTGGTGGGACAACCTGATCACCTTTTATCCCCCAGCGCTTAGAACAGTGCTTTGCACATAGTAAGCACTTAACAAATTCCACCATTATTATTATTAAATAGGGGCGGTGCCTTCCATTCTTCCTTTGCAGCTTCAGGGAAAGCCAACACCCTGCCCCTTGCCCTCCTCCCACCGGTCTGCAGAGAGGAAGGGGAACTTCTCTGTGCCTTAGTTACCTCATCTGTAAAATGGGCATTTAGATTGTGAGCCTCACATGGGACAACCTGATGACCCTGTTTCTACCCCAGCGCTTAGAACAGTGTTCTGCACATAGTAAGCGCTTAACAAATACCAACATTGTTATCTCTGCATCTCCCTCTTTTAGCCTTTGTTGACACTAAGTTTAGGACTGGTTTCAGCAGAGAACTGTCCAGATTCTGACGGGGGAAGAAGCCTCGAGCTCCGCAGGGAGAAGCAGCGCGGCTCAGTGGAACGAGCCCGGGCTTGGGAGTCTGAGGTCGCGGGTTCGAATCCCGGCTCTGCCACTTGTCAGCTGGGTGACTGTGGGCAAGTCACTTCACTTCTCTGGGCCTCAGTTCCCTCATCTGTAAAATGGGAATGAAGACTGTGAGCCTCATGTGGGACAACCTGATTACCCTGTATCTACCCCAGCACTTAGAGCAGTGCTCTGCACATAGTAAGCGCTTAACAAAGGCCAACATTGTTATTATATGTGTCTTCCAAATGCCCTGGAGAGTTTTCAGAGGGGGCACTGGAGCCCCTTGGTAGAATCTTCAAAGGTTTTTGCCACTGTCCCTCTCCTCCTGGATCCCTTTTGGAATCCTGCCAGAAGACTCTTCCTTTCAGCTACTAATAGCGTTCCTTCCCCCTCCCGCTCGCCCCACTCCCCAGACTCCTCTGCCCTAAGCTCAGAGCAGGAAAATATTCTTGGGTTTGCATCAGCCTGTCCTCCCCCTTCTCAAAAAGAAAGAGAACTCGACTCTCTTCTCCCTCCTCCTGCTCAGTGAAATCATGGATATAAAAGCCCTTTGTGTTTTTTCAAAGAAAGCTTCTTTATAGTTTTAATAAATAAATCATGTAAGTGACAAAGTTCAGAAACTAGTGAGCAAAAACGTTTATTTTATGGGCCTCTGCAGAATGGAAAGGATTTACTTTCTCCTCTTATAGTCTCATTTCTCTTAGGTTGAAACTCTAAACTCCCTACCGTCCCTTATAAATAGTTTGTCGCCTCTTGAACCTTTCACAGAGGAATTTTCTGGGGGCTTTCATAAGAAATGGGGTGAAAAAGGTCCCCAGTTTCCTTTTAAGTCACGGGGATGTTTTTAAGTTCTCTTCCCTCACTCTCACCAGGAAAAGATGGGATCCTGTGCGAACTGTGAAGCAGCATGGCACAGTGGATAGAGCACGGGACTGGGATTGAGAAGGTTATGGGTTCCAATCCCGGATCCGCCCCTGGTCTGTTGTGTGACCTTGGGCAAGTCACTTCACTTCTCTGTAAAATGGGAATGAAGACTGTGAGCCTCACGTGGGACAACCTGATTACCCTGTATCTACCCCAGCACTTAGAGCAGTGCTCGGCACATAGTAAGCGCTTAGCAAATACCATTATTATTATTATTAATAACTTACATAGGATCCTATCACTCTCTACTTAGAAACCTATGCAGATCAGTGTATTTGGACATTCCTCAGCCAGCAGACATCTACTGGCTGTGTCCCATCTGGGTATCTTGTATCTGCCCTAGCTCTTAGCTTGGTACCAAACAGTTAAAAAATTAATGAATTTCATTATTATTACCTGGAGGCTAAAGGGCTGGCCTTAGGAAGGTACAGACAGTGTGGACCAGAAACCACTTCTTCTTATTGTAAAGTACCACAACATTCATCAGTAAGTACAGTGGAGTGAGCAATATCTTTATTTGCTAGGGTGGGTCCTGGCTGTGGGACTTCAAAACCCTACCCTGAGGTGCTGTAGTGCAGCTGTTTTCCAGGAATATGAAAACTCATCTCTGAAAAGTCCTATTCTCGGGGCGTTGCGTGCAGTTGGCTCCCTTTATTCAGGAGGTGGTTTAGTTTCAAATTCCTTAAATTGAGGGGAGACATTTGCATAATTCCTGGTTTGACCTGCCCCCTCACCTCCCAGGCCTCTCAAAGATTGTAACAGGAAATTATTTTAAGGCCACACTGTAAAAGGTGTACATCTTTCCCCATCGTTCTCCAGGTTTCCATCGGCCAGGCTGAAATAAATTTGCCAGGACCACAATTTTCCGGGCCTCCAATTGCAGAAAAAATCATCCAGTGTAGAATTCCCTGCCCGAGGAGATCGTGGACTCAATCCTAGGAGTGAGGGAGGGGCTGTTTAAGGAGCAAAATCACTACATGACTCCTTATCCTTCACTCCTCCCAAGAAAGTGGGCCGAAAGTTGGACCCACAAATCATGGTAGTATTATGGAAGGCACCTAAGTTCCAGTCTGAAGGGTTGATGGAAGGCCGATAGCATCATCAACTAGAGCACACTGACAATTATGTGGGTTTAGAGCACTTTTTTACACGAATCTCCTGGAGCAAGTAGACGTTCAACCTTGAGTTTGGTGGTAATAATAATGTTGGTATTTTGTTAAGCACTTACTATGTGCAGAGCACTATTCTAAGCGCTGGGGTAGACACAGTACCCTGTATCAGGTTGTCCCACATGAGGCTTACAGTTAATCCCCATTTTACAGATGAGGTAACTGAGGCACAGAGAAGTTAAGTGACTTGCCCACAGTCACACAGCTGACAAGAGGCAGAGCCGGGCTTCGAACCCATGACCTCTGACTCCCAAGACCAGGCTCTTTCCACTGAGCCACGCTGCTTCTCTAAGTAACAGTGTTTCAGAGAGGTCTATCGCTCTCATTTGGTTATTTGTCATGGAAAATTATATCATTTCAATCTATTAAAACCTCTTGGTGTGTAGTCATCTGAGTGGTGGTTAATAGAATGTTTCTCGAGAAGCAGCGTGGCTTAGTGGAAAGAGCACGGGCTTGAGAGGCAGAAGACCTGAGTTCTTATCCCAGCTCTGCCATTCGTCTGCTGTGTGACCTTGGGCAAGCCTCTTAACTTCTTTGTGCCGCATTAACTGGTCGGTAAAATGAGGATGAAGACTGTGAGCCCCATGTGGGACAACCTTCTTTTCTGAAATCTACCCCAGTGCTTGGCACATAGTAAGTGCTTAACAAATACCGTTATTATTATTAATACATGCTCTTTCAGAAATAAGCCCAGTCCCGCAGTCTGTACTGTGGGTTTATTACGTGAGGATGCTAAATAGTGGCTTCTGACTTCAACTGCTGTCTCCCTGGGATTAAATGTTCCTGTGCTATTTGAATGAGTAGCTTTTTGTAGAAAATCTGAAAGATAGACAGGGTTTAGCATAGGAAATGATGACCGTGCAGAAGGAGCAGAAAGTAAAGAAAGCGCTGATCCATTTTCAAGTGATGCTGTGGATTTTTGTACATTGAAATGCTTCTTTAGGGGAATTAGGTCATCCTTTCAGTAGCCTTGTCTTCTGATAAAGACCGAGACTATCAGTAGGTGAGGTGGCCGAGTGGATGACAAGGAAGCAGGGAATGTGGACTGATAAATGTATATTAATCCTGACCCTGCCAATTTTTTTTTTGTACCTCAACATAGTTGCCACTCTAAACTTGTTATCTTCACACTTGGTGAATCCAGCCCCCTTCCCCATCACCCGGACTCCTCCCCAACCCTGGTTCCTACTGAAAGAATTCCTAGGAATCAGGAATGGCCATGCCCTGTGATGGTTTCATTGGTGCCATGCCCCTAACTGAGCAGACAACTCCAAGAAAAGAGGAGTGTGGGGAAATGTAGCCGCTGCCCTGGGAGTGCTTCTCTGTTGGAATGGCAGAATAAGGACGGTGGGGCGGAGAGGTCCATTCGATTCTCCACGGCTCCGGGGGATCCATTATTGCGCAGCCGGGGCGTGGGCTGAAGGAGAGGATCATTCTGGGAACCCCTTGTTATTTTGCTGATCTAAACTGGAGCAAAGAATCCATCTCTTTTGGCAGCCCAAACACGAACCTCTTGGCTTCTTCTGTGACCTCATGGGAGTTGAATATGAAGAGATGGCCCACTGGCTTTGCCACAGGAAGCTGGCCACCGCAACTGAGACTTACATCAAACCCATCTCCAAGTTGCAAGCCGTCAACGCCCGGGATGCTTTAGCAAAACACATCTATGCTAAACTTTTTAACTGGATTGTGGATCATGTCAACCAGGCGCTTCATTCTGCTATAAAGCAACATTCCTTTATTGGCGTACTGGATATTTATGGGTAAGTGTGGGATGCTTTATTTTTAGGTGGCTGCATTAAATCTTTCAAGGCCCAATCTCGAGGTTTTGTTTAACCTGGAGTTGTATGGAAAGGGAATAGAAGTCAGCCTGGGATCAGGGAAGGACAGTTCTGGCATTCTGTTTAAAACCTGACTAAAATCCCTCTATTCTGTGGTTAGTAAGCTCATTTTCAGATTTTCTTGATGTGAATTAAATGCCTCTAGACTGTAAGTTTGTTAAGAGGAGGAGAAACATATCTGCTAATTTGTTGTATTATACTCTCCCAAGCACTCAGCACAGCACTCTGCACATAGGAAGTGCTCAATAACTACCACTGATTGATCGTTAAAGCTCTTGAGAATCTAGCTGTCGTCTTGGATTTTTAATTAATAAATGATATTTTTGAATGCCTATTGAGTGCTAGGCCCTGGTACTAATTATTCATCTGTATTTATTGAGAGCCTGCCGTGTGGTAGAGCACTATACTAAGTAATTGGGAGAGCACAATAAAGTTAGTAGGCATAGTACCTTAAGGAGCTTACAATTTAGTGGAGACAGACCCTAAAATAATTTAAAGATAGGAGGAGGAAGGGAAAGGAGTTTTATATATATGAGTTACTGTTTAAGTAATAGGTAATGTAATTATGGATATATAAAATACTACGAGACACAAGGGCATAGGTGGGGTAAAAGTGCTGATGTGGGAGTCGTAGGCTAGCCTATAATAGACTATACTAGACTCTAGCCTAGGAGATTAAGGATCTATCAGGGAAGGCCTCCTACAGGAGATGTGATTTCAGAAGCGCTTAAATATTGAGGGACCTGTGGTCAGTCAAATTGGAGTGGAGAGATAGTTCTAGGCAGGGAGAAGATGGTAAGTTTTTCAGTGGGAGAGACAAAAATGAGGAACAGTGATTAGATTAGCTTGAGATAAATGAAGATTGTGAGCTGGGTGGTAGTGGGAGATGAGAGTGGAGAAGAAAACAGAAGCGAGCCAATGAGTGAGTTAAAGCCAAGCATGTAAGGTATTGGAGATGTAGGGAGATGTATACAGAAGATGTTGTAGAAAAGTGATGTAGACAGAGTGAATTGTGACATGGAGGGGGAGGAACTGGTGGAACTGAGGCCAGTTATAATTATTAATATTAACATTAATAATAATAAACATTTATTGAATGCTTACAGTGTGCAAAGCACTGTACTAAGAGCTTAGAAGAGTCAACACAATGTCAAACACATTCCCTGTCCCCGAGTTCACAGTCTAGAGGGGTGAAGAGAGTAGTCAGACCAGGATATGACGAGTGCCTGGACCAACTTAGTGGTCTTTTGGCTAGAAAGGAAGGACCGTGTCCTGGTAATATTGTGGAAGAGAAACCGACAGGATTTGCAAAGGGAATGAATTTAGAGGTTGAAAGAGAGAAAGGAGCCTAGGATAATTCCAAGGTGGTGGGTCTCAGAGATGGGAAAATGGTGGCGGGCCCAACTGTGATGGAAGAGTTGGGTGGAAAGGATTTGGGAGGGAAAGCGAAGAGTTCATATTTTGACCTACTGAACTTGAAGTGTCAGCAGAGCATCCATATATCCATAGAGCTGTCCTATGGACAGGAGGAAATGCGAGATTGTAGAGATGTTGGCTCCAGAGGTAGTTGTTGAAGTCGTTGGAACGGATGAGCTCCCTGAGAGAGTCAGTGTTAAGTAAGAGAAGACTGTCCTAGAAGAGAGCCTTGAGGGACCCTACAGGTAATGAGTGGGAGTCAGAGGAAAGGCCAGCAAAAGGGACAGAGAAGGCATGACCAGTGAGATAAGAGGAGAACCAAAAGAAAACGGTGCCAGTTAAACCAAAGTTAGTGTTTCTCAGAGAAGGGAATGGTTCACAGCTTTGAAGGCTGCCAAGAGGTCGAGGAGGATTAGGATAAAGTAGAGACCATTAGATTTGGTAAGGAGGAGAGAGAGCAGTTCCGTTGGACTGAAGAGGGCAAAACCATCTTGTAATGGGCGAAAAAGGGAATTTTAGGAGAGAAAGTGGAGGCCGGAGGTGTATTTAACTCGTTCGAGTAGCTGGGGCGGGAATGGGAGGAAAGTGATGAGGTAATAGCTGGAGGATGCAGTGGGAGCCAGAGAATAGTTTTTTAGGTTAGGGGATGCATGGAGTTGAGGGAGTTGAGTTTGATGGAAAAGGCAAAGTTGAGGTGGATTAGTGCAAGAGGGGGAGGTTGGAAGTAATGCAAGTTGGGTATGAGGATCAGGATTAAGTGAAAGTAGTCTAGTGATCAGAATCACCTAGGCAGACAAAGAAGAGTTTTGCAGGGAAGAGGGGATGTAGGTGAAAAGCCAAGTTAAAAGGAGCAGTGACTAGTGATGATGAGATCCAGCTGATGAGTAAGTTGATGAGTAAGTCCAAGTTGGTGAGTTTGTGAAATAGGGTGGAGCAGGAGGTTTGTGGAGTTGGTGTGAGAAGAAACAGGTGGGCAAGGAGTCGTGGGGAACATCCACATAGACATTGAAGTCCCCAGGGATCAGTGGAGGGGAGGAAAGAGAGAAGGGTGTCAGAATCACTCAGAGAAGCAGAGATGAGACCAAGAGAAATGCAACAAGTAGAGTGGGTGGTAGAGGCAGATGACTTGAGCTTCCAAAGAAGAGAAGTTGAGGGATGGAGAATGGATGCAAAAGCTACTTTGGGGCCAAGGAGTAGGCTGACTTCTCTCCCTTTTCTTGGATATATTTTGGAGCGAGCCAGGACGAAGACCGGTAATAGCCAGTAGGAACTTTGGGAGGATGTGGGTTCCCTGCCCTCAAAGGAACTTACACTCTGAAGAATATTTTCCCCTCTTTAGTAGTAGGAGGAAGAGGAGGGTTTATTAAATGCTTCCTATGTGCAGAGCATTGTACTAAGCACTGGGAAAGAATACATAGGTGGGAATTAGACATATTTCCTGTCCCTCAGGGGAGTCACAGGCTGTTACCCTACATTTTAAGTTGCTCGTTTGGTATTTTCATTTCATTCTCTTTAACTTAAAAAGAGCCATTGCTTCGGTGTTCATTTCAGCTGGTTCCCTCTTTAGAATGAGGCCACAAAATCTCAGTGTCTTGCCCAGGAATGCATCAGGCCTGTGCTTATCCTTAGCTGCAACTTGATCTCCCTCCATTGCTGTTTCATGGCAGGGTCCCTACGTGGTTTCATGGACTTCTGACTACTAGTTGGGTAAAGCTTACACTCCACCAGTGTGCAAAGATATATTTTATTATTGTTCATGAATTCTTCCAACTACCTCGATAGCTTTAAATGTAAGGTAGTTCTGGAAGAGAGAGGGAGTGCACGCATCTGTCCCCACCAAACCAATTTGTTTTGATTTTCCAGGTTTGAAACGTTTGAGATAAATAGCTTTGAACAATTTTGCATTAACTATGCCAATGAGAAACTGCAGCAGCAATTCAACATGGTGAGTAGGAATTTGCTGGTATTACCTCTTCCTAAATGTTTCCTTCCGTTTACAGAGTTCCCTTCGAAAGCCTGATCTAAATTGTCAAACTTGGACTCCATGTTGAATTTTTCAATGTTGTAGTCTCTGAAATTTAAAGTACCTGTGGAATTTACAGTAAAGACGGGGATGCTAGAGCTGTCTAATGCAATACTAGAAACTAGGTTTCCAAATTCGTGCTTGTAAAATTGTAAAATTCAAAAGCCTCATCAGACCATCTTCTGAGATCCCCTTGAGCATGTTGTGTTCACAAAATGGAAAGCATATGACAGGCTATGATGAGGGGAGGCAACTTTGAGG
Organism: Ornithorhynchus anatinus; assembly: GCF_004115215.2. Taxonomy (NCBI): domain Eukaryota; kingdom Metazoa; phylum Chordata; class Mammalia; order Monotremata; family Ornithorhynchidae; genus Ornithorhynchus; species Ornithorhynchus anatinus. Next base: position 28,268,225 of record NC_041735.1, read on the forward strand.
TGAATGTTTTTGTCTTATTTCTGAGATCTTCTATATGGCATGAGGTGCTCTACTTATGTTATTGAGGCCTCCAATCACTTAACAAATACCATCATTATTATTATTACTGTGTGCAGAGCACTCTATTGTGGGCTTGGGAGAGTATAATAGAGATGATAGATACAATCCCTGCCCTCCAGGATTTATACTCCTCTCCCACTCCCTCTTCTCCCATCTCAGTTCTTATTTGCAATTCTGGCAAGTCCTTGGAACTAGAACACCCGAATTCAATTCTTAACCCTTCCTGTGCTTTACTGAGCCAGTGGAAAAATAACTTTAGCTCTGATTTTGCCCTCCTGTAAAGTTGGTTCCCTATAACAAACACTCCACAGGAGAACTGTGGTATTTTGGGACTTAGAACTTGAATGAAAGATGACACATAATGAGTAAAGGAGTCATCTGTTCAACAAATCAGGCCGCTAGACCCAATAACAAGTTGAAAAGAGACGTAATAACAAAGAGAGACTGAAGCTATATCCAATTTCTGGTACAGAATAGAATATCCACTTTTGCCTTCACATTTCAAAAACCGTATTTAAGTCCATCCTGTCCTTCCACACCTTCTTCTATATCCCCCTTAATATGGTCAGCAGGATTTTCTCCAAAATGCATCCCACCATCAATAAGTCAGTTGGTGCTATCTATTCAGGGCCTACATAAGTAGCACTTCCTGGCATTCACTTCCTGACACAGCCACATTCATCACCCCAATTGCTTTCAACCCAAAGATGTTTCCTTTGTTCCGGCCAGTTCTGTCACAATGGGTTTACAGACAAAGAACTGGGCCCCAGAATAGCTTTTCTGTTATCTGACTGAAGGCTGCATGTAAGATAATAAAATGGAAAAAAAAAACAGAGATAGTGAAAGGAGGTGCTACTGTCTGTCGCTAGTGCAAGGCACTCGGAGAGTCTTTTGGACTAGCCAGTCAAAAGGTTGGCAAAGGTGCATTGTCTTTGGTTTAAGTGGATAATCACTTTGGAAGCCCATAAAGCTGCTCCTCAGAGGCCTGTATGGGAGCCGGGGTAATGGAACAGGTTAGCCAATACTCTGCCTCTAAATCCCGATCCCAGATGCCCCAGAGTCATTGATAGGCTGCTTTGTCCTTGGACAATTACAGAGATTAAAAGCTGAAAGTTCAGGGACTGTGGGCTCTCAATGCACTCCATAAGATGATGATCACAAATTCTTTTTTCCTTTGCAGCATGTGTTTAAACTGGAACAGGAAGAGTACATGAAGGAACAAATTCCATGGACACTCATAGACTTTTATGATAACCAACCTTGTATTAATCTTATAGAAGCAAAACTGGGCATTCTGGACCTGCTGGATGAGGAATGCAAGGTCTGTATATCTCTGTCAAGGGGTTTAAATTTTCTTAGGCCAGGTGGTGACCTGGGCATCTCTAGGTGGCCCTTTTTTACAGCATGTATTAAGTGCTTACTCTGTGCCAGGCACTGCAGGAAGTGCTGGGTTAGCTACAAGCCAATCAAGTTGGATGCAGTCTGTGTCCCACGTGGGACTCACAGTTTTAATCCCTATCATACAAATGAGGTAAATTAGGCCCAGAGGACAAGCGGTGGATGCGGGATTAGAACCCAGGTCCTTCAGACTCCCAGGCCCTTGGCCTATCCACTAAGCCACACCGCTTCTCCATTTTGGGCTACTGCTGTGGCCTCCACCATAGCCTCTACTTTCTGTATCCCTGGATGGCCTCTCCTGTGCTTTTGGGCAAATGCTGTCCCCCAACATTACTGGATTTCTTGGTTTGAAGGGCAAGGAAGGTAAAGTTTCCACTCTTTCCAACAGCAGGTGCAGGGTTAGTGATTTCCATCAAAAAGTCACCCTAATTTTTGGCCATCTGATGAAGCCTGATTTTCCCTCCAAACTAGCAATTTTGGTATCCTTGCAGCATAAACTGTTTAAAGGATGCACCTCTGGACAGCGGCAAGGAGTAGATAATTACTCTTAGTGTATTGTTAGACTGTTACGCTGTTAGTAACATTTATTAACCAATCATATTTACTAAGTGCTTACTGTGTGCAGAGCACTATATTAAGTATTTGGGAGAGTACACTATAACAGAGTGGGTAGATTTGTTCCCTCCCCACAAATTCTTTAATTTCATACTTTCATACTTGGTGCAGAACACTGTACTAAGTGCTGAGAAAGAGTAAGTGGAAATTAGACACGGATCCTGACCCTTGAGGAGCTCACAGCCTGTGAATGTAAATTGGGAAGAGTGTTAGAGAAATTGTATAATTCTGATAGTCTTATTTTCTGAATTTTTTCTTAAATTAGGACACTCTTGATAGTAGTTGCATCTTGGCAGAGTCTAGATTAGATGTTAAACTAGACACTGTATTCCCATGAAAATCCACTTTACAGCGCTATTCAGTTATTTAAGGGACTGATTATATAGATTTTAGATTTTCCAGATTCCTCACTTCTCCACCACTTTCCTTCTGCTGCCTGTCCTTTGGGTATTTCTCTATTCGTATCATCTAAGTTTTCATATAGAGCTCTTTACCAGTGAATGTTCTTAATCGGTTCCATGAAAGTTGAGTATTCGGCAAAAAAGCACTAAAGCTATGGTTTTCCTTGGGAAATAATGCAAAGTACATTGATGCATTTCCAGTATCCAAAAGTTGACCAAAACAATATATACCTAAAAAAACGCAATAAACATCATTACATGATCAGATAATAATGAAAATATATACCAACAGTGGAAGAATTTAAACCGTAATTTTTGGTATACATATGTAAATCCAGTATTTATATTTCAGAGTGTTTTTTTATATGCTATTCAGTAAAAAAAGCCTTTTAGAACTCTGTCATTACCTTTGCTAAAAGGACTGTCATTATCTATAGTAATGTTCAATTAAAATAGCCTGTGATCACTCTATTCACATCAGCCAGAATAACTGAAGGGATGAGGAAGGAAAATGTTTAAGCTTAAATAAACTTTGCTGATTATCTAGAAGCCCTTTAAGGCTTCTACGGATATTAAAATTGAATTGCACTATCTCCAAAGAGGCTAAAAAAAGAGGTGATTGGGGGTGCTGTTAGAGGTTACAGGGTGGTTTACCATCAAAAACCATTTTGCTACTTAGTGACAGCCCAAGTGCCTATCTGGAAGGTGTAAAAAAAAAAAAAAAAAGTTGGAACTATTGATATAAGTGAAGTTTACCTGACGTTAGAGTGATTTAAATTATTCATTCAGTAGTATTTATTGAACACTTACTATGTGCAGAACAGTGTACTAAGCGCTTGGAATGTACAAATCGGCAACAGATAGAGACAGTCCCTGCCCATTGACGGACTTACAGCCTAATTGTCTACAGTCTACAGTCTAAACTGTAGACAGTCTACAGTCTAATATACTGTCTAAATTACATAGCAGTACTCTCCATAGTAGCCCAAATAAGAGAAATATGAAGAATGTTTTAATCATAAACGCACTCTTTCGACCCACAGTTAGAAATCTTGTTCAGGCAGTTCCTTGAAACACAGAAATTACATTCTTCATCAGGTCTGTGTGTTAAGGAAATATCATTACGGTACATGTGCTTTCACTGCCAGGTCCATGTACACAACTGCTTTTTCTGGCATCACAACATTCTGTCCAAAAAGAGGGATGTTGTTGGACAGATATTCCCTCACCGACCCCAAATGCATAGCAAAAGCAGCATTATGGGAGAACTGACTGTATTTGAAATGCATTTGAGATTTTGGACCTCTTTGAATTTGTGTCCAATATATATTTTATTTTAAATGTTTTGCTCAGATATATTGTGTCAACGAATATAATGTTTGGTACTTGTGTGAAGAACTGTATCTACCAGTACCTTTATTAATAGTCTGCATGGTGTTCTTTTTCTTTAAGAATATATGTGTGCATACATTTTTCACGAGGTCGGTTTCTCAGTAGCAGGCGTAAATGACATGGTTATTTCAGGAAATGGGTGGGGAAACACTGCAAAGAGTAATTTGGGTTGCCTTTGGGAAGGTTCTTATTTTTGCAGCGACTTAACTATTTGCTTTCAGCCTTCAGTTTACAAAAGAGAGTCCAGGAATATTTTAGGGAGGCATGAGAGTTCCCAAATCAAATGCAAAAGGTGTAGGGTAGTCAGCCAGTCAGTCACATTTATTGAGGGCTTACTGTGTGCAAAGCACTGTACTAATCGTTTGGGAGAGTACAATTTAACAGACACATTCCCCACCCACATCGAGTCTAGAGGGGGAGACAGACATTAATGTAAATCAATAAAATTGCAGCTATGTACCGAAGTGCTGTGGGTAATGACAGAAACCACTTTTTGGCATCTAATCTCTTCCCATCTGATATGCTGACAAGGCCTTGCTTTTTCTCCTGTGCAGATGCCAAAGGGTTCGGATGACACCTGGGCCCAGAAGTTGTATAACACTCATTTGAACAAGTGTGCCCTTTTTCAGAAGCCCCGACTATCAAACAAAGCCTTTATCATCCAGCATTTCGCTGACAAAGTAAGCGTGGAGTTTGTGGATTTTTCTTCTTTCAGAAACTTAGGTGACCAGGGAAAAAATCTCTAATTAGCGGGCGTCTCTTTCTGAATGTGGTGCTTAGAGAACCCCAGCTGTACATAGCGATAAAACTGGAAATCCTGGTCCAGGGTTCAGCCTGGCATGAAGTTTGCCAAAGATTTTTCTTGTCTGTTCTTTACATGTCAGAGTATCTGTTACTAGAACCATGGTATTTCCTTCCTGGTAATAGGTGAATATGTCAAACATAGAAATTCATTCTGGTATCTGTTAAATTCCATGTCATTTATTTCCTCATGGCAGTCAATCCAGTGGATAACTCTGTGGCTTCCATTTAATGAGTGTCACAAGTAGGGAAATGGTAAAATAATAACCATAAAGAAAAAGGAATCTAAAAATGCGAAGTGCTTACTGTGTGCCACGCACTGTACTAGGCTCTGGGGTGGAGGTAGAGAATAGAATCGTTCCCAGAACTGAACCTTGAGGGACTCCCATAGTTACAGGGTGAGAAGTAGGGGAGAAGCCCATTAAAGAGACTGAGAATGAGTGGCCAGAGAGATAGAAGGAGAACCGGGAGAGAATGATGTCAGTGAAGTCACGGCTAGGTAATGCTTCCAGGAGAAGGAGGTAGATTCACAGTGCGGAAGGCAGCTAAGAGGTCAGGTTGAGGATGATTAGGATGGAATAGAGGCCACTGGATTTGTCAAGAAGGGGATCCGTAGTGACTTTTTAGAAGGCTATTTCTGTGGAATGAGGGGAGCCAATTGGAGGGGGTTAAGGAGATAATTTAAGGAAAGGAAGTGGAGACAGTGGGTGTAGAAAACTTGCTCAAGGAGTTTGGAGAGGATTGGTAGAAAGGAGATGGAACTTTAACTGGAGGGAGCTGTGGGGTCAAGAGAGAGTTTCTTCAGAGTGGGAGACATAAGCATGTTTGAAAGCAACAGGGAAAGAGCCATTAGAACGTGAATGGCTGAAGATGGCGGGCAGAGAGGAAAGAAGGGATGGGGCATGTGTTTGGTTAAGATGGGAAGAGATGGGTTGGAGGTGCAGGTGGAGGGGGTGAATTTTCAGAAAAGACAGGAGATCTCCTCTGGAGATACGGCTGGGAAGGATGGGAAAGTTGAAGAAGGGGCAGGAGAGGGGAGGGACTGGAGAGGAGTCAGAGAGATTTTAGGGAGCTCATGCCTGATGGTTGCAATTTTATCAATTCATTATGTGGCCAGGACATTAGGAGAAAGAGATGGTGGGTAGGAAAGGACAGGGAGTTTGAGGAGGGAGTTAAACATCTGAAACAAGTGATGAAGTCAGTGGGCATAAGAGTCAATACGGATGCAGAAATAATGTCAGGCAGAGTTAAAGCAAGCGAGGATGACTTTGAGATAGACGAGGTTCAATCTGATATCTAGATTTTCACCAGCAGTGCCCTGCAGTTAATAATAATGATAGAATTCGTTAAGCGCTTACTCTTTGCTAAGCACTGTTCTAAGCACTGGGGTAGATACAAGGTAATCAGGTTGTCCCAAGTGGGGCTCACAGTCTTTAATCCCCATTTTACAGATGAGGTAATTGAAGCACAGAGAAGTTAAGCGATTTGCCCAAGGTCACAGCAGACAAATGGCGGAGTTGGGATTAGAACCCACATCCTCTGCCTCCCAAGCCCGGGCTCTTTCCTCTGAGTCGAGCCGCTTCTCATGGGATCCACTTACTACTCTGGCTTAGATGTCTTTTGGGTGCTTGGCCTGCACTGGGGTGAAGAAAAAGCTAGTTAGTGTGTTAGCCTGGAGGTGTGCTGATGGGATTTCCTTCACACTTTTTATTTGCAGAAGGCAATGGAGACAGGTTTAAATGGCAATTAAGGGTATATCTAGGAGTAACTGGAGAGAATCTGGGACAGAGACTTGAAAAATGAGATGTTGTACTTTTCCTAACTGGAGGAAGAGAATGGAACCTACTGGATGCCAATTTGGAACCAGTTGAGGTCCACCAAATGGCAGTGTAATCTGGATTGGAGCTGCCCGAATTCATATCAAAGAACAATTTTGAACTCTAGGAAGTTATTTCTGGACCTGGGAAAGTATTTGTAAACTGCAAGTCTTTGACAGGAGTGCGGAAGGTTGCCCCATGTGCCTCTGTTCTGCATTTAGGGGGTTTATAACTTTTTTTGATGACTAAATAGATTTTAGAAGTTCCATTTGTCAGTCAGCCAGAGGTATTTATTGAGAGCAGAGCACTGTACTAAAAGCCTGGGAAAGTACAATATAGAAGAGTTGGTAGTCACATTCCCTGCCCACAAGAAGTTTAGAATCTAAAGGGTGTGAGCCCATGAATCTGCACCTGGGAATGGACTAAGAGGTGAGTGTTGTCAGCAGTGCTGTTCCCTCTCCATTCACACAGCCCACGTCTGAAGGAGGGAACAAGAGCAAAGAGCACTGCGATAGAGGCTGTGGTCCCAAGGGATTGAGGGTCTTGCCTAGGGCCAGATTTTTCTTAGCCGGCGCAGGTGTTTTTGGCACCCTGCCGTTTTCCCATTTGACTCACATCTTTACAATTCATCCTCCAGAGTCCCTCTGGTTTCCAGTTTCTTGCTCTCCTAGCTCTATTCCTCTAATCAGCTATTTAAACCAATCTATCTTGGAGGTTCACAGAGAGGTGTATAGGAACTGCTTGAATTTAGTTAGGCAAGTGGGTGGTTTACACTTGAGTTCTATTAAAGACCTTGCTTGAAAAAGAATTGGCAGCAAAACACTCCTTTAAAGGCTTTCTGCTCATAAAATTTTCTGAATTTTTTTTTCATTTTTTAAGATGCTCTTTGTGAAAACCATAATTTTTCATTTATCTACCTTGAAGTTTTCCTCGTTAAGACATATTCAGTAGCTGGTTTGATGACAAACTCCTCGAGATTTTTACTGTAGTTACCACATTTACATTTCATGTGGTGCATAGATTTTTAATAGCTGGAGAGGAAACTGTTCATTGGAAAATTATTAAATAAGAATACCAATTCTAAAGCTGTCTCGTTAAGAAGCCTCTATAATAATCTAAACCGATCCCTTTGTTTTAAGGTGGAATACCAATGTGATGGCTTCTTGGAAAAGAATAAAGACACAGTTTATGAAGAACAAATTAAGGTTCTTAAATCAAGTAAGGTAAGTATGGAGAGTTGTTTTCTGATGGAGAAATGTTATCCAATTTCTTTTTTGTTTTTTAAACAAGTCAGTGTCATTTTAAGTAATTCAACTCCTTGGCCTGGGGCTAGCCAACCTGGCTAGGGTGTGTGTCATGGGAACAGGATGTTTCTGGGGAGGTGGTAAACAGGAGAGGATGAAGTAGAAATGGATGTGTAATTAGAAGAGAAGCAAAAGAGTGGGATGAAGGCCGAGAGGGAGGTGTTACTTAGCTGGTGAATCTGCAAACATGGAAGCCTGAGTCCACTAGGATGCCTGGAACCCTCACTTCTCCACCCAACAAAACCAAAGAGATCTTTCCGTTCCCCAGTATCTCTCCTCATTCATCCTAACCCACTAATGTGCCCAGAGGCAGGTGAAAGGAGAACTGGGGAATGCCCAGCCATGACCCCAAGGATATGTTCAGGGGACCCTTGGCAGTGGTGAAATATAGGAAGCAGAACCTTCCAGTGCACCTCTCAATCCCCAGTTGACTTTTGGGACTTGAAGCATCTAGTTCTGTTATAGTTACAGTTATGGAGAGCAGCCATTCATATGTAATAGCATCCGGAGGCAGCAGCAGCTTTAGCTTTTTGAAAACTGTTCCTCTCCCCAAGGAACAACTTCTTCTCTTCATCTCCATCCCGGGCTCCATCTCCATCCTCATGGTGGGTCAGGAACCCTGGTGACTGCAGCGGGACTAAAGAGGAGACAGCTTTAGCATTTGCGACTGTGACCATCTGAGAGCATCTGCCTCTCTGCCTGAGGATTGGTTCACAGAAATGCAGAGAGCCATTTTTAAGAGTGAGGGAGAAAGTGACTATGCTGCTTACCCTAACCCAGCCCACTCTCACTGGGAGCCAGTCGTCCCCAAAACCAACACATACACGCACAAGCTCGCACCGCCCCTCTGCCCCACATGCAACTCATCCCTCTCCTTTCCTCTCCGGGAGCAGTTTGGAAAGGTGATGAGCTTCACCCATCAACTATTACCCCCTAAAATAATAACTACTGGGGACGGTCTACGAAGGTAATCGAAGGCCGTAGTCATTTCACACCTTCCCCTCGATTCCATCGTAACTTTCTTTGGAAATGAATAATTTCACAAATAGTCACAGTAGAGCATATTTAGATGTTTGTTTGTGATACAGAGACTTTGTTGTCAGCAACTCTGAAAATAGTTTTCCATAGCGGGCAGGACCCTTTAAATTCAAGCCTCAGTTCAAGCACTCGGACACCATTCAGTGGGATTCCAAATGAGAAATAAGGTTTAGAAATGGAAGGTCAAACCTTTCCCCGTTTCTTTGTTCCTCAGAAGTCAGGGTTGTGAAGATGTGATTTAGAAGTGAGAGATCTGGAACTTTGCAATCTTGTATTTCCCAAAAAATATGACCCCGATTTGGTTTTAGTTATCTCTGGGTGAAAAACGGCCCTTATTCCTTGTTGGGTACATCATTTCTGGCAAATTTTGAGAAATGATAATGGGGGTGCTAATTCTCCCACGTTTACTGATGTATTATTGCGAATGGGATTCCCATAAGCCAGTTTAGACCCAGTACTCTCACCTCTTTCGGCATGTTGACATAGTATGTGTATAGATAAGTTATTTGTCTTTTTAACTCAGTTTCCTTCTTTTATTTCATCGTTTCAATCTATTTGTTCATCAGAAGGTAATTGTGAACCCTAATGCATCATATATAATGACTAAGCCTTACTTTCTGCCTTAAGTTTGCAGTTCAAGCTCCTTTTTTCCTTTGCACAACAGTCAGCATGCTTCCTTGTAAAGTCTGGGTTAAATCACGGTTTTGACTCAGCAGTGAGTTGGGCTGCAGGTCGCCATTCCGAATGGAAGTCACTGTTGGGAGTAACCCTGAAATTCATTTCACTCTGCCATTATTTATGTCTCATCCTACCCTCCTTCCTCAGTTTCTCCAGCAGTTGATATGCTTCTGCCTGAGGGTGGAATGGGGTGTTTTCCAAAAGAGTGAGCCTTTTCACTGGCGCAAGGACTTTTAGGGGATAAGCTGCCTTATAAATGAAGGAAAGCTACAGCTCTGTTGAGAAAAATAGGCTTGCAGCAGAACAGCTTTGCAGATAAATTCTAAAGAAAAAAAATCCCTGGGCACTCAAAATTTTCTCCAGCTCCCAAAATCTGCATTGATCCTGCCTATGCTCACTGAGGCCCCTCCTTTTCCTCCTCCTCTAAGCCCACCTCTTGCTTTGTCACAGAGCACAAGATTAAGAGAACACGGGTGACTGTTTCAACGAATCAAATCCAGGTCACAGCCCACCTATGCCACATATCCCATTTCCTTTGAAAACCTTGAAAGGATGTTGAAGAGGAGAGGTAATCTCTCCCTGGCGCAGTGTAAAGTCTAGTTTGTGAATGACACTTTTCCATTTAAGTGCCATCAACAAGTTAGATTCTTAGTAAGATGCAGGAAAGTGTTCCTTGAAGAATAGGGTTGAGAATTATGTTTCAGGAAGTAGGTAGGCAGGTAAGGTAGCCATTAAATACTTGGTTGATAACTTATTCATTCTCTTCAAACTGTGTCTCTGGAAGCTTCTAAGAGCTTGAGAGCCCTCCTTTTTGGACTCAGGTCATAAAACTGGATCTCCCAGCACATCTTGTTACAATTAACACCCGTAGCGCTTAGAACAGTGCTTGGCACATAGTAAGCGCTTAACAAATGCCATCATTATTAGTATTATTATTATTATTATGGATAGTGCTTCAGCTATGTATAAGGGGTTGATCAATTCTGCATTCTTAGCACTGCTTTGCCATTCCTTTCTTTCAAAAGCTTTGGTCCTGCACTGGATAGAGCATGAGCATGAAAGCTATTTTACTGTGGTTCCTCGAGGAAGTAGGAACCCGTTCTCGATTAGAGAGCCCACTCTGTTCATACTGAGTGTCTGCGAATCTGAATTTTTACTGGGATGTAATTAGTTTTGTTCTTTTTGACCCAGTTTAAGATGCTGCCAGAATTATTTCAGGATGATGAAAAAGCTATCAGTCCCACATCAGCCACCACTTCGGGGCGCACCCCGCTCTCCCGAACTCTTGTGAAACCCACCAAGACCAGGCCAGGCCACGTGACCAAAGAGCATAAGAAAACAGTGGGACACCAGGTGAGTGGAGAGTCACTCCCGGAACAGTCAATCCTCGTCTCTGTCTCGCAGTTTACGGCACTAGCTTCCAGGGCCCACTGGCTGGTCCCTATTCTCCAGTTCATTCGTTCGTTCATTCAGTCGTATTTATTGAGCCCTTACTGCATGCAGATCACTGTACTGAGCGCTTGGAAAGTATAATTCAGCAACAAAAAGCGACAATCCCTACGCAACCATGGGCTCACAGTCTAGTAGGGGGGAAGCAGACATAATAATAATTATGGTATTTGGTAAACGCTTACTATATGCAGAGCACTGATCTAAGCGCTGGGGTAGATACGAGGTAATCAGATTATCCCACGTAGGGCTCACATTTTTTAATCCCTATTTTCAAACAGATGAGGTAACTGAGGCACAGAGAAGTGAAGTGACTTGCCCAAGGTCACTCAGCAGACAAGTGGCGGAGCCGGGATCAGAACCCATAACCTCTGACTCCCAAGCCCTTGCTCTTTCCATCAAGCCACGCTGCTTATCTAATCATCATCAGAACATGTAAACAGGCATGAACTTCTCAGACACAAAGAGGCTAGATCAACTACCTCAACAGGATGTGGAATGCTCTGAGGTGAATCCCGGGGCAAAAATGGAATCAGGTAGAGAAACAGCATGACTTCTAGGGGAAGACCACAGCACTGGGAGTCAGGAGACTGGGTTCTAATTCCAGCTCCGTCTTTTATCTACTGTGTTGAGGCACTTATCTGTGCCTCGGTTTCCTCCCCTGAAAAACGGGGATGAAATGCCTACTCTGTTTCTCACCCTTAAACTGCGAGCCCCATGTGGAACAGTCCAGTCTGGTTGAATTGTTTCTGCTCCCTGGCTTAGCACAGGGAAGCCCACAGTAAGCACCTTACAAATTACCACAGTTATTGATCCAATCTCATTTTCCATTTTATGAGTCTTCTCACTGTTCTCGGAGAAACGCATCACTAAAAATCATCAGTGGAAAGAATCTGACGTTTTGCTTTCCGATCTCACGTTCTCTTCTTCGTGGCCTATGATGATCTGTGATAGATGAGCGCCAAAGAATGCAATTTGTATTGATCTGTTTGCTTTTAATATTAGTTTCCTACATTTCCTGGGATCATGAGAACAAAAAGGAGTTCACCCATCACTTAGCTTCTCCCTTCTCTTCCTTCTGTGTCCTGCTCCTCCAGTGTCAATATCAGTCACATTTAAGCAATGTTATATAAATGGGTGTCTCGTTTTCATAAACCTTTACAAAGATACAAATTCTCATCACCCGTTCCAGTAGACAACACTGACATTCAGGTAGTTTTCCCGTCTAGATGAAAAAAAAATTCTTCCATACCCTGGTGATCAGGGGACTACGCCATATCCTTGCTCTCAGCTTTGCCTCAGTCTCCAGTTGGGAACAAAATGAGGTCAAAATGTCGTGGCTCCTGCCCAATATCACGGGATGCTGAGAATAATGAAAAGCCCTTTTAAGGCGAATGTGTCTATTTATTAGATTTATTTTTCCAACCATGCCCCTCCCACTCATTGTACCTCAGGCACAAGAGCAAAACTACCCAATTTATTAATCACAAAACACAACAGGATCAATAGAACCAATTTAAGATGACCTGACCCTGATGGTCAGCAGGCTAGGGCTCCGCAGGACCAGGGCAAGCCATGAGTTCGATTCATGAGGCAGTTTCATTCCTCTAAGCAAATGTAGCTAGAATTTGGAAACTCTCAACAGACGTGGACTTGGCTGGAAATAGTTCTAGGTAATCTTAGGCTTTGGGAACAGTGCTTGAGATAGGACTGGCTGTTGACTTAGAATTTAAACATCGTTAATCTTCCCTTCCCCAAACCGGGAGAGCTGCCACCTATTAGGATGGATGAATTAGACTGAGAGGAGAAGGTCCTGTTGAGACCCATATTTAACCAGTCATTGTCATCGTCACCTACTCTCCCTTTTCTGTCATTTTTCACAGTTCCGAAACTCCCTTCATCTCCTGATGGAGACCCTCAACGCTACAACTCCGCACTACGTACGATGCATTAAACCTAATGACTTCAAGTTTCCATTCACGTGAGTTTGCAGCAATTCATATGAAGAATCAAGGTCATTGTGGCCTAGTGGAAAGAGCCCAGACCTGGGAGTCAGGACACTTGGGTTCTTCTCCCGGCTCTGTCAATTGCCTGCTATGTGACCCTGGACGAGTCACTTCACTTCTCTGTGCTGCACTTACCTTATTGGTAAAATGAGGATTTTGCCTGTTCTCCCTACCCCTTAGACTGTGAGACCCGTACGGGACAGGGACTTTGATATGATTGTCTGATCACCACAGTACTTAGCACATAGTAAGCCCTTAATGGATCCACAATTATTACTGTGTCTCTCTTTAGCAGAGAAATGACCCCAGTGGTATCAACTGATGTAAATGAAGGGGATATGGATTATATTTTCCAGATCCCAGGAAAGACACTCACAGTCTTTATAAATTGCCTGATGTCCTATACAGTTTTCAAAGAAAAAGCCTTTGATCACTACCCACTTCACTAGCTTAATTTCTTACTTTGAACTCTCATCAACTGGAGGCTTCTGAAAAGTTGTTGGTTTTTTTCTCCTGTAACCTGTAAACTCACTGTGGGCAAAGAACCTATCTGCTAACTTCTTGGTAATGCACTCTCCCAAGCTGTCAGTAAATACCATTGATTGCTTGATCCTTAAATTCAGGAGCTAATGATGATGAAAATCAAGTTCACTCTCATTTTATTAATATAGAAGCATCAGTTGCCTACAAAGAGAGGAAAACAAGCATTCAGATATCATGCCAAGTACAATAAGTGCTGGATTAAATTAAATTCAGGTATTTTGGGACCAGCTTTACTTAGAACTACCAACCCACATATTGCACTGTGGTTGCTCAAAAAATGTTAAACAAAATATCTCTTCTTTCCTTTTCCTTGATCCTTAAAATCCTTCATTCTGGTCCCAAGCAGACTTTCCTTAAATATTTGTCCCAATTTATGACACATCCGGTGTTTTGAAAGAACTCCTTTTTGTCTCTCTTGCTAGCCTGGTTTCTTCAGAGAGAGATCTCCCTCTGTCCTGAGAAGGGGGGAAAAAAAGGAGATCGTGGCACCCGAAAAGCTGCTTGTGTTTTGATACATGTGACTTTTCACCCCCAGGTTTGATGAGAAGCGGGCGGTGCAGCAGCTGAGGGCATGTGGCGTCCTAGAAACCATCCGAATTAGCGCAGCTGGGTTCCCCTCCAGGTAAGTCGGCTGGAAACCTTTCCGAGCAAGGCAGCATGTTATCCCGCAAACAGCACGGGAGCTGGGAGACTTGGGAATCTAGTCCCGTCTCGCCTGAGTTTCCTCTCTCTCTACCTCAGGGATGCTGTGAGGCTAAAAATGAGATAATTAATGTGAAAGTGCTTTGGAAATAGAAAGCACTATGCAAATTCAAGTAAGTGTTATTAGTATTGAGAGAGGTTATCTCCTATTTTCCAAGGTGGACATATCAAGAGTTTTTTAGTCGCTACCGAGTCCTCATGAAGCAAAAAGATGTCCTTAGTGACCGAAAGCAGACGTGCAAGAATGTGCTGGAGAAACTGATACTGGTAGGAGAAATTAAATTTCTATTAAATTCTGGTAAGGAACTTGAAGCATCGGGGGAAATTTGGTCTTTAGATCTTCTGAGACCTTGGGCCGGGTTTACAATAAGGAATTTTCATTAATTGGGAGGAGCTTCAATTCAGTTCTCTCTGGAAGTTGCTCGTTTCTACCAGGATAAATTCATATTAAAAGTCAAGAACAGTTTCAGATTGAGAGTTATGCATGGATTTTACGCATAATCTTGGAACCCTGTCATTAAGCCTTTGATAGGGACATGATTCCATTTGCTTAGATTGCTAATATCTTCTGGTTCTTAGGGTTTGCCATGAATACGGAACTCACTGACTAGAAGCCGGAATAAAAATCCTAAGGAATAAAGGCACTAAATAATAAAAGCTAAAAGCAAATCCAGTTACCTTAACATATCATTCTTCAGGCTGGCGGGATCAGGTAGAATCTCTTCCACGCCTTTCGGAGAGGAAGAGTCATGTTGGCGTACATTGACTCTTGAGCTCGATCAGGCCCAGAGCTGACCTTTGCCCGCTCTCTTTTGAGAGAGCTACTCAGTGAGATCAATGTAGCAACTGATCAAAAACAAATCAGATGAAAAGATCACATTATTCAGTCAGAGGCAGTTCTGAGACACAAGGTGAACATGACTCAATCACCTCATTGAAACAAATGGGGCGAAGACAATACTGCAGCAAAAAATCGAAGCCAGGAAAATGACTGTATTTGGAGCGTTTTTTAATGCCGTTTCAAATCTCACACTGCATTAATTCTAGCCCTCCTTGAGGTTCCCCAGCCTGGCCCTAGAGCTTCAACTAAGCCTTCTGCCCTCACCCGACTCCCACCCCTTTGTAACTCCTCCCTCCCGGCCAGATTTACCAGGTCCAACTAAATTGTTGCCTTTAGATGCCTAAAATATATTTTAAAAAAGGTATTTGTTCAGGGCTTACTCTGGGTCCAGAGTAAGGAATAAATAAAATAAAAAAAGGAATTTGAAGGCAGCCTTAACATCTTTCCCCATCATGTGGAGTCTATCCTTTGTGGACCTGTGGGTGGATGTTGAAGTGACTATAGAGCCTTACACACAAGTAGAGCTTTTCTCATTTTACAGAAAGAAATGTTTTCTATCAGAATTTCGGTTCTTAGTGTAATTAAGCCATGTAAATTCCAGATGTGCTTTTCCGATGCAGTGGTTGGCCACCTAACATTCTGGCTACTGTATCCTCACACCATGGTGTGCTACAGAAAAGTAGTCCAGAATTGAGTTGGCTTTCACCTTCACCGTGACCTTGTGGAAAGAGCACAGGACTGGGGGATCGGGGGACCTGGGTTCTAATCCCACCCCTGCCACTTGCCTGCTGTGTGGCCTTGGGCAAGTCATTTAGCTTCTCTGTGCCTCAACTTTCCCATCTATAAAATGGGCTTTCCTAACAGCCCTCCCCACCACCCACTTGGCTGTGAGCCTCATATGGGACAGAAACTGTATCTGATCTGATCGATATTTTTCATCTGATCCCCGTGCTTAGTATAGAGCTAAGTCATATAGTCAGAATTTAACCACCTACCCGTACGTATTGCCCCATCAGCTTGAAATGACTGTTTTTTAAAAGGTGTAGATCAAAGTGCCGGGAATGGTTTTCCAGGAAGGTTGACACCTACTGGAAGAAGAATATTCAGTGTATTTTTTCTCATTTAAAATTCTACTTTGTATCCTTTTCTTCTTGTCTTTATTGTTTTCATTGGTGTTTTTATCCCCTCAGCTCGCCCAAGGAATACCGAATGGTCTAAAACTGGCAGCATGAATCAGACAGAAGGAATAGCAATCTTGAATTTCTTGAGATGTTTAAAATACAAACGAACAAACAAAAACACTCCCCAAGTCCCACAAGGTTTTGGCCTCAGATAATGTTTCCAGGTAGAAAAATGCTGGAAATTAACTCTCACTTCAGTCTTCCTTAAAATTCCTTCCACTCCTACCTCCCTAGTGCTAGTCATTTTTACGAGGACATGCGTAGGATCCCAAACTGGTTCCTTAGTTACTTGCAGATTTAGCCAAAGCATTAGACCAGTAGTTTCACCTCTTTGCCGGTTCACCTTTAGGCAGTCTTTCCCCCTACCCATCCCTTGAAAAAATGTCATTTTTACACCAGCTAATTCTGTCTCCACGTGTTCAATCTCTCTGACACTAGGACAAGGATAAATACCAGTTTGGTAAGACTAAGATATTTTTCCGTGCCGGTCAAGTAGCCTATCTGGAAAAACTAAGGGCAGACAAGTTGAGGGCTGCCTGCATCCGCATCCAGAAGACCATCCGGGGTTGGCTGATGCGAAAGAAGTATCTGCGGATGAGGAAGGCGGCCATTACCATCCAGAGATATGTCCGAGGCTATCAGGCGCGATGGTAAGCGGCACGCTTGCTGAACTTTGCTCATCTGAGATCATCTGAGTTTAAGATAAGTTAGAGTTTGAGTTAAATGCATACCAGTTTAAGGACTGACCTATTAACATGAACAGGAAAAGAGAGTAGAAGAAAGTCATGTGTGAGCAGGGTGATCAGAGGAAGTCGTCAACCTCTGTCTCCTGCCGGAAGCACGAGAAGATTTCAGGGGAAGGGTATAACACGTGAAATGTCCTCACCAGTGTTTTTTTGCCATTAAAGATAGAAAGGTTAGAAAATAATGCTTTCTGTGGCATTCATGGAGATTTTGCATTCATGGATATTTTGCCTAGTGTGAGAGTCAGTGGGGACGGTGTGCCGGAGGGATATAGAGGCAGTTGTACCTGGCTGTTGTCTCCCAGACTGCGCCTTTCAACATCCCTCAAGACTTCTGTCCCTGCACCCCATGTCATTTCATCTGAAATGAATCTTAATGAGAAAGAAGCTGGCTTAGTGGCTAGAGCACAGCCTGGGAGTCAGAGTACCTGGGTTCTAATCCCGGTTCCACCATTTGTCAGCTCTGTGACCAAGTCACTTCACTTCTTGAGGCCTCAATTTTCTCATTTGAAAAATGGAGATCAAATCATCCCACCTAGATTGTGAGCCTCATGCAAGACAGGGGCTCTGTCCAAGCTGATAACCTTGTATCCAGTGCTTAGAACAGAGTTGGACACACAGTTCAACAAATACCATAATTATTATTACTATTATTATGCCTGTTCCTCAGACCCAGAAGTCTGGAGATTTGCCTGCATTAGGATGAAGTCTGATGCCCATTTATCAGAATTTGCCAGTCCTCCTTTCTGGAAGACTCCTGGTGGAAGAAAAGCCCTTACTGATCACAAACCTCATCTGGAAACCTGTCCCTAGATAATGACTGATCAGAGTGTCCCTATTAAAATGGTTTGGTTGGTGGCATAAGGATCTGGGGTCTTGTTTTTGGTTTTCCTTTATTTAGTCAGGGTCTTTATAAAGGCTTTATAGAGGGTTTTTGTGTAAATGTGGTGTATGTTCCTACTTGAGAAGGGCAGACAGGATCACAAAATAGAGCTGGAGGCCGTGGACATTGGAGTCCCTGCCCACTCTATTGCTGATATCACATCTGTCTCAAGAAGATGAAGATGATAGTGCCTGCCCTCTCCTGACCCCATAGTAGTAGTTAGAATAATAATAGTATTTAAGTGTTGACTGTTGCAGAATACTCTACTAAGCACTGGGAGAAAATATAGGTGGGTTTTAGGCATGGTCCCTGTACCTCAGGAGGTTCATGTTAAGCCTTTGAATTAAACATCTTTGAGAGTGAATGAGATAGAATTTAGCTAAGGCTTTAAAGGAAAATAATTCAGTGGTGGGGTTTCTACATAGTATTGTGATCCCTGATATAGTCATTATTTACTATAGTTGCAGCCAACCATTCACTGCTAGTTCCAGCATTAGATAATCCAAAGCCCAAGAGTTTAGTACAGTGTTTTGCACACAAAAAGCGCTCAAAATACGAATGAATCAATGAATGTATGGAGGAGCCACGTTGGGGAAAATGTCTGAATTTTTCCCTAATAGCTCTGTGATTGTTCGTCTTTATTTTTCCTGGCCAGCTATGCCAAGTTTCTGCGCAGAACTAAGGCAGCCACCATCATTCAGAAGTATCGGCGCATGTATGTGGCCCGTAGAAAGTACCGGCTCAAGCGGAAAGCCACCATCCTTCTCCAGGCTCACTTACGAGGATTCTCGGCCAGGAATAAGTATCGGAGGGTAAGGAGAACTCCCCAGCCTTTCGATTCGTCTTCGTCTCGGGTCCTCTCGAGGCCGAAGTGGAGAGGGGCTGACATGGAGAAGGCCTGGCCCCTGCCCTCGGCTGGCTAACAGATTGGCAACGAGAGTTTAAGATAAGTTAGAGTTTGAGTTAAATGCATACCAGTTTAAGGACTGACCTATTCACATGAACAGGAAAAGAGAGTAGAAGAAAGTCATGTGTGTCTCTTGCCTGGTCTGGGAGGGGATTTTGTTGGAAAAGGGCCTGGAGTTGTCTGTAAATGAGAGGAGCTATGCATGCGGCCTGGCAGATGGAACAGAGATGGGCTTGGGAGGAGAAAATGCAGGAAACACAACATATTGGATAGTTAAAAGGGTTACTAACTAGCCAGCCTGAAAATCACCAATCCAGATTGTCCCTGTGGAGTCTGATTGGCGTATAACCTTGACAAGATGGCCAAGGAAAGTTTAGACAAGCTAAGCTTCTACATCTGAAAAATACCAGCACCCTGAATCAAAAACCTCATCTGGGAACCTGTCTCTAGATAATGACTGATCAAACTGGCTCTATGAAAATGGTTTGGATGGTGGCATAAAGACTTGGGGGCCTTGTTTTTGGTTTTCCTTCATTTAGTCAGGGTCTCTATAAAGGCTTTACAGAGGCTAATTGAGTCCCTCCCACCTTTGGGATGATTTTGTCACATATGATAAAGTGGCTTTATTACCTATACAAGAGAGAGTCCCCTAAATTTGAGAACAAAGGAGCACCACAAGGAGATCCAAAGTTTTAAAGTGAATTTGGGTGAAGTGTGGACCCTCGTACCCTAGCCTTTGACAGAGTCTTACAGGGGCAAGATCAATTCCTATTAAAAAAAACCAACAACAAATCCCAAACCTACGTATTCCTGAAGTCAGTTTTTTTGTTGTGATTTTTTTGCCTGACCACGTACAGAGACGGATTTGGTACACGGAGATTGCATGTTGGAGCAGGTCTCCCGATTAACCCAGGAATCTGCTCATTGACAGCTGGTTTCTCATAGCAGATGGGGACTCTGTTGCTGCTCAATGGACCCTACTACCATCCTGCCCGACTCGGGGTAAAGTCGGGCAAAGGGTCCCCCAATCTTCTACCTGTCAATCCTTCATGTGGGCAGAAATCACCAGGTCCAGGGCAAGTGTTAGGTGATGGTACATTCAAAGATGTGACCTGCGTAGCCTCTCTCTGTACGTGCTGGTTTTCCTGTGCAGTCTGGGACCCCAAATAAGCCATAATTATGGTAACCATTGAGCACTTACTATGTGCCAGGCAAGCACCGTGCTTAGTGATAAAACTATTCCC
Organism: Ornithorhynchus anatinus; assembly: GCF_004115215.2. NCBI lineage: Eukaryota > Metazoa > Chordata > Mammalia > Monotremata > Ornithorhynchidae > Ornithorhynchus > Ornithorhynchus anatinus. The sequence goes on from NC_041735.1 coordinate 28,288,228, forward strand.
ACTAGAAAAACGGTCTCAAAATACACGTGAGCAGACTTGGCCACTGGGCCCATGCAAACAGATTTTTAAATAAGAAAGTCATATCTGGAAGGTGGGGGGAAAGCCTTTGTTTTGTGAAGCAAGTGAATAAACCATGAGATGTACATTCAGCCATTATATTGTCCAGAATCTTTTGAAGTAGACTTGCTCCGTTTCCCCTGGTCTTATAATTTAGAGCCCCTCTGCCCAGCCAGGTTATAGTGCGTTCAGCACCAGACAGGTGGTACCTGATGTAAAAAGCATCTTGCAACTTTCCCCTTATGCATGCAGCCCAGTGGACCCATTTAAAACCTCTGCTTCCCTGGTGCTGCTCCTGTCCCACTCTCCATCTAGGCAGTGCCGTACTTAGAAAAAAAAATCCCACTCTGCACACCAGCTGTTTGAAGTGTCACATTGTCCAGCTGGGTAAGAGGGTGGGCTCAAACAGAGCTGCTAATGCTGGACATCCACATACCTTACCCTACTACCATCCTGTGTGACTCTGGGGGAGAGTCATGGATTCTCCAGGGCAAAGGAACCCCCAGTATTCTACCTGTCAATCCTGCATATGGGCAGAAATCACTGGGTCTGGACGCCTCTGGATAATTTTGCAAGTGAGGAGATCTGCCCTCCTCTCTACACTCTCAACATGCCCCTGGAAAAGAGGTAGTCTAGGACAAAAGACGGGGACCTACTCTGCTCTGTCACTGTTAACAGTGACAATGAGCAGCTACTGTGGGCGGAGCTTTCCGTCTAAAAGAGAGGCCAACATAAATGGATGACTGTGCGGTAGCTAAAAGCAGGTGAGACTAGATACTAAAATGAGCACAGGTGGAGAGTCAAAACAAGGGAACCCCTTTGGACACATGGCTCCCCCAAGGCTAGGCCTGGGTTTGTTTTTTCCATTATGTAACTCGTGCCTTTTGGCCTGCAAATAGTTAAGTAAAACCTAGACTGGGGTGTGAGATGACCGACTTTTCCCACAGATGCTCCGGGAACACAAGGCCGTCATCATCCAGAAACGCGTGCGGGGCTGGCTGGCCCGGACTCACTACAAGAGGACCCTCCGGGCGATAGTCTACCTCCAGTGCTGCTTACGCCGGATGCTGGCCAAGCGAGAGCTGAAGAAGCTGAAGATCGAGGCCCGCTCCGTGGAGCGTTACAAGAAGCTCCACATCGGCATGGAGAACAAGATCATGCAGCTGCAGCGCAAAGTGGACGAACAGGTGTGTGCTGTTACCGACCGGCCTCCAGGAGAATAATAAGAATAATAATAATGATGATGATGGTACTGGTTAAGCGCTGACTGTGTGCCAAGCACTGGTCTAAACGCTGAAATAATAGAAGCTAATCAGGTTGGACACAGTCCATGTCCCACATGGGGCTCACAGTCTTATTCCCCATTTTACAGATGAGGTAACTGGGGCACGGCGAAGTTAAGTGGCCCCCGCAAGGTCACAAAGCAGATAAGTGGCGGAGCCGGGATTAGAACCCGGGTCCTTCGGAGTCCCAGGCTCGTGCTCTGTCTCTAGGCCATGCTGCTGCAAGGTGCCCCCCCTCAGCGTTTGGACAGGAGGCTGGAGGAAGTCTTAGAAAGTCACAGGGCTCTTCAGGTCTTCTAGACTCAGCGCTCAGGAGAGTCCACTTCAACAGAGTTGCTAGAAATGTTCCCGTGATCCTGGATAGCATATGGCCCGAGTGACAGACTCCTCTGCCCCTTCTATCCAAGAGCTGGAAACTGCAAGGGATGAGCAGGGAGGAAGCGAGATGATAGGGGTAAAGCCAGGAACCGAAAACTCACACTGAGAAAAGGATGATTGTAAGGGAGCGATTACATGTAGAGGCTGCCCTGTAGTGGATCCTGCATCTTTGGTGCACGGTGTGCAAGTGTCACTCTTATCTCTTTGGCTACAACTCTAAGCCCGTCAGAGGGCAGGGACTGTCTCTATCTGTTACCGATCTGTACATTCCAAGCGCTTAGTACAGTGCTCTGCACATAGTAAGCGCTCAATAAATACTGTCAAATGAATGAATGGAAACGGTTTGGCTCCAAAGCTGCTTTAGAAAAAGCTGTAGTTTTGTATCGGACACTCCAAAGCAGACCTCTTCAGAGCCCCAGTTCATCTTTCAGAGGATAATTATCTCTTCCTCCACTTGCTCCACACGGAGCCTGCTTGCGAGGGAGGAAAATAGCGTTTCCTACGGAAGAGAAAGCTAATTAACATATATCTTCACAGAAATAACCAGAAACCTTACCAGTATTTAAGATAGAGTTCAGGGCAAGCAGATCAAACATGAACATTGCAATTCTTAATTGGTATATTAAGTTTAATACCAAAGATTTCCACTTTTACCCGGAAAATCTGATAAAAAACCCAACCCAAAGGGATGGTTCTGAGGTCTAAGACTGCCACTTCAAAGTCCAAACCCTGAGAATTCGGGAACTGGGGATTCCATACAGCGTGGTATCACTCTGTACACCGTCCTGTCAGTGTAAAATACGTAATCTCCTACAAGGTTGATTGAAAGGTACCAAACCGAGTGTGCAGTGGCGGGATAGCAATGACCTGGCTAGACTCTTCCATCTTCAAAGATGAACAGAGTCTCCCCTATGGATCGGAGGATCTGGTTCACAAGGTACCGCAAACTCATTCTGAGACTCTGGACAAATGGTATCGCTTTCCCGTTCCTCCATTTCCAAACCAGTTTTCTAATACTTGCCCCCTCAGTCTGTCGCAGGGATGTTGTAAGGCCACTGGCATTATAATTGATGTTGTGATCAGCGTTTTAATTACAGATTGTCCATGGAAAGCGTCACGCGTCACCCTCCCGCCCAGAAATAGATGTATGTGGGTCAGAGTTCTCTGTCTGAAACTAATGGGGTGTTTGTAATCCTTGGGTAATTTTTGCTTCCATTGCTTCTGCAAAGAACAAAGACTACAAATGCCTGCTGGAGAAGCTGACCCACCTGGAGGGAACCTACGCTACGGAGACGGAGAAACTACGGAGTGACTTGGACCGGCTTCGCCAAAGTGAGGAGGAGGCTAAGATCGCCACCGGCCGCGTCCTCAGCCTCCAGGACGAGATTGCCAAACTCCGGAAGGACCTGCAGAAAACGCAGAAAGAGAAAAAGACCATTGAGGAACGGGCCAGCAGATACAAACAGGAAACAGAGAAGGTGAGGATCCCTGTGGTATTTCCCAAAGGAAATACTCCTCTTCTGGCTGGGCAGTCCCATCTGTAGAGAAATAATGGGAGTGTTGAGCAAAGTAGAAGAAATGAACCCCTCCCAATCTGGATTGGCTTAGTGGCCTTAAGTGGGGCTACCTGGGCATTTTTCCCAAGTGAATAACAGCAAAGCCTCACAACATTAGGGGCCCAGAATTGTTGACTCAGTACAAATCCACCCTTCAAGTCTGCTAAGTCTAGATGGAATGAAGTGCAGTTTCTTCATTCCCACTGTGGTGGTGCGGTTGTGATTCACTGCATGGAAAAAATTTCAGGATAGAGCAATATAAGCCTCCTGAATTAATCTCCTGCTTCATTTCTAGCTACTTGAAATAGTGAGCCTATTCTTTATCCCTTCTTCCATCCTCCGTGCCTCTTTGGAAGGAGCACGGGCTTTGGAGTCAGAGGTCATGAGTTCGAATCCCAGCTCTGCCACTTGTCAGCTGTGTGACTGTGGGCAAGTCACTTAACTTCTCTGTACCTCAGTGACCTCATCTGTAAAATGGGGATGAAGACTGTGAGCCCCACGTGGGACAACCTGATTCCCCTGTGTCTACCCCAGCGCTTAGAACAGTGCTCTGCACATTGTAAGCGCTTAACAAATACCAACATTATCCTGGCCCTATTGGCAACTGCCATTTTGTCTCAATCCCGGTAACCTAAGTGGAAATCTGATGGCGATGGGGAAGGGTGGTGATTAGGAAGTTATTTGAGGAGGAAGTAAAGAGCAGAGGGCACCTAGAGGAGTCAGGAAAATGGAGCTGAGGCTGTTGTTGTTTAACCTCGTTGGGTAAATCCTCCCTCCCTACCTTCCCTTGTGGAATCTCCCAGCTTCCTCTCTATTCTTCGTTGGACTTGGCCCAGAGCCCATGTTGTGTGACTTGAAGGGAAACTCTGACTGCTGCTGCTGCAGCCAGAGGCTAATGCTAAAACCTAGTGGGGAATCTCTCTTCTTCCAAACCTGAACCTACTGGGAATATTCCCAGGGATATTCCACTGGGAATATTAGAGTACCTTCACCTCGAAGGCCTTCTCTCTATTCTCTGATGTCTGCGGGTTGAGAGAAGTCCTTTTCCCCGATGACTTATTGCTGGTCCTTATCCTGCCTTCATAGCCACAGACTGTTTATGCCTATAACTGTCTCAGTGTGTTGATGCCCAGTGCGTACACAATGGAAGAAGCTATTTCTTCTCTGCATATTAATATAAAGAGCTTGCACGCCCAGCTGCCCCAAAAGAATATATCTGTACATTCCATTTTTAGGTAGGTTCAAAAGATGCTATTTATCTAGAAACCTTAATCAGTTGTTTTATTCTCAATCGAATGATAAGATTCATATCACTACTGTAATCCCCGCTTAACAATTTAACAAACTTTTTGCTCTCTAAATAGGCTCTAAACTTGTGAATTTATTTACTCTAATCACCACCCCACCTAAATTCGGTTGCCCCTTCGCCCCGACCAGCTGAACTTCATACCCCAAATTTCCCTAGAATGTGTTCCTTTTCTTCTTGTTCATATTCTACTGATGTCTGTGCTCAGGTCCCTGACTTTTTGAAATGTTGCAGAGAGTTGATCTCTTTCCTTTGTGTATTTCTCGGAGAGGGGATGCAGCTCCCCTTTAACTCTTGGAAGGGAGGGAAGGAGGTAATCCCCTAATCGATCTGAAAAGCCACATCCCAGCTACCCAACCGTGTCTTAACCTTCAGTCAAGCTAGATGCAAGTCCTTGTCCATTTAACCCCCAAACCCCAAATTCAGAAGCAAGAATGAGGATTCTGTTCATAAACAGAGTTGTCGTTCTGGGAGCTTATTGCTCCTGTGGGGGGAGGAGGATTTTAAAAGTGTACACTGAAATGCACCCTCTTATTCCAAGCATGAGCTTGGCTGAATTGAGCTTCCAGTATGCAGAAATTGAAATGGATAACGTAGGCGTCTCAATCTATTAACACCCACTGTCTCCATTTTGCAGCTGGTCTCCGATCTGACAGAACAAAATATACTGCTGAAAAAGGAAAAAGAAGAACTCAATCGCCTTATTCTGGAGCAGGCTAAGGAGATGACAGGTTGGCTCATTTCAGAGACTCTGGTTCATCTTTACTGAATAAATGTCCTTTCCCAGCCACCTTCACTCACTCCTGCCAAATATGTTATCATTTAGATCGATCTGGTCTTCATTAGGATGAATATAGCTCCTGGATCTGCAAGTTATTTATTTTTACATTTTAATGTGGTTTGTAGTTCGTGTATTAATATCAAGCTGATGAAGGGGCTCCTGCTTCTAGTCAAAATGCTACCTAGGGGCTTCCAAAGCTAGTTGTTTCCATTTTGAAAGGACTTTCTAATCTTTATTATATACCTCAGATGGGCCTCTTTGTCATTCACAGGGGTTTTCCAAATAATTTCCTGCTGTTCTTGATACAGTGTATGTCAGTCTTTTCTTTTTTTAGAACAGTAGTTTCCATGTTTCTTGACTGGTGACCCCTAAATATATTTTTTATTGCCCTTCCTCCCCCTGTACAGGGTAGTCGTAATAACTAGATTTTTTTCATGTTTTATATTTCTAACCTAATGTCTTACCAAGTTACGTTTATTTTGATTAAAAATGGAAGTAAAAATCACAAATTTATGTTCACATGCAGTTTCAAAATCCCCTTTTAAAGAAAGGAATTGTACCAAAATAATTAATTTTGAGAACTAGAACGGTCGGTGTTGTATGTAGAAATAGATGCAAATTGAACTGACCTATTTTAACTGGTTTTTAATGCCACATGTGGGGTTGAGGAGATATACAGATATCCCTTAGCCAAACATGCTCGTTTCTTCTTCACCAGCCTAGAGCTATTCCCTTTTCTCACAGGACTATCACCATGGGGGTCAAGGTAAAAGCAGCACTGCTTTTCTGGCTGCAGTTCAAGAGGCAGGGTGTCTTGTAGTAGGAAGAGGAGTAGAAATATTTATGAAGCATCTACTGTATGCACTAAGCAGGGTCTTCCGGTAACATAGCTTGGTGGTCCAGTGGATTGAGAAGAGCTGTGCTAAAAAAATGTAGCTCAGAAAGCCTGATAGCACTTGTTAAAGAGTTAAAGTTCATCGAAGGCCGTCAAGGCCCTTTGAAAAGATGGCCCCATCGCAGCCAACTTACTAATTAACCCGGTTCACTCATTCCACATCCAGTTTGGCAGCCACTGTCTGTACCATGGCTCTGTATGTATTTTAATCATCCTGAGGCCTGGCTGTGGTGCGATTCAACTCTTCCTGACACTAAGGTGAATATCCAGCAGTGATTTGAGGAGCAATATTTTCCCTTTAGGCAAAAGCGAACTGTTGCTGAGAAACTGAAAGCACGTGCCGTGAGGGTGAATGAGAAATACCAGGGAGGTCTATAGAGGAAGGGGTTGGATGGAGGGATTTTCAGGAATTTCTGAGCTTTTTATGGCACGTAAATGGGTCGTCTTCATTCTACTCCACTATTCGGATGAAAGTAGAGAATGGAGAAAATGGAGGAGACGCTGATCGTGATGCTTTTTTTCCTGGGTCTTTTGATGCAGTTAGCATGCCAGAGAGCAGAGAGAGGATTCTTTTGTTTTAAAACGGCAAAATTAGAAAGTGCGTGTGAAAGCGAACACCCCCACATTCTAAGAAGCCTTCTTTGGAACACTCTGGAGATACATCTTTTCATGCCGTGTTTTCTTGTTGCATCTGTCAGAGGCCATGGAGAAGAAGTTAATGGAGGAAACCAAACAGCTGGAACTTGATCTGAATGATGAACGGTTGAGGTATCAGAACCTCCTGAATGAGTTCAGCCGCCTAGAGGAACGTTACGATGACCTCAAAGAAGAGATGACCCTCATGGTGGTAAGTTGCTGAAGAGGCGGGACAGTGAGTCAGCTGACTGCTTGATCGAATGGATGTGTGGCTCTCAGCTCTGATTAGAGACGGAGAAATAGAAGATGTTGAAATTGGGATAATAACTCCTGCTTGGAGCAGTGGAGTGAGGGTGAATATGATTAATCAGTCAATCACTGGTGTTTATAGAGCGATTACTGTGTGCTGAGCACTTCACTGTGCTTGAGAAAGTAGAATCCATCAGAGTTGATTGACACGTTCCCTGCCCACAATGAGCTTACACCTAGAGGGGGAGACAGATTAATATAAATAAGTAAATTACACCTTTGTAATAAGTGCTGTGGGGCTGAGGGTGGGTCGAATGTTACGTGCATAAACAGATCCAAGTGCGTAGGCAACAGAGAAAGGAGAGGGAGTCAGGGGAAAGAGGACTAAATTGGGGAAGACCTTTTGGAAGAAATGGCACCTTAATAAAGCTTTGAAGGTGGAGAGAGTGGTGGCATATATGGAGGGGGAGGGAGTTCCAGACCAGAGGGGGAGGATGTGGGCAAGGGGTCGGCGGTGAGATAGGTGAGATCGAGGCACAGCAGGTAAGATGGCGCTCGAGCAGCCAAGTGCCCTGCCGGGCTCGGCTGTAGTAAGAAATCAGTGAGGTGTGAGGTAGGAGGGACCAACCTGACTGAATGCTTTAATGCCGATGGTAAAGTGTTTCTGACTGATGCAGAGGTGAATGGGCGACCACCGGAAGTTCTTGAGGAGTAGGGTGACGTATTGAAAGATTTTTTCTTTTTTAGAAAAATGATCCGGGCAGCAGAGTGAAGTATGGACTGGAGTGGGGAGAGACAGGAGATGAGGTCAACAAGGAGACTGATGCAGAAGTCAGAACAAGATATGATAAGTGCTTCCATCGGAGACGTAGCAGTGTGGATGCAGAGGATAGGGCAGACATGAATGATGTTGTGAAGGTAGAACTGACAGGATTTGGTGACAGGAAGACCATGCGGGTTAAGTGAGAGAGATGAGTTGAGGAAAATATCAAGGTTCAGGCTTGTAACACAGGGAGGATAGTGGTGTAGTCTACAGTGATGAGGAAGACAGGGAGGGCAGGGTTTGGGTAGGAAATTTGCAGTTTACACGAAACATTTTTAAGGCAAGAAACACAAGATTGCCGAGAAAGAGAAATAATGATAATACATGTCTAGTGAAAAAACACAGGCCTGGAAGTCCAAGGACTGGGGAGCTAATCCCAGCTCCTCCACTTGCCTAATGCGTAGCTGGACCAAGTCTCCTTACTTCTCTGTGCCTCAGTGTCCTCATCTGTAAAATGGGAATCAAAAACCTGTTCTCTTTCCCCCTTTAGACCATGTCGGACAGGGATTTTGTCCTATCTGATTATCTTTTATCTACCCTAGCACTTAATGCAGTCCTTGGCATGTAATGCTTAATAAATAACACAATTATTATTAGTATTGGTATTATTAAAAAGAATAGGCAGTCCTGTCTCCTAGATGGTTTCACTATGCACTTGCCTCAAGACTAGAGGTTGAACACTAAGACTATTTGAATTCCATGTTGATTTTATTTTTCTACTATTCTCTGATTCCGAGAGGAGAGAGTGAGTAGAAGGAAGTAGACGAAGAGAAAACAAAGAGGGAGAATGTCAGAGATCCCGGCTGTGCCACGTGCCCGCCGTGTGACCTTGGGCGAGCCACTTCTCCGTGCCTCAGCTGCCTCGTCTGTAAAACGGGGATCAAAACTGTGAGCCCCAAGTGGGACATGGACTGTGTACAACCTCTGTGGCTTGTATCTACTCCAGCACTTGGTACGGTAGTTGGCTCATAGCAAACGATGAACAGAATTCCGTGAAAAAATCTCGATTCAGACCTCACACTCTGTGTCTCCTGACTATCAGCAAGGGACAGTAGGGTGTTCCTACTTCCTTTTGCCCCACTGGGCAGCAGGAGAGGAAAAAAAAATGATGACATTTGTTAAGTGCTTACTATGTGCAAAGCATTGTTCTAAGCGCTACTGGGGGATACAAGTTTGTCAGGTTGTCCCACGTGGGGCTCACAGTCTTAATCCCCATTTCCCAAATGAGGTAACTGAGGCACAGAGAAGTGAAGTGACTTACCCAAAGTCACACAGCTGACAAGTGGAGAAGCGGGGATTAGAACCCATGACCTCTGACTCCCAAATCCGTGCTCTTTCCACTGAGCCACACTGGGGAGGAAAGTGAGGGGGAGGGGAGTGGTGATGGAGGAGATTTCATTTCATCTCCATTTTCAAAGAGGATGCTAATGACAGTGAGCTCCTGTCCCTGGGCTGAAAAGACCACTGTGAGGCTGGTGTTGTTTGTATCCCTTCCTCGTTATTTGTATTGCCCAGCAAAATGAAAGGTCAGCAGGTGTAGCAAGGTTTGAGTTTGGTGAAGCAGGTCCTGTTTGGATGACCTCTTCTAGCCCTTCCCTCGGCCTGGATGAAAAGCGCTTCCCTAAGTCAGAATGCTTAGGTAATAATAATAATAATGTTGGTATTTGTTAAGCGCTTACTATGTGCAAAGCTCTGTTCTAAGCGCTGGGGGGATACAGGGTGATCAGATTGTCCCACGTGGGCCTCACAGTTTGAATCCCCATTTTACAGATGAGGTATCTGAGGCGTAGAGAAGTTAAGTGACCTGCCCAAAGTCACACGGCTGGCAAGCGGCAGGGCCGGGATTAGAACCCACGACCTCTGACTCCCAAGCCCGGGCTCTTTTCACTGAGCCACGCTGCTTCTCCATTAGACTCCCAAGGTGTTGCCCAAGGCCACCGTTACCTCATCAACCAGAGAATGACCGATTACCTTGGCTGAGCAAATTTCTTTTTTAGGGTGGTGAATCGGAAAATGGGCCTGCTTATGTCATTTTCCCAGTAGGGGTAATGATTTTTCCGGAGCCATCCACACACCTTCTCCCCAATCCTCTGGGACCAGCAGCAGGAAGTGCAAGTGGGCTGATTCATTCATTCAGTCATATTTACTGAGCGCTTACTGGGTGCAGAGCACTGTACTGAACGCTCGGAAAGTACAATTTGGCAACAGAGACAATCCCTATCCAACAAGGGGCTTACAGTCTAGAAGGGGGAGACAGACAAAACAAAACAAGTAGACAGGCATCAATAGCATCAAAATAGATAAACAGAATTATAGATATATACACAGCATTAATAAAGTAAAGAGAATAATATGTAATAATAATAATGTTGGTATTTGTTAAGCACTTACTATGTGCCGAGCACTGTTCTAAGCGCTGGGGTAGATACAGGGTAATCAGGTTGTCCCACGTGAGGCTCACAGTCTTAATCCCCATTTTACAGATGAGGTAACTGAGGCACCGAGAAGTAAAGTGAATCGCCCGAAGGCACACAGCTGACAGGTGGCGGTGCCGGGATTCGAACCCATGACCTCTGACTCCTAAGCCCGTGCTTTTTCCACGGAGCCACGCTGCTTCTCTAAATAGAAGAGAATTGTGTAGAAATATCCACAAGTGCTGTGGGGCAGGGAAGGGGGTAGAGAAGAGGGAGGGAGTAAGGGGGAATGGGAAGGGGAGGAGGAGCAGAGGAAAAGGGGGGCTCAGTCTAGGAAGGCCTCCTGAAGGAGGTGAGCTCTCAGTAGGACTTTGACGGCGGGGGGGAAGAGAGCTGGTTTGGGGGATGTGAGGAGGGAGGGCATTCCAGGCCAGGGGTCGAGATCCGAGCCCACCGGCCAAAATTAGAAGCCTCGAAGCACGAGAAGCCTGGGCTGGATTTTTGGTCAAGAGATCAATTCTCAGAGAATCCCTTAACCAGATTCCACAAAGCCAGCGTTGTCTGGCAAGACATGCCAAAAGGTAAACACGGGCAGTGTCTAGGAAGCGGGTTGTTGCCCCAGAGGGCGTGGCCGGAGTGACTCTTCTCTCAAAGGGAAAGCAGAGTGAGTCAACTCCCGGAGTTACTTCCCACACCCGGTTAACTCTTGAAGGGGTAGTTGATATCAAAACTAGACTGCCTGAAAATGAAAAAGAAAGAAGGGAGAACGGTGTGATAAAGAGAATGATGATGAGGCAAAGTCAGTCGTATTTAGTGAGCATTTACTATACTCAGAGCAGTCAATCAGTCAATTGTATTTATTGAGCACTTACTGTGTGCAGAGCACTGTGCTGAGCGTTTGGGGGAGTACAGTACAACAGAATTAGCAGACACGTTCCTGAGTTTACAGTCTAGAGGAGGAGACCGACATTAATATGAATAATAATCTTTTTATAGTATATAATTTAAAGTTATGTGCATAAGTGCTGTGGGGTTGCGGGTGGGGCGAATATCAAACATCCACAGGTCACAGATCAAAGTGCGTAGGCGATGCAGAAAGGAGAGCGAGCGGGGAAAAAGCATGGCATAGTGAATAGAGCACAGGCCCGGGAGTCAGATGGCCACGCGTTCTAACCCCGGCTCTTCCGCTGGTCTGCTGTGTGACCCTGGGCAAGTCACTTCACTTCTCTGGGCCTCAGTTACATCGTCTGTAAACTAGGGATTAAGACTGTAAGCCCCACATGGGACATCCTGACTACCTTGTATCTACCCCAGCGCTTAGAACAGTGCATGGCACATAGTAAGCGCTTAACAAATACCATCATTATTTAAAAAGAGCTTAATCGGGGAAAGGCTTTCTTGGAAGAGATGTGACCTTAATAATGCTTTGGAGGGGGAGAGAGTTGTGGTCTGGTTTATATGGAGGAGGGAGTTCCAGCCTAGGGCGAGGATACGGAAAAAGGGTCCGCAGTGAGTTAGACGAGATCGGGGCACAGTGAATAAGCTGCCACTAGAGGAGCGGATTGTGCGGGCTGCGCTGGGGTAGGAGATCAGTAAAATGAGGTAGGATGGGGAGAGATGATTGAGTGTTTTAAAGCCAGTGATAGGAGTTACTGTTTGATGTGGAGGTGGATGTGCAGCCCTCAGAACTTCTTGAGGAGTGGGGACACGAGGACTGAACATTTTTGTTGATAAATGATCCGTGCAGCTGAGTGAAGTATGGATTGGAGTGGGGAGAGACGGGAGGCAGGGAGGTCAGCGAGGAGACAGATACAGCAATCAAAGTGGGATAGGATAAGATAGGGAGGCAGCTTGGCCTAATAGGTAGAGCAGGGGCTCCCGGAGTCGGAAGGTCATGGGTTCTATTCCCGGCTCTGCCACTTGTCTGCTATGTGACCTTGGGTAGGTCACTTAACTTCTCCGGATCTCAGTTCCCTCATCTGTAAAATGGGGGTTTAGACTGTGAGCCTTACATAGGACAGGGACTTTGTCCAACCCGATTTGTTGGTATCCACCTCAGCGCTTAGAATGGTGCTTGGCACATAGTAAGCGCTTAAGAAATATAATAAGAGCTTGGATGAAGCAGCATGGCTCAGTGGAAAAGAGCCCGGGCTTGGGAGTCAGAGGTCATGAGTTCGAATCCCAGCTCTGCCACTTGTCAGCTGTGTGACTGTGGGCAAGTCACTTAACTTCTCTGTGCCTCAGTTCCCTCATCTGTAAAATGGGAATGAAGACTGTGAGCCTCACTTGGGACAACCTGATTACCTTGTATCTATCCCAGCGCTTAGAACAGTGCTCTGCACATAGCGCTTAACAAATACCAAACAAATACCAACATTATTATTATGATATAACAGTTTGGATGGAGAGGAAATGGCAGATTTTAGCATTGTTGTGAAGGTCGAAGTGACAGGCTGTGGACATTTAAGTAGATGTATCTTGAAGGCAGGAGGAAATGTGCGATTGTGGGGAAGGAGAGAGGTCAGGGCTGGAGATGTAGGCCTACATTTTTGCAATCTCCAGTTTTCTCTAAGCGTCCTCTAATCCCCTTCATGTGCGATTATCTCTCTGTCTGGGATAGAAGGAACTTTCCAGCTTCTCTCGGCTCTTCCTTAGCTCCCATGGGCAAAAGGAGTTTGGGTTTTGCTTTTATTTCACTTTTGATTCACTGTCCCTTTCTGTGACTACTCTGTTCTATCACCTGTGTTAAATATGTTAAATTCTAAAGTCAGAATTAACGTAGGGGAAAGGCCTTGGTAAAAAGAAATCGGTATAACCCAAAGGAGTTCAAAATTCAGTTTTTAAGCTCAAAACATATTTTGGGAAATGGCTTTCATGCTATAAAAGACCTTGGAGACCCTAGCAAGAAGGGCAAGCAGGAGAGGAAAGGATGGATTTTAGTGATTTCACAGGATTTGATGACAGATTGAATACGTGGGTTGAATGAGAGAGAGGAGTTGAGAATAATGCCAAGGTTATGGGCTTTTGAGATAGAGAGGATAATGGTATTGTCTACAGTGATGGCCAGGTCAGAGGAAGAACGGTTTCGGTGGGAAGATGAATTCTGTTTTGGACGTGCTTAGTTTGAAGTTTTGTCAGCACATGGAGAAGCAGCAAGGCATAGTGAATAGATCAGGGGTCTGGGAGTCAGAAGGTCATGGATCCTAATCCCAGTCCTGCCACTTGTCTGCTGTGTGAACTTGGGCAATTCACTTCTCTTTGCCTCAGTTACCTTTGCTGTAAAATGAGGATTGAGACTGTGAGCCCTATGTGGGACAGGGACTGTATCCAACCGGATTTGCTTGTCTCTACCCCAGCACTTAGTAAAGTGTCTGGCACATAGTAAGTGCTTACCAAATACTATAATTATTGTTTCTACCACCATCTTCATGTGGCTGATTCCCAAATTTACTTCTCCAGCCCTGACCTCTCTCCTTCTCTGCAGTCTCACATTTCCTCCTGGCCTCAGGACACCTCTACCTGGATGCGATGATGATGGCATCTGTTAAGCGCTTACTATGTGCCAGACACTGTACTAAGCACCGGGGTGGATACAAGCAAATCAGACAATATCCCTATCGAATGTGGGGCTCGAAGTCTCAACCCTCATTTGGCCCAAGTCACACAGCAGACAAGTGGCAGAGCCGGGAGTGAATGAGTTCACCAAGGGGGAGGGTGTAGGTGGAAAATAGAAGAGGACTCAGAACTGAGCTTTGAAAAACACCCCCCACACTCACCACTGTCAGTAGGTGGGAGGTAGAAGAGGAGCTTACTAAAGACACTGAGAAGAGGCAGTCAGAGAGATAGGAAGGAGAGCCTGAAGAGAACTGTGTCAGTGAAGCCAAGGTTGGATATGGTTTTAAGGAGAAGGGGGTGATCCACAGTGTCACAGGCAGCTGAGAGGTCTAGGAGGATTAGGATGACATAGTGATCGTTGGGTTTGGTAAGGAGAAGGTCACTGGTGACCTTAGAGAAGGCAGTTTCCCTGGAGTGACGTAACTAGACGTGAAAACTGTCGGAGTGGATCATGACTTTATTTTGTATTTCAGAATGTTCCCAAGCCCGGTCACAGAAGGACTGACTCCACCCACAGCAGCAATGAATCCGAATACACCTTTAGCTCTGAGATTACTGAATCGGAAGACCTACCATTGAGAATGGAGGTAAACGTTTGCTATGATAGTTTCTAGGGAAAATTAGCACGCAGCCAAATGCCGGCATCTAATGACTTTGTTTGGAAGCCTTATTCAGCACACAGCTGAGACAGTTTGTGAACAAAGCAGCTCTCAGAGGATCACATAAATGGGTTTTAGGAAGAGGGGATCATTTTCTCATTTGTGCCCAACTGTTTGCACTTTGGCTAAAAACATACAGGTAGGTTTCTTCTCAAGCCCAGATGAACTGCAAACATGTTGGTCTAGTTATAATAATCAAAATCAGTTCTGGTATTCAGAAAATGTGAACTATGTGGTAAAAACTGAGATAGATACAAGATAATCATCTCAGACACAATTCTCTTCCAACTACTTGTAGCTTTTTGTCATTCGATGGGAGCCTTCATAGTGGCATTGTAGATCATCTAAGAAATATTAATAGCCAATATATCAAGGCTGAAGAGGTCCCAGGGCTATATAGACTGTCAACCAACTATGGATTTCTGCTCGCAGAAAAGGGTAAAACGATTCACCTTCGAGCTCTGTGGAGGAAACAGCAGCATTTCTGCGATCTTCTCATTTTGCCTTCTACCACCTAGAGTGTAAGCTTCCAGTGGACAGGGATCATATCTGCCAAGTCTCCCGAGCACCTTAGTACAAGTGTGTGCACCCAGAATAATAATAATAATAATAATAATAATAATGTTGGTGTTTGCCCAGCACTATGTGCCAAGCACTGTTCTAAGCACTGGGGTAGATAGAAGGTAATCAGGTTGTCCCACGTAGGGCTCACAGTCTTAATCCCCATTTTACAGATGAGGTAACTGAGGTACAGAGAAGTTAAGTGACTTTCCCGAGGTCACACAGCTGACAAGTGGAGGAGCAGGGATTAGAACCCATGACCTCTGACTCCCAAACCCGTGCTCTTT
Organism: Ornithorhynchus anatinus; assembly: GCF_004115215.2. Classification (NCBI taxonomy): domain Eukaryota; kingdom Metazoa; phylum Chordata; class Mammalia; order Monotremata; family Ornithorhynchidae; genus Ornithorhynchus; species Ornithorhynchus anatinus. The sequence goes on from NC_041735.1 coordinate 28,303,728, forward strand.
CCACTAAGCCATGCTGCTACAGTGAAACAGAAAATCCTAGTGGGTAGAGCACGGGCCTGGGAGTCAGAAGAACCGGGGCTCTACTCCCGGCTCCGTGACTTGTCTGCCACGTGACCTTGGGCAAGTCACTTAACTTCTCTGTGCCTCACCTGCCTCATCTGTAAAATGAGGATTAAGACTGTGAGCCCCACGTGGGACATGGACTGTGTCTAACCTGTTTACCTTGCATCCACCCTAGAGCTTAGAACAGTGCCGGGTACATAGTAAGCGCTTAAGAAATACCATTAAAAAATCGATCAAAGTTGAGGTTTTACTAAGCATAGGGAACCTGCCATTGTGCAAAGGCATAGAGCTCTCCTTCCAACTTGAAAGGCTCTACTGCCGTAGAGCCCTGAAGAATGGCAAGATTCCTAAACCTGATGGCTAAGATATATGAGCAGCGGGAGAAATTCATTCAGTTATATTTATTAAGCAATTATTGTGTGCAGAGCACTTTACTAAGCGCTTGGGAAAGTACAGTACGACAATAAAGAGTGGGAATCCTCAATGAGCTCACAGTCTAGAGAGATATGTGCAACTTAGCTGCCTGTATCGGCACAGGTGACTCAGCCCACAGAAAGCCAAAAAAGCCATCTCCACCTACCTCCATCTTTCAGAAGAAAGGTGAAAATGCATTGTGTGGAATGAAAATGACCGAAAACCAGGAGGCCAGTTTGTCCTTTGAGAGAAGTGCAGTTTGGTGCCAAGGTGGCAGCAAGCCCCAAACCAAACTTAAGGTGTATAGAAGAGGTCGTGATGTCCCATCACCTCAGTGGCTACACGTCCCATACGTGGCACCGAGTATATCCGGTTTCTTCGGCCATTTCACCAGCATCGCCTGGGAGCACCCATTAGAAGAACTGGTTGGATCAGACCACTAACGATGACTCCATTTTACGAGCACAGAAATAATGGTCTTAATGTAGTGGGCACGTGAGGAGAAGGAATAACACCAGGATATTAAGGTGCTGCTTTATGGTGAGCTGGAATGAATCTATCTAAAGCAAGGCTAGTAGAAGCTCTTACAATAAGATATAGATGTTGATTACTGGGAAACTTTTTTTATAGTATTTGTTAAGCGCGTATTATGCGCCAGACACTGTTCTGAGTGTCGGGGTAGAAACAAGATAATCAGGTAGGACCCAGTCCCTGTCCCACATGGGGCTCACGGTCTTAATCCCCATATTACAGATGAGGTAACTGAGACACAGAGAAGTGAAGCGACTTGCCCAAGGTCACACAGCAGCCGGGACGGAGCTGGGATTAGAACCCAGGTTCTTCTGACTCCCAGGCATGTGTTCTATCCACTAGGCCATGCTGCTTCTCGGTTGTGGCAGGGTTGCAGTCATCAGGACTAGGTCGGTCTTTATTTAATCTGAGACAGAACTAAAGTACCACGCTGCCGCCACTGGCCGAAGGTCATTCTTTATGCTTGAGAACTGGGAGCGAAAGAGATTATGCACCATCGTATTAAGTTACACACACGAAATGGATAGGGATTTTGGAATACATGGATCGCATCTTGGAATCCAAAAGATGACTGAATCTATCAATCAAGTGTATTTATCGAGTGCTCATTCTGTGCAGAGCACTGTCCCGAAGGGTTCGGAGAGTGCTATTGCTTATTTGTTTTGGGAGGTTTTACGGCCAGTAATACAAGTAAAAGCTCTACTTCTCAAAGCCCCTGAGCAAGTATGTACACATCTATACATTATATATTATAAACTATTTATAAAAATACCTGTCTCGTCCTTTAAACAATGAGCTCATAGAAGGCAGGGAAAGTGTCTACCAACTCTATTGTATTGTACTCTCCCAAGTGCTTAGTTCCGTGTTTTGCACACAGTAAGCACTCAATAAATACCATTGATTGATTGAATAAGATTTCTTTACTGATTGGGAGTAAGTATGTCCAGAGGGGGTTGATGTTAAGCCACACTGGCCTTCACAAGTTTTGATATTCATTGTGGGGGTAGACATTATTAGCTTTTTAACATGTTTCAAGTGCTATATGGATAGGAACAAAAATGGTTATCTGAATCAGGATGTAAGTCACACAAGACATTTTTTTTTAACCAAGTCTTTGGCTTGCATTCTAGTGTGGGCTCTCTTTCCAGCTGCCTGCTAGTGAAGATTCTGCTTCAAGCCTGTCAGTCATTCTTTACACTGTTGAACAGACAGACCTGTTCTATTAGCAGAACATGCTGGCTGTGTGCTAAGACCCCAAAAGTGCTTGAAGTCTTCATCGATTAAATAAGTGACTATTTTATAAATAGGGATGCGTGCAGGGGGGGGCGGGTGGGATGAGGGCTGATGAGCTGGTTAGTTGCCTGTCTAAAGTCCCTGATTCAAGAGGCTGTCAAATGGGTAGCTTTTGGGTTGGGTTTAAGTATGTGTTTCTGCTTCTTCGGTTTTCCAGTCTGTTCTCCCTCATCGGAGAGAAGCGTGGGCCTGGGAGTCAAAGGACCTGGGCTCTGCCACTTACGTACCGAGTGACCTTCGGCACATTGCTTAACTTCTCTGGGCCTCAGGTTCAATCCCTGTTCTCCCTACAGTGACTGTGTCCAACCTGATTATCTTGTACCTACCCCAGCGCTTAGTACAGTGTTTGGCACACAATAAACACTAAACAAATACCAAAATTATTATTCACATCTGTTACCACTTTTGCAGTACATTCGAACATACAATTTTCTTTGACCTAATCATTTTTCAAATACTCTACTCTGCTATTTCAATCTAAGTAAATGACCCCAGTGTTCCACTTTTCAGGAAAGAGATGGTGCTCACCTCGGTGTTAGCAAAATTTTGCTTTAATCTTCAGTTAAGTTTCCAGTAAGTCTAACCACAGATTCATTTCGTTTGTCCTCTTTCCCCCCTTGAAGTGCAAGTAATTAGAAAGAGATTCCGATAGTTCCAAAAACTCGGTTTTCTGGTTAAAGTCTATGGCTTTCTGACTTCTCAACCTTTGAAAAGAAGCCTTTGTTTTTCTCAGAAGCTTCTACTTAGGACTCTGAGAAATTAGAGAGAAATTTTGAAATGCGAGTCGCTCTTGGGCTTGATTTAAAAATACATGATTCTGCTTGTTCAGTTTTCTAATCTCTTTGCTCTCTTATGCTTCCTCTTCTCAATCACCTCATGATCTTTGGTCCAGGAGCCAAGTGAGAAAAAAGCACCTCTGGATATGTCCTTGTTTCTCAAGCTGCAGAAGAGGGTGACAGAACTGGAGCAGGAAAAACAAGCCATGCAAGATGAACTGGATAGGAAAGAGGAACAGGTGCTCCGGAGCAAGGCCAAGGTACGGCTCCCTCACGAAGGCCAGCCACCCTTCTCATGCACAGCAGATTCTGACTTTAACGTAACTTTTAACACAAACCCCAGAGAGAACTCAGCCCATCGTGACATTTGGCCTCTGGGGATCTGTAGCTCAACTGAAGGCTCTGGGTGTTTTTTCAAAACAAATAGCCAAAATGTGCCCACTAAAGAACCTGGGAGGCCTTTACTCTTATCTTTGTTTTTTCCCAGGAGGAAGAAAGACCCCAGATTAGAGGTGCCGAACTGGAATACGAGTCGCTCAAGGTAATGCCGGTTAAGGCAGGTGCTGACAGAAATGTTTGTAAAATTTTATTATTCCTTCTAATGATATTTATTCTTTCTTATCACTAGCTACACTAGCTTGTGTCCCTCCGGCTGCGAGCTTCATGGCAGGGATAGAACAGTGCACTCAATGTTGGCGGCTTTTTTTAGTTTCCAGATGTGGCACATAAATTGAAATTTGTCACCTTGGTCATTTTTGTGGTGTAACTGCAACACAGTCCACTGTGGCTGGTAATAAAGTTGAAAAATATCTATGTCTACCAACATTAAGTAGGCATTTTCCAATTTTCTTTTTTTCCCCCCATACCTAGGTTATATCTCAGTGGGGAAGCAGGAGAGAGAGAGGAGGGAGGTGTATTTCCCACAACTCAGGTTACAGCAGTAATTTAATATTTAAATATTTTCCTGTGGATTCAAAAAGCATAGTAATCTGGTGTCATCACCGATGATTGAATTTTGCACTGGGGTAAATAGAGACCAGAACCTGGAGGCAGGGCTCACTATTCCTTGAGATTTGCTCTTGGATTGTAAAAAAAGACTTTGCCATAGAACTAATGCAGTCACATCAGGTCCCCTTCCTCTCTCCGGCTTCTGTGGAACAGTGCAGATAGCAATAATAATTATGGTGTTTTGTTAAGTGCTTACTATGTGCCATGTACTGTTCTAAGCGCTAGGGTAGATGAAAAGTAATCAGGTTGTCCCACGTGGGGCTCACAGGCTTAATCCCTATTTTACAGATGAGGTAACTGAGACACAGAGAAGTTAAGTGACTTGCCCCAGGTCACACAGCAGACAAGTGGCGAAGCCATGGTTAGAAACCACGTGCTCTGACTCCCAAGCCCGTGCTCTTGCCACTAGGCCATGCTGCTTCTCGATACCTTTAGTGTGGGCCTGGACTCTGAGGGCCTGGTCTGGGGTGGGTGGGCTAGGAAATGAATCTGGGATGTGCTCTTACTCTGCTCAATGCCAGTCAGTGCTGTATTTTCAAAATTCCTTCCAGATTCTGCTCGTAGTAGTGCAGAGAGAGATAGTTCCTCTTTCCTGTATAGCAGGGTGAAGGGAATGTGTCTGTTTATTGTTGTGTTGTACTCTCCCAGCACTTAGTACAGTGCTCTGCACACAGTAATCACTCAATTAATACGACTGAATGAATGAGCAGGATAGTCCTGCCGAACTCCCTTAGGGTCCTAGGGTGTTGACATGGAGGCAGAAGGGAACAGTCTAAACCAAGGACTCAACAGCGTGGTTTTCTTTATTCATGTAGCGTCAAGAACTTGAATCTGAAAACAAGAAACTCAAGAATGAGCTGAATGAGCTCCGGAAGGCCCTCTCGGAAAAAGCGGCCCCAGAAGTGACCGCCCCAGGGGCCCCTGCTTACCGAGTCCTCATGGAGCAGTTGACGTCAGTCAGCGAGGAGCTGGATGTGCGCAAAGAGGAAGTTCTGATCCTCAGGTCTCAGCTGGTGAGCCAGAAGGAGGCCATTCAACCCAAGGTAGGCACCAGCTGGGAGCTGACTTATCCGTACGGGGTCCGAGATGCTCCGTTGGTTCGGCTCGTGCCCATCCCTCTCTCTTCTTTCCCACAACAAATCTTCTGAGTGAGGGTTAAATACAGTGGTTGTGTGTGTATTAGTTTCAAAAATCGCCATTAATCCTAACAAACCAAGCGTCCATTGGCTGGAAACAAGACAGTGCTGATGAGGCAGGATTAGGTTTTCATTTCAGACTAGGCAGGCTGCAGAAAGTTGGTGAAATCCAGAATTCCGTCAGTCTTATTCACAGAGCCAGATATTTGGAATGAATTATCGTCCAGAAAACACCCTAATCTATACTCATTTTAAGTAACAAAGCTACAAAGAGCCTAGGTTGTCTTTCTGTGGCAGGGATTAGATATTGTTTTGAAAATGACCAACTTCATCTGACAGTTCCATATCTTTTAACTGGACCACTGTGCATACGTGATACTTTGAGCCCATACCATGAAAAGCTCAGTGTACTACCCCTGTGTTTCATATAGCAACTGGATTAGGGCCATCGTCATCATCAACCACAAATTATTCTTTAGACATCTTCCTGGGCATGGCGATGCTCCAAATAAGAACAAACTGACAAAATCCCTGCCTCCCTAAGAGTTTAATGATAACACTGAGTACTCGATGAAAATTGACAGTGTTTAAGAGCATGTTACTAGTACCCACAAGTGCCTAAACCGGGTCTGTACACTGGATTTGGAACTAGCCAATTTGACTGTTAATCGTGGATCCCGTGTGAATCCTGCCCTTGTCCCCCTTCAGAGCAGTTGATCAGACAGAAAACAGCATCCGCTTTGTGAATAAAGCTGAATATATCGGCTGGGTTTCTGCAGAGTCTTGTCTCCGAGCAGAGTGTCACCTCTGCCAAAATATCCAAAAGAAACCCCGGAGCTTAGCAGCAAACGGCGGAACCCAGGAGCCAGAGCTTGCAGAGGCAAGAGTGTGAGAGATTTGGGGGCCACAGTTTCTCTCTCTTTAGTATCTGAGGGTCCCCATCTCTTAACACACAGTCCTACTGTTATCTTAGGGAACAGGTTTCCTTAGAAGTGGTTCCCCCCCGGTCAGGGACTTCTCAACAATAACTCTTTCCTTCCCCAGCATAGATCATTAATTTTTGCAGGACAGATGAACAGGGTGGATATGAGGTCATACATCATGGACATTTTAAGATTTATTTTTACCCTTAAAGTCCTAGAAACATTACTAGTGCTGATATCACGTATCTTCACTTCATATGCATTAACCTTAATGTGTGTCTGCTGTCTCTTCCCTTTCCCTTCCCCGCACCCCTTTTTCAGGAGAACAATTCACTGGAGTAAAATCCAGTGGTTTAGCAGTGAATTTTTGCCCACTGTGCATATGAATTTAGGTTCCGTGGGAGGAACTGGTTGATTCTAATTTATTGGAATTTTCTATACCCCTTTGGTTAATTTTTTGCCATAGGCCTTTGCTAATGGTTGAAATAGCCATAAATCTTGTCATTGATCAGAAGGCTAGAGATCCGCATTTGCCCATGAGCTAAATTGCTTGTAGCAGACAATGTGTAATGCAGAACTCGGTAAAATAATCTTAGAGCTGTTTCTTAAGCATGAGAAAATACCCTGTAAGTGTAAGGCATTCATGGACTTGCTTCTTAGCTGGTCAACTTGCCGGTTCAGTGGTCATCCTGTTTATCCTCTTTCCAAAGGTGTATTCAGCATCTTGGTAATCCTTCAGAGTAGCTTGGCCTTAGTACCTGGAGGGCCATGAAATGAATGTTCTTTACCACCAATTCCAGGCGAACCTCTTTGAAGCCTGTGGAGGACTCCCAGGCACAAGGAGGCCAAGAAATTGAGGCTAGAAGCATTAGACCAGAACGAGTGAGCCAAGCAAATCAAATTCATTCATTCATTCATTCAATAGTATTGAGCGCTTACTATGTGCCGAGCACTGTACTAAGCGCTTGAAATGTACATTTGGGCAACAGATGGAGACAGTCCCTGCCCTTTGACGGGCTTACAGTCTAATCGGGGGAGACGGGCAGACAAGAACAATGGCAATAAATAGAGTCAAGGGGAAGAATGTCTCATAAAAACAATGGCAAATAAATAGAATAAGGATAATGTACATCTCATTAAACAAACAAAATAAATAGGGTGATGAAGATATATACAGTTGAGCGGACGAGTACAGTGCTGAGGGGATGGGACAGGAGAGGGGGAGGAGGAGAGGGAAACGGGGGAGAAGAGGGTTTAGCTGCGGAGAGGTGAAGGGGGAGGTAGAGGGAGCAGAGGGAAAAAGGGGGGAGCTCAGTCTGGGAAAGGGAGGAGCTCTTCCTAGAGCTGGAGTTGGTCATCCCTGGAGATCCCCTTGCAGCTGCTACCTGTCATCCTTGGTGACAGGGTCGTGGCGATCTGGATTTATTTTCATAGAGATTCAGAGGGGAGGTATTATCATCCTCCTGGGTGGGCTTATTATGGTAGAAAGGAGGAGAAAGACTTTGTCCCTGGAAATATATATTGCTAGATCATAAAATATTTATATGACCCTGATGAAATGTCTTTGGGGTGAATCGTTTTCAAGAAGCCAATTTAATGTTACTTTTATGAGTCCCAGAAGAAGTGATCCCTGAATAAGGGCATTTTGCAGTTATCATCAGTCAGCCCTTATTTGGAGTGATGGGTGGAATTTATTAGCAGAATTAAGTGTTTTTCTCTTTCTTCTTTTGTGCTTGGCAATTTGTGATTCCCAGGAGGATAAGGTAATCATAAGTTGTTGTTTTTTTAACCTCAGAATGCTTTAATCTTAAAAAAAATTACCTGTGACAAGCATTTTAGCTCAGCATTAATTTGAAAGAAGAACTTGGTTGGTGTATTAAGTCTAGTATCCACCTAGCTTGAGGAAGTGAAAAATTGCTATTTAGGATGGTGGAGAAAATGTATTTGTTTTCTTTTAGGAAATAAGAAAAGAAACATCCTCTGGAACATGGAAGGAAAATTCAGAAGCACAGTGGCATAAATATCTAGTTTATTGGGAAAGAGAAGGTTAAACAGAAAGTGCTTGTTTACTACCGACAAAAGATATAGTCCGCTTTTATCAACAAGCGTATTTAAACAGTGCAAAAGGACAGCACTAAGATGCTCTCTCCTTTTATTGAAATGCTCGCTTTAACATTCTTAGTCATAAATTCTGTGATTCACTTTCTGAGGTGGTTCAGAGTCATTTATTAACTGGTTAAAACCACAGCCTTTGAAAAAGCAATCAATTTTGGAATACAAGGAGTTGACTGGAACATTTCACCGATATTGGTATTTGTGGAAAAGAGTTTGGTCCTTTATTGCAAGTCCTTCACCCAAGGATTGTTCTACTTTGATGTCAGACCTAGCGCCGATTTAATCCCCGGCAAGCCAGTTGCCAGGTTTCCACCCCTCAATCCCTGGCCCAGAGTCACAGTTACAGATACCCCCAAGGGGGTGTGATCCAGCGAAATGGAAAGGAGGTGCCAGAAAGTATGTTTCCCCAGGATCTTGGGGACCCTCACTTTGCTCCCATGACCTCTGCAAATTTTTTAATTCTGCCAAGGGCCCGGGGCCAGCTGACTGACTGCTAATAATTATAATAATGACAATTGCAGTTGTGACATTTGTTAAGCACTTACTATGTGCCAGGCACCGAACTAAGCCCTGGGGTGGATATAAACACGTCGGTTCGGATACAGTCCCTGTCCCGCATGAGGATCACGGTCTTAATCCCCATTTCACGGTCCAGGTACCTGAGGCACAGAGAAGCTAAATGACTTGCCCAGATTTACATTGCAAGCAGATGGCAGAGCCGGGATTAGAACCCAGGTCTTTCTGACTTCCAAGCCCACTCTTTAATAATAATAACAATAATTATAACTGTGGCTTTTGTGAAACGCTTACTATGTGCCAGACACTGTTCTAAGCACTGGGCTGGTTACAAGAAAATCGGATTGGAAACAGTCCCTGCCCCACATGGGGCTCACAGTCTTAATTCTCACTTGTCAGCTGAGGTAACTGAGGCACAGAGGAGTTAAGTGACTTGCCCAAGGTCACCCAGCAGGCAAGTAGTGGAGCCCGGATAAGAACCCAGATCCTTCTGACTCCCAGGCTAATGGTCTAGCCACTAGGGCAAGCTGCTTCTCTACCCAAAGCAACACCTTAGGCTCAGGGGAGCGGCCAGCTGATCCTCCGGCCCCAGGGAGAGAGCAGTCAGGATGATGGTGAAGGTAAGGACTTTGGTCTACTGTGGTCCAAGAGGGAGCTTGGAGAGGAAAAGTAAACTGATGCACTTCTCATTAGTCCAGAAGGAAGTGTCTCCCTGGCAGAATTTTGGCACTTCATGGGATGTCAGAGGCAAAGGAGAAACTGCTGGTGGAAGCACCAAAGCCCTTTGGTATGAAATTGGTCTTGGTGAATCTCGCCTGGCAGATTTTTCTGATAAGAGCATGAATCATGGCATACATATTGTGGGGAGGAAAAGGAGTGAATAATAGCAGATGGTAGTTATTTACAGGGTTCTAAGTCATGTACATTTATATATGTCTAAAGTGTGAAATTTTTGCAGTTATACACAACTTGTCATCTGTTATGCCACCTCAACTGCTTTTGACTTGTTTAATTAGGAAAATGAGCTTTTGTCTGTGATACCTTTCCAGCATTTCTCTGAGCCTTTTACTTTCCAACCAGAGGGTGAGAACAGGAGAGGAAAGCAGAACAGAAGGAAACTCGCCACTCTGTAGATCGGGTCAAATGAATAAACAACTCGCGTTCAGATCAGACAGTTTGTCAGAGCTGCATCCTGTATATCGATTATAGCGGCGGTCTGTACGGAAGTCAGCAAGAGCCTTGTTTGGCGGTCAAAGACCTTCAGCTGAGTTTCACTGTGGAAATGTGTCTTTTTCTTCTTCAGAATACAATGACTGATTCCACAATCCTCCTAGAGGACGTACAGAAGATGAAAGACAAAGGAGAAATAGCCCAGGCTTACCTCGGGCTGAAGGAAACCAACAGGTAGGCCAAATGATTCTCATATCCCTTTGGCTTGCTGTCCTAAATATGCTGAATTTTTTACTTCACATTTTTTGCAGCAAACCAAGATCATGTGCCACTGAGCTTTTCTAGCTTTCCAAAGAAGATCAAGCCTATCCAAATCACCTTGGCAGCCAATATATTTCCAATTAAAATCTCTCATTAGGCCAGGGGCAGCACCATTTGAAATACTAATGAGAGCCATCAGGGGAAATTCTCTTTGCCCCATGGTAAAAATAATACTTTCCAATCTAGTATGCAATCTGACTTTGGAGGCTAGCTCTCTAATAGAGTTTGATTTTGATATCTTAAAGGGAAGCCAAAGGCTTTTCTGAATAGACAACCCGTCAAGCCCTGTTAGATTGCCCTGGGTTTCCATTACTGTGGCTCTGACATTCAGATCTAAAGGTGTAGCTGGGGATCCCAGAACTTCTTGCAATTGTGTTGAACTCCTGAGTCACTTAGGTCTCCAAGTATTCACCCAATCAGCCCCAATTCTGGGGAAACTTGTGGTCAAAGGTCTAACCTATCCCAGGCTGCAGTTGTCCCCGCCCCTCACCCTAAACCTGGAAGTGATCCTAGGCAGAGCCCTGACCAAATTCTTAGTTCCAGCCTTGTCCAAACTGGGACCAATGAGTGTAGGGCTCAAACATGCTTCTGGAAGATGAAGGTGAGGGTCGGGGGCTTCCAGGTGCTTGTTTTGGTCACGTGGGAAGGGTTGTTCCCAGAGATGGTGTGGTCCGCCTGATAGGAAGGTACCAGATCTGCAGTCGATATGTGAAACGGGCTAGGAAACTTCTCCATACGGTGGTGACCAAGATCTCCTTGATCCAGTCTGGACCAAATAGCCCATATTCTCAGAGATCCTTTAGTTATTAGGCAAAATGGGCAGCTGACCTGAGAAGGGGCATCTCCCAGTCAACCAGTTTGCATTCCCCACAAGTCAGTCATATTTAAATGACCACGAACTGTACTAAGTGCTTGGGAGAATGCAATATATAAAAAAGTTAGTAGACATGTTCCCCACCCACAAGGAGCTTACAATCTAGAGGGAGGGGCAGATATTAAAATAAATCGCAGATTTGTACGTAAGTGCTGTGGGGCTGAGTGTGGGCTGAATAAAAGCACAGATCTAAGAGTCAGCGCAACGCAGAAGGGAGCGGGAGTAGGCAAAACGAGGGCTTAGTTGGAGGAGGTCTTTTGGAGGAGATGTGATTTTAATAAAGCTCTGAAGATGGAGAGAGCGATCGTCTGTCGGATACAAAAGGATAGGGAGTTCCAGGCCAGAGACAGGTTGTGGGTGAGGGGTTGGCAGCAAGATAGACGAGACTGAGGTACATGAGTAGGTTGACCTTAGAGAAGTGAAACGTGTGTGCTGGGTTGTTGTAGAAAATCAGCAAGGTTAGATAGGAGGGGGCAAGGTCATCGAGTGCTCTAAAATGAATGGAAAGGGGTTTCTTTGTGTGGATTCCCCTCTGCTCTCCCTCTTTTCTTTGGCCGCGACCTCTTCGTAAAAATTGCTCCAGCAGTGTCGGAACGGGCACTCAGAGATCGGGTTGAATTTTAGTTGGGACAGCCCACAGAACTCCCACTGTTCTGGGCCACCCAAAGCCTTATTCCAGACCAACTTCCAGTGCTTGACTGGAGCTCGGCCCAAGGGCCGTGGAGACGAATAGGGGAACCGTTTAGAGCTGTAGCTCCGGAGCCCCAAGGACCACTCCAAAGATGTGAGCCTAGATCAGGACAGGCCTCCCGTACTCTTCTTCTCCAGTAAGAATCTCAGCAGAAAAAAAGGCTGGCTACTAGAGGTCCCCTCATCCCTGACCTTTGGACAGGGCTGTCGCTGGACTAATCTGGTAATACCGGAGATGAAAATAAAAAATTGTGTTTCCTGGTACAGCTAGCAGGCATTTTGTAGGGAGGGGCGGGGTGCGGTGAGGGTTGGCGGTCGGCAATGAGCAGGCGTTCCCAGGGGAGGGGGGGCCAGAGTAAGGGCAGGAAACTTAGGCAAACTCCATCCTCCGTCTGGTTAGCCCATACCTGGAGTTTGAGGCGTGGCTCTCGGTCCTCTTCGGTCCTCTTCCAGCTTGATTGGGCAATACCCCGGGCAATGGAGTGGCCACGGAAGAAGGTGAATATGATGACACGTGGTAACTCTGAGCGTAGGGCCTCAGGCTAAGGGGAACAAGAGTCAAAGTAGGAAAGGCTGGATGGTGGCCACTGGGAATTCAGGGAATTATAAGCTCCCAAACAATTCCTGTCAGACAGAAACTACAAATCTGAGAGAGAGGTTTTATAATGGGACCTCGTATAACATTTGTAATCCAACTTAGGTTCCAGGTCAAGAATCCAAACTCTGCCCATCCAGGATTTTCAGTGTCTAATGCAGCATTCAGGCCACAGATCTAGTCTGTTCTCTTCTTTCTTTTGGTACTTTTTAACCCTACATGGCTATTTTGAAATATGTCAGGTCAGGGGCTAGGTGTGAAGCCAGATGCCACAGCCCCTCCCCAGCCCATGCGCAAGATCGAGACAAGGACACATTGCAATCCATCTCCATGGCAGCAAAATCATTTTTATACTAGAATGGATCTTTCTGATTTAACCAGGAATAGTTCTGGCCCATTTTGGTTTATTTTCATCCCTACAAAGGAACTACATCCTGAGAGTTTTCATGGGACTAGAGAGGAACATGGGCCTCAACCCTGACCCTGTCGGCCCCGTCCAACCACACGGGGTGTGTTGTGTGTAAGGTCTCTTCTGCCAGGAATCCCAGACCCTCAACCTGGCCATGTGCTTGGGTGCTCCCCAAATTCAGGGGTCCCACTCAGAGCCTGTGACTATGAAGGGATACAGAACATAGGAAGGGATTGGGAGGGTAGGGGGAGGCTCATTTGCCTCATCTGGAAAGATTGGGATACATACCTGAGTCAGTCAATCAAAGATAATTATTGACCACTTACCCTGTGCAGAGCCCTGTATTAAGAACTTGGGACAGTCAGCATGGAAGCCAGAGGATTCGGGTTCAATTCCAAGCTTTGCCCCCAGCCTGCTGAGTGGCCATGGATAAGTCTCTTAACCTCTCTGTACATGAGTTTCCTCATCTGCAAAATGGGGATGATAATACTTGGCCACCTACCTACCTATCAATTTTTGTTAAAGGGGAAAAAGTTTAGAGTTAGTGTAAGGGTATTTTGGGAATAAAACTGATATACAAAAGCAAGGAAGCAGCATGCTAGCTTTTAAACTCCTCAAGGGAAGGAATCATATGTCCTTACTCTATTGTACTTTCCCTAGCACTTAGAACAGTGCTCAGCACAGAATAAGTGCTCGATAGTCAATGAGTCAGTGGTATTTTTTATGGCATTTGTAAAGGGCTTACTATATGGCAAACACTGTTAATACAAGATAATCAGGTCCCACATGGGCTCACATCTAAGCAGGAGGGAGAATCGGGATTGAATCCCAATTTGTAGTTGAGGGAACTAAGGCAAAGAGGAAGGGAAGTGACTTGCCCAAAGTCACACAGCAGATACGTGATGTAGCAGGATTAAAACCCAGGTCCCCTAACTTCCAGGTCCATGCTGTTTCCACTAGGCCATTCTCAAATGAAACAAATCTCAGATCCCGAAAAGATTGCCAAAGCCGAAGGCAGAACTCAGCCAGGGGACCCCTCTTCCTTTACTATCCGTACCTGGAAATACTTTGCCGGTTAAGACATTCAAATTTCTGCTACCATGGAGCATTTTCTTTTTTCACTCGGGAAACCTCATTTATTAGTTTCCCAGACTACTGGTCTCATTTTCATTTTTAAATGGATGCTTGTGTCCCAGAAGCAAATGGAAAACTGGACTGAATCGTTTTATCCAAAGCCACCATACTCAGGACTGTGATGGTAACTTGTCACACTTTTCCCCTCTGGAGAAGGCAGAAAGGGAATAATCCAGAAATTTCACCTTTGCCTTAGTTACCTATGTCTCCAATGTTGCTGCCGCCTCCTCGTCCTCCTCCTCCTGGTTCAGAATGTTCAACAGAGACGTCAAACTGCAATCTCTGGGAGTTGCATTCTTCTCTCCTAATGAGCAGAACACCCACTAGAGAGTGATGTTAACCTGACAGTGTTCCGTTAGTAACTACACCCACACACCTTCCTTTCTGGTTATTTGCATGTATATATGTAAAAGCCCATCACAATATATACATACATACATATATACATATTTAAGAATATTCCAAAGGAGAGCTTTTTGCAAATGTCTGTGTATTTTTGTGTCTTTATTAACAAGATGCAGCGTGTCTTGTTAGTGAGTTAGTGAGAAGCAGCGTGGCTCAGTGGAAAGAGCATGGGCTTTGGAGTCAGGGCTCATGAGTTCGAATCCCAGCTCTGCCACTTGGCTGTGTGACTGTGGGCAAGTCACTTAACTTCTCTGTGCCTCAGTTCCCTCATCTGTAAAATGGGGATTAAGACTGTGAGCCCCACGTGGGACAACCTGATTCCCCTATGTCTACCCCAGCGCTTAGAACAGTGCTCGGCACATAGTAAGCGCTTAACAAATACCAACATTATTATTATTATTATTATTAAGACCTGTCAGGGACTTTTAGAAGAGAGACTTCAGTTAGGCATAAGGAAGAACTTCTTAATCCCTTCTGTTCCATCATTCTATAAATCTATCATAGATTCTTAAGAAACAGCTCCTTGTCGTCCCCTATTTTTTCCATTAACAACAATCAAAAAAACCGTTCTTCCTTCCTTCTTAGACCATGAGTTTCTGTGGGATAGGGCCTTTGTCCAATCCTATTAACTTTTATCTACCCCAATGCTTAGAACCGTTTTTGATACATTGTAAGCACATAAATACCATGGTAATATTACTGTTAGAAGCATTATCAGGTGAACTGAATAGTTTCTGCTGGACCCAACCCTTGGGAATAGAAATCTGATCTGCCCGTCAATCTAGCAAGCTTTGTCAGACCAAATTTATGTTAGAAATACATTTGGGGGGATAATAGTCCATCTTATAATTTAATACAATATTCAAGAGGTGATTGGTGATGAAGAGTTATATTTCAAAATAGCCATGTAGGGTTCAAAAGTATCGAAAGAAGAGAACGACTATATCTGTGGTGAGTTGATATGTATTGAGTTAAATGCTGCATAAGACATTGAAAATCCTGGATGGATAGGGTTTGGATTCTTGCCCTGGAACCTAAGTTGGATTGTAAATGTTACAGGATGTCCTATTACAAACTTCGTGTCTCAAACTTGTAGTACCTGTCTGTCAGAAATTGTATGGGGATTTATAATTCCCTGAATTATCAGAGCTGCATTGCTTCCTTAGCAAGACTTTGAGGAGTTTGGCATCCACCAAGATCCACTCCAGTGGAGTTTCTGGATCTTACAATGGCCTATAACCAACCTAGTTGCTTGATTCCACTTAACTATTCTTCCCCCCAAATTATGAAGACAATTGCTCATCTCTAGGCTATCAGCTCGTTGTGGGCAGGGAATGTGTCTGTTGTTATATTGTACTCTCCCAAGCTCTTAGTACAGTGTTTTGCACACAGTAAATGCTCAATAAATCCATTGGAATGAATGAATTATCCCGAGGGTCTATTCTTCAGAATTTTTTAAGTCAATTCATTTATATGATGCTTTAAAGTGCAGCTGTTACCTCAAAGTATTGGGACATGTGTTGGTGATTTTACATTGCCAAACTTAAAATGAAAATGGTAAAAAAAAAAAAGACAATAGAAAGAATATTTTACCCACCCAAATAAGCCAGACATAAGAGTAGATCTTTAACCCATTCCCAATTAATCAATCAGTGGAATGTATTGAGTTCTTATTGTGTGTAGTAAATACGAACATTAATTTAAATATATGTATATTAATGTCTGGCTCCCCCTCTAGACAATAAGCTCACTGTGGGCAGAAAATGTGCCTATCAACTCTGTGGTAATAATAATAATAATGTTGGTATTTGTTAAGCGCTTACTATGTGCCGAGCACTGTTCTAAGCGGTGGGGTAGATACAGGGTAATCAGGTTGTCCCACGTGAGACTCACAGTTAATCCCCATTTTACAGATGAGGTAACTGAGGCACAGAGAAGTTAAGTGACTTGCCCGCAGTCACACAGCTGTCAAGTGGCAGAGCTGGGATTCAAACTCATGACCTCTGACTCCCAAGCCCGTGCTCTTTCCACTGAGCCACGCTGTGGTAATCTCCCAAGCACTTACTGCAGGGCTCTGCGCACAGTAAGTGCTCAATAAATACCATTGATTGCCCGTTAACTGCCAGATGCTAACCGATTGCACCTGAAGAATTGTGATTTAAACTACTTCGATCAGCAAAAGCCCATCACGATACCTTCCTAAAGTATCGAGGGGCCGGAGACGTTCTTCAAATACAAGTACGTTTTGTTCAGCACTCTCAGTCCCCAAAGCGGACAGAGCCGCCAGTCTTGGAGCCAAATCATCCGTGTTTATGTGACTAGGAATAAATATACCCCCATACCACAATGAGTGGGGAAATTGGACAGTGAGGGGCAGTGCCACCACTGAAGCCCTCAAAAGGAAATGGATAAAGGCTGCTGGAGAACTGGGCAATGGGAGAAGTGTGACTTAGTACTTGAGCATCTTTTTGTAGCTTGTGGTTAAGCAAATAGTCTGGGATTGCCAAGGGAGAAGAACCCAAAAGTCTTTCATTACCAGTAGGCTAGAATGATGTGCTTCACTTCACCAAAATAAATATATTTCATATTTTTAAGTCAGATTTAATGTCTGAATGAATCAGAATGCCACGTTGTAAGATTTGGAGGCCAGGGAGGGATTTGAATTGTTCCTTTTTTCACAGAAATGGTAAAGCTCAGTGTAAAATGAGACTAATATCTGGGCAGTCGGCAGGAATCCCACCCTCCCCCTTCCATTCTCTAAATGTTTTCTTTTCTGTGTCCTGTATTCCTTATTTTTGCAGTGAGTTGTAAATGAAATACCCTTAGAGGGAATGTCAGTCGTCTTTTATTTCCTTTAAATCATTATGTCAGGTAATAGCTTACAGTTTATCTGTTGCCTATTCTTTCTTTTAGTAACCATTTAAATCATTGGTATAATTTGTCTGTCGTATCCATAGTGAGTGTTCAATAACAATTTATGTTCATGTTATTTGTATACCGTCATCTCTTTCCCATCATGTATTTTGTATTTTTGTATTTACTTTTTTTTTTTATATTTCACTTGAAAGATCTTCCCCTATGGATTGCCATGAACTGAATGAGGATGGAGAGCTGTGGCTGGTTTATGAAGGGCTAAAACAAGCCAACAGGTTACCAAGATTCCTCAAATTGGGGAATGTTCTAAATGTGCTGTTTCTGTAGCTATCTGTGGCCCCTTTGCTTAACTGCTATGTCTCTCCTGTACTAATTATTTCCCTAAGAAAATTACTGGAGTTTCCATAAAGCTTAGGACATTCGATCACTTATATGTGATTCACAGCCCTGCCTGCCACATGGTGCCATTTAAAAACAAAGATCCTGGTAGTCGTGAATGCGACCCTAAGGTTTAAAATGTTCACCACATACCAGATCCATCGCCTACCCAAATGCATGCAGCATTTGGACATAAGTGGTAATGACGATGCCAAGGAAAAGAATCTAAAATTGAAGCCGCAGCTTTGCAGCACAGATATCCAACTGTATTTATGGGGTCTAGAGAAATGCTTTCTGTCACTCAGTAGTTGGACATCTGGGGAACTATTCTGTGGTTTCATTGAATGTTTTGATGTCACTTTTCAAGTGGCTCAGCTTTTAAAGTTTTTCGTTGCTCTCTGGGAGCGACTAGTTTATGGAAGGTTAAAATTCCGAAAGCAGTCTTGAAATAGTTTAAACCTGCAGTTATTAAAAGAATCTGACCTGAGTGGCATTTAACGTTTACGGAGCAGACGTACCAAGGCTTGGACTACAGGAGAAACTCTAAACTGATTGTGACTTTTCTTCCTTTCTTTGTGTTAACAAATCCTAACGATGGCCTTGCTTTGTGTTTTTCAAAGAGTGTGCTTGGAATAATGAATGGTGTCCAAGAAGTGGGGGAGGGTGGGAAATGTGGGATGAAAGCACCCGGTACTATTTCTCCATTTAGAGTTGAAACAAATGACGTGATGTACTGAAGTACCAAACTGGCCATCTGCTTGAGGCTTTTAGCTAATTTGCTTGTTTGAAGCCTAGCTAAACCTGAAATTGTGTCTCCTTAGTTTGCAGTTGTCACTACTAACTTTATCCTCCATTATATCCCCAAGTAGTCCTCTGAACATGCCTATGGATGCTTAAGATGATTCTTAGGCACTGAAGTCTGAACTCTATTCTCGTCTAGAAATATCCAGCCTTCTGGAGGTTTATTCAGTGCTGAGGTGGAATCTCTCCCCTACCAGTTTTCGTATGTGGTACCCGTAAGCCCCGTATTTGATCGTAACTGGGTCATCTCATTGATTTACCCTTATCTAATGCCCTGGAGCTGGTGAGAGAGAGCTAGAACTCCTGGATTTTTCAGAGATCTTTGAACTTACCATTGGTTACGGTATATTGGTAGCATTGTCAAAAACTACATTGTTTCTGTTGGGCAACAGGCAGCTCCGTGGAAGCAACAATTTTCCCTTCGAGCCTTTAAGAATCTTTGAGTTGATCCAGTTGAAAGGCACACTGAAGGGTTTAAAGAATAGCGACATCTTTATCCTGGTAACTCACTGTCCAAATTGAAATCACTCGAGATGAGTCCTAAACTCCTACCCCCCTTTTGGCCTTTGTAGGCTCTTGGAATCACAGCTCCAGTCCCAGAAAAAGAGCCATGACAATGAGGCAGAGTCCCTGCGTGGAGAGATACAGAGCTTGAAGGAGGAGAACAACCGCCAGCAGCAGCTGTTGGCCCAGAACCTGCAGCTGCCGCCAGAGGCCCGGATCGAAGCAAGTCTGCAGCACGAGATCACCCGGCTGACCAATGAGAATTTGGTAAGGAAATGGCAGCTCGGACTACTCGGCTTGGGCCTTGGTGGTGGTTTCTTAATTCTTCCCCATGGCTTTAGCACATACTAAGCGCTTCCTGAATACCATAATAAAAATGATAATTATCACTCTTCGTCTTGAGAAGCCGACCCCTCGCCCTTTGTAAGAACAGTTTGCAAACCCCAGGGCAAGGCACAGCCAGGCCCGGGAATAACTTTTAGCCAGGTCGGAGGATTATTTATTTAGTTTTCCCTGAGGAAACTGAGTGTGTTCCAAACCACAGTCATGTGAAAGTCACATAGCTTGATTTAGCATTCTCGCCTGATTGACTATCCTCAGAAATCTCAACCAGGGAAAGGGAGAGAGAACTCTTACGTAGGTTTCTGAATCTATGTATAATTGTTCAGCACTATGTGCTAAGCCCTGGAGTAGTTACAGTATAATCAGATCAGACCAGACACAATCCCTGGTTCCTGTCTCACCAGGGACTCAGAGTTTAAATGGGAGGGAGAACAGGATTTAATCTCCATTTTCACAGATGAGGAAACTGAGGCACAGAAAAGTTAAGGTATATGTCTATGTAGCTATGGGTTCACGTGTGCTCAACTATTACAGTCAAAATCTGTAATATGTGAAGGTTTAAGCTGTTGACATTTGGCATCTGTTTTCCTTCTAACTGGAGAATGGAATCTAGGTCATTACTCTCTTGAATTGGTTTGTTTAGAAAATCTTCAAGTATTTTCTCAACCTCTCAGTGCTTTTGAGCATAAAATGAGTTGTGCAACAGGTGAGGTGTTCTCTGTGTGTTAAACAGTTTCCTGGCACCTCAGGTTTTCTCTAGAGGGAAGAGAATTATTATTTTCCAAATACACCATAGCCTATAACAAATATCTATAAAATATTAAAAAGTGATTCACTCTACTGTCACTATAATCTGCCACCCACTCCAGTTGCTAGTCATAGTCATATACCACCGCCAGGCCACTTCAACTTTCTGAAAGGTTTTGATCCTTTTCTCACATTCCTTCTCTCTCTTTCCATCCCTGCATTGATCATTGGGGACTTCATTGTCCTTGTGTATGTTCCCTACGACCCTTCCACTTACTCCTCAACTCCCCTGATCACCCCACCTCCTCCACTCACTAACTTGGACACACACTCGATCTTATCATCTCTAGTCACTGTACAATCTGTACCCTAACCGACTCTCAAATTCCACTGTCTGACAACCTTCTCACCTGGCTTCTTTCCCACACATCCACTTCCCATAAATCTATCCTATTCCCCTACAGAGACCTTCGAACTTTTGGCCCCCTCCAGTTTTCTAAACTCATTATACTGCATTTGGTCTTCATATACAAGCTACCTTCTCTCGACACACAAATCCACCCCCTCAACATTGTCCTCTCCACTGAACTCAACCCCTTCACTCCCCCGTCCTCCACCACAGCCCTGGATCACCTCCACAGTGCACTTGAGCTATGAAGCGCTTCCGGGAGAAATCCAAATATCACGTTGACCTCGCCTATCTTAATTTCATCCACATCTGCTTTAACTCTGCCCTCTCCTCTACCCAGCAACATTATTTGTCCATCCTTAAGAACTCCCATGCCCATTGTCCATGCAAACCATTTCAGATGTTTAGCTCCCTCCTCAAGCTTCCTCTCCACTCACTGCCCTCAACTCATTTCCTGCCCCTAGTGACCTGGCCATTTACTATATTGATAAAATTTGAAACCTTCAGGCATGATCTCCCTAAAATCTCCCCTCCACTTCTCCTGGCCTTCCCTCCTCCTGGCCTTCCTTCTACTCTCCCATCTCTCCCAGCAGTATCTCAAGAAGAGTTCTCCTACTTCTCCAGATCCACTCCCTCTACCTGCATATCTGTCATTATCACTTTGCACCTTATCAAAACACTTATCTCCTCCCTGATCACCATCCTAAACTGTTCACTTTCCAATGGCCTCATCCCCACTGCTTTCAAACATGTTCTTGTATCCCCTGTCCTGAAAAAACACCTCTCTCGACTCTGTGGCTCCAATTTTCATCCCATCTCCATCCTGTCATTCCTCTCCAAACTCCCAGAGCGAGTTGTCAACACTCACTGCCTCCATTTATTTCCTCCATCCCTCTCCTTGACCCCCTTCAGTCTGCCTTCCCTCCCCTTTCACACCAAGGACTTGGCTCTCTTTGATATTCATGTCCTGTCCCCGCTCCAGTCCTTAGTTCACATCTACTTGGATCACTTTTCTAAAAAAATGTTCAGTTCACATCTCCCCACTTTTTTTTTTAAATGGTATTTGTTAAGCGCTTCCGATGTGCTGGGAGCTAGACTAAGCACTGGTTAGATACAACCTAATCAGGTTGGACACAACCCGTGTTTATTTTACAGCTGAGGTAACTGAGGCACAGAGAAGTGAAATGACTTGCTCAGGGTCACACAGCAGACAACTAGAAGAGCCAGGATTAGAACCCAAGTCCTTCGGACTCCCAGGCCTGTGCTCTATCCACTAGGCCACACTGCTTCTCTAGTCCACAGTCCTCAAAAGCCTCCAGTGTTGCCTGTCTACCCCCACATCAAAATTAAACTACTTCTCAGCAGTTTACCATCAGAGGGGATCAGCTTATCACCTCCTGTTTAACCTCACTGATTTCCTATTACAACCCAGCCCACATGTTTTGCTCCCCCAGTGTCAGCCTACTCACTATACCTCGAGCTCATCTATCTCACCACCCACCCCTTTGCTGATGTCCTACCGATGGCCGGGAACTCTCTCTCCCTTTAAATATGACAGACCACCACTCTCCCTACCTTCAAATCCTTATTTGAAGCACATCTCCTCCAAGAGGCCTTCCCCAACTAACCCCACAGATTCCTGATACTCTCTCCTCTCTCTGTCACCTACGTACTTGGATGATAATAATAATTATGATATTTGTTAAGCGCTTACTATGTGCCAGGCACTGTACTAAGCACTCAATATTCATCCCCCGCTTCATCCTCACAGCACTTAATTTCCTATCCATAATTTATTTTAAAATGTCTCCTCCATTAAATTGTAAACTCCTGATGGGCAGGGAACCTACTGACTCTCCTGTATTGTACGGTCTGCACATAGTAAGCACTTATCGATTGGTATGATGGATATCTGTTTGTAAAATAAGTACATATGTACATATGAACACACACAGACTGCTGCCCGTTGTGCTCAAAGAAAATTGTTATGGTATTTAAGTGCTTACTATGTGTCAAGCACTGTTCTAAGCTCTGGAGTAAATACAAGCTAATCAGATGAGACACAGTCCCTGTCCCATATGGTGCTCACAGTCTAAGTAGGAAAAAGAACAGGTACCAGTTTCAGAGGGGGAAACTGAAGGAAAGAGAAGATGTGACTTGCCCACGTCCCACAGTAAGCAAGTGGCCGAGCCAGGACTAGAACCCCGGTCCTCTGACTCCCAGCCCTGTGCTCTTTCCACTAGGGTTTTTTGAGGTGACATCTACCAGGGGATGCAAGTGAAGCTGAAAAAGTCATGGCAGGGCTCACCATTCTAACACCATGAGGATAAGAAACCAAATAGGCCATCTGTAAAATAAGTAGCATAATTAGAATTAAAGTTAAGTATAGGTAAAAACGTGTCCAAAACTTCATAAATATTAATAATGCTATCCCAAGTAAAGTTTTTAGCTGGCAGTTTTTAATTTATTATTGGTTAATTTTATGAGCGATAAAATGACGACTAGGTATCATCTTAGATGGTCTAAGAATCTGCATTTCTCCTCTGTTTTTCCGTGGTCTCAGTTTTAATAACAATGATTAGTAGTGATTTCTGTTATGATTTAGTCTTCCAGATGCTCTCGTTGAGAAACTAGAAACTAAATCCCTGAGGTATTTTTTGTTCTCAGCCAGTCACTAAAAGGAGTACGTTTGGAGACGGAGGGAGCAGGAGAGGGGAGGAGGTGGCTGCCTCTAGCTAAATTCAAATTCATTCTGGACTAGAGTTCTTCCTGCACAAGTTAGCCAGGTTCCTCTTTGTTGTATACTGTGCTTCAGAGATGACATTAATGAAAAGCTGCAGTTTTTTTCGATCAGTTGACTATTGTGGTCTCAAAGCCCTGGTTCTCTGAAAGTTGCCATACATTGCTCTGGTGTTCTCAGAAACAGGTTTCACCATACAGTCATTCTCTAGGTGAGAAAGGGGAAAAATTGCGAGAAGGGGACGGGAAAAATGGTTTATAAATTCAGTCCTGAGAACGTGAACTTGTTAATACTTTTGTTTAATGTAATTTGTGAATCGTTTTCTTAAAGGAAAGAGAGGGAAAATTAAATACCCACTGTGCCTGTTTTTTCAGTATTTTGAGGAATTATATGCAGATGACCCCAAGAAGTATCAATCCTATCGGATATCACTTTACAGACGGATGATTGTATGTAAATCCCACAGATTCTGTTTCTTCGTTGTCTCGTTTGCTATTTCTGGATCTCTAAGAAGAGCAGCTGGTTGTCTACCCCCTTCAAGGAAAACCTCTTCAGAAACTCTCACAATGTCTATTTTCCCCCACAGCTTTCTTTTAGCCAAAGATGTTACTTCTGTCTCTGTCCCTGGCGATATTTAATGTTCTGTTTGTTACTAATACAGGTCTCACGGTATGATGGAAGCAAAGTTTTGTTTTAAGGATAAATTTCAATTTAATGAAAATATATCGGCTTTCAGACTGTGGAAAATGTTAATTTGGAGAAGTCAGTCTGGCTTCCAAATTGGTTCTTGGAAAAAAGCAGAGAAAATTGCATATTTGTTTTTACATCATCTTATTTTTGGATTTTACCCCTGTTACGCTTATAAGTCATTCTCAACTCCTTCCCTGAGAGCCCTGTTTCTTTTCTTAACTGACAGAAAAGAAATGCCTCCTTAACCCATTTTCCCTCCTAGTGCAAATTGTCCTATCACTTGAGCGCTTTCTTTTCTCTGATTCCCTCCTCGTTGATTTTCAGGTCTGTGTTCCAGATTTCATCTTTTCACTCTTTAGTTTTTCAGTGCATTTTTCTCTCATTTTTCCCTTATATAATCCCATTTTACAAAACCATGGTGAATTTTTCGTGATATGCTCGGCCTATCCATGGGAGCGTTACACTTTTGTGCCCTGTGGTTCGGATCCGCAGTGGACTTTCTCCACTCAGGCCTTATCCTCTCTTGAATGTCTTTTTTTAATGATATTTGAGCACTTTTTTTTTTTTTTTTTTTTGGTATTTGTTAAGCGCTTACTATGTGCCAAGCACTGTTCTAAGCGCTGGGGTAGACACAGGGGAATCAGGTTGTCCCACGTGGGGCTCACAGTCTTAATCCCCATTTTACAGATGAGGGAACTGAGGCACCGAGAAGTTAAGTGACTTGCCCAAAGTCACACAGCTGGCAAGTGGCAGAGCCGGGGTTTGAACCCATGACCTCTGACTCCAAAGCCCGTGCTCTTTCCAGTGAGCCACGCTGCTTCTAATGTGCCAGGCACTGTTTTAAGTGCTGGGGTGGACACAAGTACTAAAGTTGGACAGCAATCCATATCTTTCATGGAGCTCACAGACTTAATCCCAATTTTACAGATGAGGTAACTGAGGCACAGAGAAATGAAGCCACTTGCCCAAAATCACACAGCAGACAAGTGGTGGATCCGGGATTAGAACCCAAGCCCTTCTGACTCCCAGGCCCATGCTCTATCCACTAGAGGCCATGCTTCTTCCAGTGGGGAAAAGTCCAGGGCTGGGGATCAGAAATCCTGGGACCTAGCCCCGTCTCTGACACTGGCTCACTGGGCAAGTCGCTTCATCTGAAAAAAAAAATCACTCACCTCCCCTAGCTTACGGGGATGCCCCGAGAATAAAATAATATAATGTATGAATGAAAGTACTTCAAAGTACTTGGGGAAAAGGTATATGAGAAATCCCAGGTGCTGCAGTCATGCTGCAATAATAAGAACCACACATTCTAAGTTCTCGAGGATAATAGCCCCATCTCTTTGAGAAGGCTCCCTTATTCACTCCCACTTCATTCCTGATTACAGTGTGTCAGAAGAAACTCTTGTCAAATTCTCAGTGTTTCTCTGAAATTTGTCTTTAACCTTTTCTTTGTGCAGTTACAGAAATTATCTTTTGCCTAATTGTTTTATTTCTTCTTTTAAAAAATGTTGAGATTTGACAAGTATATCTTTTTTGAGCCACATGGAACCCTTTTTAAAATGATCCCACCAGTAAACTCTTTGCTTCCATTATGCTGCCCAGGATTTGACAGTTTTGTATGTATTATATAATGTTTGGCTTTGATTGTTTAGGCTTTCAGTAGACTTGCCCATCTCAACCTGGGCAGTGAGGCTTGTGCCTCACCATCAGCCTGCTTATAAAAAACTAACTGTGCTGTTTTTGTGATTTCATTTGTGTTGCCCTTTTTGTGAAATGGAACTCTCTTTGTTCCTTGAGCTCTTTTCTCTTATTTTTGACCTATAGGACTTGATGGAACAACTTGAAAAACAGGACAAGACTGTCCGGAAACTGAAAAAGCAGCTGAAAGTGTTTGCTAAGAAAATCGGTGAACTAGAAGGTAATTGAACTTGTTGGGCTGAGTAGCACTGTCTCTAACAGGTTGCATTTTTACTGTATTTAATGACTATAGATACAGACCTATATGTAGGTATTTAATGAGGAAGTAAAATAATTTTATGCCGGTATTAGCAGCTGTTGAATGAGTAGAATTTAAGAGTAGAAAATTAAATAGCCTCCTTTGAACTGTCCTTGTGATTCTGCACTGGCGATAAGGTCAGGAAGATGCCCAAATTGAGGACTGATTCTGTTTTTTTGGTCCATGAGTAAATAGTCACAGGAGCATTTGAACCCTGGAAGAGCAGAATGTGAAGAGAAAAGATTGGCCCCATTAGTGGAGGTCCCTGGATTGGCTCTCAGCCAAATATGTGCCTGGCCTAAAATGACTCTTTCCATTGTACAGTCTCTGACTTGTGAAGAGACTGAATCCATCCTTTTGTCTCTAGTGGGTAGTTCCTAGCCATAACTGAGCCAGTTTGTCCGAGAAGGGAGGCAATAAATTAAAAAAGTTTTTTAGAGTACTTGTTGGCAGTAACCAATCACAATAACTGCCTTAAAATATCTCATTTACAGATGCAATATCTCTGCGAGGTGCCTAAGTGCTGAAAGATTAAAAGTAAAAGTTGTCAGAATGGACAATTTTGTTAAACTCGTAGTTATAATTCAACTTCTTCATCGTCATCATCATCACATAATATCTGTTTAGCGCTCTCTTGGGTTATTGCAAGGTATCAGGCTCTTGGGCAAATCCCACCTAATCCAAAAAAGCCATGGGGTGAATTGTCATAAGGAATGTTTATGCTAACTCTGATGCAGACTCGGAGTTGCTGAGGGAACAGTAAGATATTTACCTGGATATAAGTTGAGAGAAACATTTGAAAACAGACAAAATGTTATGACTCTTACCTTTTGTTCCAGATCCCCTTTTCCATCCCAAAGAGTTAAATGATTTGGTCAAATTGTGTCATTTCTTTTGCAAGCCCCTTGGGAGCATTTTATCAGTCCCTAAGAGTATCCAAGAATATTCGCAATTTTTCTTTTGAACTCCCATAGCAAATTGAAAGGCTAATTTAAAATTACAGGATCAAGGAAGCATTTTAAAAGCTAGGAGCAGATTGCAGTTAACTGCCGTGACTATGTTGGAGTGGAAATGATATGACATTTTGGAAGGTGTTAATGTTCCAAAATTAATTTCATTTGTTTCTTCCCATTTTTAATTCAGGAGGGACTGTCATTCTTCCCTTTCTTTGTTGTTCCTTCCTCCCTCATCATATGTTTTTCCATTACAGATTTTGTGAAGTTTTCTCTTAGGGTTTTTTGCAAGGATCTTTGCTGAGCAACATGTCTGGGTGAATTCAGCCTTCTGAACACCTCAAGTCCTAAAGTTTAAGCTCATCATCAGAGCAAGTGTAGTATTGGTGAAACATTTTCTGTCAACTGTCTATGTGTTTACATAAAACTTCTAATCTCTGTGGACAAATCTCCTCAGGGGGGAGAGAATTGAAATGCTTTAATGAGAGCTGGCTTAGCACTCCCCTGTTCCCACAGAGATATTTCTATCTTTTGATTGGATTTTGGATGAGAAAAATTGTTCTACGAAAAAATTTTGGCAGAATTAAAATGTGGCAATCACGTAAACAGTCTCTTTACTGTTCTCGTTACACTGAGTAGAGATATGTGAGTATTCCCTGAAATAAATGTGTTCATTGGTTTCGCTCTTCTAGATTTTTCAATCGTAAGAGTGACTGTAAGAGATGTAGGGCAAGTTGAAGAAGCCCCTTTCAGTGCTAAAGAAGACTAAGTTGAGCATGGGAGTTTTTCAGTCTTGATGCCAATTTCTTTTCCTTTTGAAGTTTTCTCCCACTTCCTACCACAATCATAAAAATGTGTATCAGCCTAACTCGCTTCGTGAGATTAACTAGCTCTGGGTAAATTAGCTGGCAGACTGGATCTGGCCCTCAAGGGAATTTGGGAACTCATATAATTGCAGAATTAGATTTGCAGCTCCTCTTCCTCTCGTGCTCTAGTAGCGAGATCAGCCTGAGACCCCTGAGCTTTCTCCTGGTTTCCAAACTTGGCAGGCCCAGATGACAGTAGGTCTCTCTCTCTCTCTCCCCCACCCGTCACCTCTCTCTCTCTCCCCCACCCGTCACCTCTCTCTCTCTCCCCCTCTCTCTCAGTGGGCCAGATGGAAAACATATCTCCTGGACAGATCATCGATGAGCCCATCCGTCCAGTGAACATCCCGAGGAAGGAGAAAGATTTCCAGGGAATGCTGGAATATAAGAAGGACGATGAGCCGAAACTCGTCAAGAATCTCATCCTAGGCAAGTATATTCTGCTTCGGAGGAGTTCAGCACATTTCTTCAAACTAAAGGTCTTTCCTACTGTCCACTTGTGCAGAGCATTCCATGTGAACTCAGATTGAGCACCTTCTCTTTTTAATATCCATGGGTTTCACCATTAGTGCAGAAATATCATTTCTCCATAAAGGATATATATATATATATGTATACGTATAGGGTGAGCTGAAGACGCAAGAGCTGCTTTGGCAAGCATCTCGCACCTGTGTTGCCAGGACCTGTCTCCATGCTGTGCTGCATCTTCTTTTGACTAGAGCCCGCTCTAGATTTGGTGTGCCACTGCGGTAATCGTCATCATCTGTTGGGTGCCGCTAGCGTTTTACGACCCTGCGGAAGGCTCAGCCATGATGATACCTCACTTTGTCCTCTTCAACAAACTTTGTAAGATCTCTTTAAGAAGATAAGAAATTGGTACTGAATCTAACCAGATGTGCATCCAGCCCAGTTTTCTGCCTCCAGTTGGCAACACAGGAGGCATGGTGGAATTAAGTGGTGGTTGCTCTGATGATTTTGTTTTTGAGGTCAATTTTGGTGTTGATTTTGAGGTTGCTGTCATCATCCATCTCATGAATATGGATGCGTCTTCTGGAATGTGTAACCAACCTTTCCATCTACAAACTGATTATAGACCGATCATTCAGTTATCAAGCTAACCCTTTGGGCCTTTTACCATTCCGAACTTTTCCGTCGCCACTACTAACTCTCCCGTAATCCTTCATTATAGACCACTTCCAAGAGACATCAGGTGCCCCACTCACTCTATCTCATGAGGCTTTGACCACTCTGTGTCACCATTCATTTGTTTCCAGATCTGAAACCACGCGGCGTGGCAGTGAATCTGATCCCTGGGTTGCCGGCATATATTTTATTTATGTGTGTCCGGCACGCTGACTACCTGAATGATGATCAGAAGGTGCGGTCGTTGTTGACCTCGACGATTAACAGCATCAAAAAAGTACTGAAGGTCAGTTGGGGTGTCTGACTCTCGAAGCCACTTCATAAGAAATGTTAATGATAGTAAGGGCGGCACTGAGGATGCAGTTTTCTTGGTTTTTGAAATAGAGACTTCCACAGAACTGGCAGCAGCTTACTGGCTAAAGACAGTTTCCAAGCAGTGGTTAATAGGATTAATAGGTTAATGGCCGAGCACTGTTCTAAGCACTTAAAGATAGGTCCGTAAGTGTTGTGGGGCTGTGCGTGGAGCAAATGTCAAATGCCCAAAGGTCACAGATCCGATGTGGAAGGGAGAGGGGACCAGGGAAAAGAGCCATTAATCGGGGAAGGCCTCTTGGAGGAGATGTGACTTTAATAATGCTTTGAAGGTGGGGAGAGAGGTAGTCTGGCGTATATGGAGGGGGAAGAAATTCCAAGCTAGCAGAAGGATGTGGGAAAGGGGTCGGTGGTGAGATAAACGAGATCGGGGACAGTGAGTAAGCTAGCGCTGGAGGAGCGGAGTGTGTGGGCTGGACTGTAGTAGATCAGTAAGGCGAGCTAGGATGTCTGCTTGGGACGTCTACTTGGTCGTCCTGCCGACATCTCAAACTTAACACGTCCAAACCAGAACTCCTCATTTTTCCAACAAACCCTGTCCTCCCCAACTTTCCCATCACTGTAGGCAGCACCACCATCCTCCCTGTCTCACAAGCCCGTAATCTCGGCATCATCCTCAATTCATCTCAACCCACATATTTAACCTGTCACCAGATCCCGTCGGTTGTACCTTCACAACATCGCTAAAAACCACTCTTTTCTCTCCACCAAACTCCTCCCACGTTATTCCAAGCACTTACCCTGTCCCAACTTGTTTACTACATCAACCTCCTTTCTGGTCTCCTGGCATCCCATGTCTCCCCACTCTAGTCCGTACTTAACTCTGCTCCCTGGATGATTTTTCTAAAGAGCCGTTCAGTCCATGTTTCCCCACTCCTCAGGAACCTCCAGTGATTGCCCATCCACCTCCGCATCAATCAGAAACTTCCTACCCTTGTATTTAAAGTAATAATAACAATAATAATAATAATACTGGTATTTGTTAGACAGTGCTCTGCACACAGTAAGCGCTCAATGAATATGATGGAAGAAATGAATAGGGCAGATATAACCAAATAATAATAATAATGTTGGTATTTGTTAAGCGCTTACTATGTGCAGAGCACTGTTCTAAGCGCTGGGGGAGATACAGGGTAATCAGGTTGTCCCACGTGAGGCTCAAATTTAATCCCCATTTTACAGATGAGGTAACTGAGGCACAGAGAAGTTGAGTGACTTGCCCAAAGTCACACAGCTGAAAAGTGGCGGAGCCGAGATTAGAACCCATGACCTTCTGACTCCCAGCCCCTTGCTCTATCCACTAGGCTGCTTCTCTGAAGTACTCAATCACCCTGCCCCCTCTTATCTTGCCTCGCTGCTTTCCTGGTACAACCCAGCATGTTCACTTTACTCCTCTAACAACAACATACTCACTGTACCTCCATCTCATCTATCTCACCACCGACCCCTCATCTATGTTCTGCTTCTGTCCTGGTACTCCCTCCCCCTTTTTCAAATCATGTCTCCTCCAACAAGCCTTCCCCGAGTAAACCCTCATTTCCCCTACCTAGTCTCCCTTCTGCATCACCTTTGTACTTGGATATTTACCCTTCATTCACCCCACCCTCACCCCACAGCACTCAAGTACGTATCCATAATTTTTTTTAACGTCTTTTTCTCCCTACGAAATATAAGCTTCTTGTGGACAGGGAACACGTCTACCAATTCTGTTATATTGTGCTCTCCCAAGCACTTAGAGTACTCTGCACATAGTAGGCGCCCAATAAATACAATTGACGAGTGCACTGCTTCCAAGAAAGAAGTGGCTCTTTGCAAGCAAATGCTTAGTGAAGAGTGAGAGAAAAGGAGGTGAAAGAGAAAAAGTACCAGGCGCTGCCAACGTTAACTGTGAGACACTCTGTCCTCTAGACTGTAAGCTTGTCCTTTAGTGTGTAAGCTCATTTTGGGCAGGAAATGGGCCTACTAATTCCACTGTATTGCACTCTTCCAGATGCCTCGTGTAGTGCTCTGCACATAGTAAGCGCTCAGTAAATACCATTGATTGGTAATAAGGGATAGGCTTTTTGTGGGTACAGTATGACTGGGGTTGGGGTCCCATTTTGGCACTTTTGGTCACAGGTGCATTCATAGGAAAATTTCACTGTCAGTAGTGTCTTCGTCAAATGCAAAAGGCAACTATTTCAGGCTCCTCACTTGTCTTCAGCCTGCATACCCTTCCCTCTCCATTCCATTCTTCATCCCACCGACTGAATCATTTTTCTAAAACATCCCGCTCACGCCTCCTCACTACACAAAAACCTAAAGTGGGTGCCTGTTCTTCTCTGTATCAAGCAGAAACTCCTCACCATTGGCTTTAAGGCACTCTATCAGCTCTCTCCCTCCAACTTATCCAGCTCTCTCTCCCACTACACTCCAGCTCACATTCTTTCCCCTTTCAAACTAATCTTGTTCTCATTGTTCCACCGGTGAGATTGATCCAGACCTGAGCATTGCTTATAAGCCTAGCTTCTGCAGGCTTTTTTCTTCGAGCTATTCCCGGTATGCTTATCATTAAATAAAGCTCTTCATGAAACGGAAGAGAGCCGAGATCAATACACAGCCTTAAGTAAAAGTTTAAAAAAAATGGTGGCCAGCTACAGTATTAGCCAACAGGTGAAATCAGAATGGAAATTTTATCTCCTGGAACCCAGGAGAATCGTCACATGAAAATAATTGTACTAATAGCATAATTACCTCCCCAAAATGGGTTTGGTTGAATTTATTCTTGATTTCTGTTTTTTTGTTGGTTTCAATATGCTGTTTTTCTAAAAGGAAATAAAACGTAAGCATATTTTCTGTTTCAGAAAAGAGGCGACGATTTTGAAACTGTCTCCTTTTGGCTCTCAAACACCTGCCGATTTTTGCACTGTTTGAAGCAGTACAGTGGAGAAGAGGTGAGTGATTATTTTCACCCCACTAAAAGATAGGCACACTGGGCATTTCCTTATCTTTCATTTAAAAATAAAAATAGATGAAAAACTTTACCCACTCAGGACCAGGATCAGGGATGGTCAGATACAGTTGTGTTTTTCCCTTAAGGGGAGTCCTCAGAGGGCTGGCCATGACTTACCCATGACACGGTTCCTACCCTCTTGGAGTTCACACTTTACAGATGACCTAACGCAAATGAACTTAGGCTCAGTCAAGTCACAGCATTTCCACAATTGTCCGGTTGAAAGCAGGTACTCCGTGAAGCAATTAAGGAAAACTTTTGATCATGTAATTCATCTGTAAAGGATGTCAGTACCTTAAGGAAGGCCAGAATTTTCCTCAAAAATATTTGCCCAGTGAGTAGAGAGATGAGTAAGGAATTGTGGGAATTATCCAGTTAACTGGATATTTGTATCATAGTTATTTGGAATACAATTTGAAAAAATTTGCAGGAAGTGAGGAGTCAGGGATATATATGGGAGGGAAGGAATAGTCAGGAAAGTTTTACAAAAATAGCAAAGAGTCATCCTTGCACAAACTTTGCCTGAAATACCAGTTTTGGAATAAGCAGATATGTCAGTCTGGACCACTCTGAACTGACTTTTCTACTCTGGGCAAGATGCAAGATGGCAGAGTTGCAGTTAATTAAGAGAGCTGGACCCAGTCTTTTTGGAAAATGCTTTCTCATGGAATAACAATGATCACAGAGAAAGAGACTCAAAAAAATAAGTCTCCTGTGGATGCTCACAAACACACACACAAGCAAGAGGTTCCAGTTTTTGTGCCTTGGATCAATCCAACAGACCGGCTAGCTACCCGCTGGTTGAAACTCATGAATGGTTCCCTTTGCCCATATGGACTAAGGGATTGATAGATAGCAGTGTCCTCTCTCCGCTCCCAGGAAAGTGGATGGCCAAAAGGAGTCAAGGAAGGGAGTGGTGTGGTATAGGGAATTTCTTGGAAGTTTTATTTTCCCACCAGAAGAGATGATGACTCTGTGCCCCGGTTTTGTAAGTGCTTTTCATACAATAAGGATTTCCTCTCAAAGCTCATCTTAAAAATGAGCAGGACCCTTCAAATGAAATGCTGATGTTGCTAAGATCAAGCACGGTGACATGAACCAATATGATCATGAATAACAGCAAGATGGTCTTCCTCTTGGACTCAGCACTGAGTCCAGTTCTCAGCATCACCACTCAAGGAAAATGTAGTGTTGGAGAGGGTCTCCAAGAGTCCCAGGAACGATTAAAGGGCTAGGTCATAGGACCCCCCCCTCAAGAAGAGGCTAAAGAAAGTGGGATCGTTTAGTCAGAAGAAGAGAGAGCTGGCGGGTGACTTAATGGTTTCTGAAAATGTGGAGAGCTTTTACACAGAAAATAACAACCATCTGTTCACTTTGCCTCATGAGGATAGATCATGAAGAAATAGGCCACACTGCAGCTTAAGGATTTGGATAGACATTTTGGATTTCCTGGGGTGGGTGGCTGACCCAAGAGGACATGCAATTCCCTTCTCTGGAGGTCTGTAAAATATAAACTTTTCTAGGTTGGTTTATATCTGGGCAGGAGTCGAAGTCACGTGGAACAATCCAGACAGGGTCACCGGTCCGGCCTGAATTTGTTCACAGGGGACGCTTTTTATTTGTTCTGCTCCATGGCACTGTGGTGGCTAGGTTGCCCCTCTCCCAACGTATGTGCCGAGTGGACTTGGCCCCTAAGCGGTACCAGCCACGACGCAGGCTCTGGGCTGCAGTGGGCCAGGTGGCCACAGTAACGCTGGAAGTCTCTGTAGCGAGCTAGCATGCTCCTAGGTGGGTGCCGCGAGTGTGATGATGGGGGAAAGCCGGTCCACACTCCTGCTTCTCCCCAGGACCCAGCCGCCCCTCCCATCACAGAGACCCACGGTGTTCCCCTCATCCTGCAAGATGAGCTGGAGTCTCACCACCTCGATTTGAGAAGTCCCCTCACCCACCACCGCTCCACAATGCCTGGTCTTATCCGAATAGCTCCCAGTCCCTCCCTCTCTCTACTGTGAGACCAGTCCATTTTTTTTACTTTCGGCCCCTTGCCTGCACCTGCCATGAGGGTGAATTCAGTGGTCTTTTGGGCACTGTAATCTCTGCCTTTTCATGTCAGCATCTGCTCGTCTTATGCTATCGAGTCGCCTCCGACCCGTAGCGACACCATGGACGCATCTCTCCCAGAACGCCCCACCTCCACCTGCCAGTGTTCTCGTAGTGTATCCATAGAGTTTTCTTAGTAAAAATACAGAAGTGGTTTACCGTTACCTTCTTACACGCAGTCAACTTGAGTCTCCGCCCTTGACTCTCTCCGTGCTGCTGCTGCCCAGCACAGGGGAGTTTTGACTACTTATTCTTTTCTTATTCTTTACTTATTCACGTATTCTTTTCCACAGATGTGTGGGCTCTAACCAGCACTGCTAACAATGGTAAAGCAAAAATGATAAAGTTAAAATGTTTACCCATCTCATGACAGAGAAAAATCGCCTTTCAAGCCCTGAGTAATTTTTAAAGATAAGCTAGTTAAATTTGCATAATTTAGTCTGCACTGTTAACCCAAACATATTATTTCCAGGTGGGAAAGGCCCATCAGGTGTGTCTTGGTTCCCTGGTTTCATAATCTGTCTTCCAAGTTTTAGGATTTTCTGTGAGGAACAGGATGATGTTAGAGGTCATTATTAACGGGGGAAAGAAGTCAACTTTGCCTCTTACGTGCTCCCCTTGCTTTCTGCATTTAGGGATTTATGAAGCACAACACGTCTCGCCAGAATGAACACTGCCTCACCAATTTCGACCTGGCTGAGTACCGGCAGGTGTTAAGTGACTTGGCCATTCAGATCTACCAGCAGCTTGTGCGAGTGTTAGAAAATATCCTACAGCCGATGATTGGTAAGGCTCAACCAAGGACAGTGTGGGGACAGTAAAAAGAACGAGGCAGAAAACAAGAGTGATCTTAACCTGGCATTATCTGGGGAGACCAGCCTTCCATTAAGCATTCATTTATAAGTATTGGTATCGAATTAATCCATCGGTGGAATTTATTGAGTGCTTACTGTGTGCAGGGGACTCTATAATGCACTTGAGAGGGTACGATACAACAGAGTTGGTAGACATATTCCCTGCCCACAGCAAGATTACAGTCTAGAGATTAACTGATTAGCTCCTGACCCTCCCCATAATGGTTTCCCGGCTGCTACCGGAGAAACTTATCGCTTTTTCCCATTATTAGAAACGAGGGCTAGACTGGGCTCTCCGTGAAGCAGCAGCTCACTCAGTCTCCTGGGCCTGCAAGGACAGAAACTTTTTGTAGAATTTAGCTTTGTCGTGACAAACTCAGCTGTCCTATTCCGCAGTCAATTAGTGGT